>NW_019743182.1:35651-94630 GCF_002891405.2 Cryptotermes secundus | reverse complement strand
GTGGGGAGGAGGGGGAGACTGGTCAGACAGCAGGTAAGAAGGACAACAGTCCACCCTGAAACACGGGTCTGAGATGCAATGGGCCGGCCAAAAGAAAATGTCCTTGGAAAAAGCTACACAGATCGTTGGTTATTCATCTCTGCTTTACAAAGGGAAGGTACCGTTACGGTACAAACAGTCCCGTTAAATTTTACTTCAACCATGGGCCTCAAGAGCCAGACATATACACTGCCAATATCCCAGGTGGAAGGAACATGATAAGATAAAGTTTAATGAAAATAAACTATCCCGCGGACCCCTTTTGAATTATTCGCGGACCCCCGGGAGTCCGCGGACAACAGGTTGGGAACCACTGATCTAGACAATCGGCACAAAGGTTGTCAGCTTTATGCGCCGGCCGCGCTTTACTATCAAGAAAAATATTTAATTAAATCCTGGTACTCATTTCTGTTAGAGGCTGAGTGAACCCCACGGTCATAGCGCGGCTGGAAGGATTAGGTCAATTGAAAAAAAAAATCAGTGATCTCATCGGGACTTGAACCCGCGACCAACTACGCTACCGCGTGCCCCAAATCCAGCGAGAGCCAGCAGAAATAGAAGGCAGGCTCAGAATTCCAAACCACACGGCGTCACAATCTATATGGGCTTACTCCTCATAGTCACCAACGTAAAAACCTCAAATCCAACGCGAAACTTAACAGTTACTTTCGAGACCTCACTATGCACCAGGCCTAAACACTGGCATGTAACTTAACTTCGCCTTCAAAGTACAATCATGAACAGTGTACACTATGATCTGAAATGAAATTAACAAACTTCGTACCTAACAACAAAGCCACAATCCAGAAAAACTGACTTGGAATCTCAGAACCTGTCATGATCACCGATCTCTCTCTTCTTGAGTGTGTGAGGTAGTACAGCTTTCGAACTGACGAGCCGGACTGGCGATCGACTAGTGGTGATTCCTTATCATCATACAGACATAAACAACAGAGTTACGTAAGAATGTCTTTACCTTTCACGCATCTTCGTATTGACATGTACAGTTCACTTGTGAAGGCTCCCTATTAAGGTTCATCGGTCGAATGACACAAAGGTCTTTACAATTTGCCCAAATACATTTTCTTTTTCTTTTGGCATAGTTTTCAGAGCCGCTCACGGTAGCACAGCGGTCTGAGGTATGTACAGTCTTCGTTCGCTCTGGTGCAGGGGTCGTGGGTTTCAGTCCCACACAAGGCATGAATGTTTGGTATGTGTTTATGTTTATTCTGTTTTTGTGTTGTCCTGTGTTCGAGGAGAACCCTTGCGACGAGCTAATCACTCGTCCAAGGAGTCCTACCATCTGTAAACTGATCCAAATGAGAAAACAAACCTCGACACCAAGAGGAACGGATTAAGTAAGTATGATTTTCAGAGAAGACCAATTATCTCTGTAAACGTCATCAAGCCTTTGGTCTTTCTAATCAACATGTATATTTTTTTTTCCTGTGAAGTAGGAACCATATTTTATATATTACACGAATTCATGTTATTTTTCTTGGCGCTGTACACCTTGTAATCTCGTTACTAACTCCATGGAGCCGAGCTCTTCTTGAGAAGCCGCCAGTTGTGCAGCTACTCAAAAACTTCTCAACATTTTACAGAACCCGAAGATTCATTACCGTGTTCATAAGAGTCCTCCACTGGTCCCTATCCTGAGCCAGATCAATCCAGTCCACACCAACCCATCCTATCCCTCTAAGATCCACTTTAATATTATTCACCCACCTACCCGTGCTACATACCCTGCCCTTCCCATCCGCCTTGACTTACTCATTCTAATTATGCATGGCAAACAGTACAACTTATGAAGCTCCTCATTATGCAGTGTTCTCCAACCTCCCGTCACTTCATCTCTCTTCGGTCCAAATATTCTCCTCAACACCCTGTTCTCAAACACCCGCAGTCTATGTTCCTCCCTTAGTATCAGAGGCCAAGTCTTACATCCATACAAAACCACAGGAAAATTTATAGTTTTGTATATTTTTAAATTACAAAAATTAGACTATACATTTTATGCGGTTTGCAATTAGGAAATTCATAATTCCTCATGCCCATGCCCACAAGAGTTCACAGAACCTGAATTAAACTGTTTTCCTTTAATACCCAGGCTAATGGGCACAGCTCTGACCCTGGATATATATAATGAAAGAAAGCCGTTCGGAACATTCCAATTATGACCTTATGCACATAGGACATTATGCTGGATCAATGTGGCTGAAAAGGAAAATTGTTCAGCTCTCAGGGAACGCCTCCCACATCGAAATTTAAGCAAATCTCTTCACAGGATTAGCCATTGATACCTCCTCAAGATGGACAGTCATGACATGCACATAAGGAGTTGTTCTTCTATTTTGTAAGCAACTCCTAATTAACGCCAAAATTAATACATCATACTTCAATAAATAACATTATTTATTATTATTATTATTATTATTATTAGCAGGAGTAGTAGGAGTAGTAGTAGTATTCGGTTACTGATTCCAGTAAACTTGAGTGCATACAAAGAGAATCTGTAGTCCTTCTTTTTCCTTGGCACTACAGCCCCAGTGGGCCTAGGCCTACCTCCATGAACTTCTCCGTTCACTTTCGGTTTTTCTAGATCTTACACATTCGGTAGGACTCCTTGGGCGGGTGATGAGCTCGTCGCAAGGCCTCTACCTGTACACAAACACAGAAAAACGCACACACACAAACTAAACTTCCATGCCCTGAATGGGATTCGAACCCACGATCCCGGCTTCCGAGCGAGCGAAGACGGTACATGCCTCTGCAGTCCTTGGCCACAATAAATTTTTCCAAGACATGGAATATCGCTATGGTAATTTACTGGAAAGATTAAATTTGCTGACGCTGCATAATGAGCGTCATCATTTTTAGGCTTTGTTCTTCATAAATATTTTTAGTGAAATTAAATGTTGTCCCTTTTTTTTTTAAATAGTCGGCCTTTCTGGTTCCTGTTCGGAACATTCGTAAGTTCACCATATTTACACCACCGTTTAGATATTCGAAGCTTTCACAATAAAATTTCAGATGCATATATAGCTGTAGTTAAACTGGCTTCTCTTGTTCAGTGCTGATTGTAGCTCCTTCTAATGCAACCAGCAGAGAAGTCGCGCCATAGCTCAAGCGGTTAGTCGCTGGCTTTCCACCGCGGCGGCCCGGGTTCGATCCCGGGTCTGGTCAAGAGGGATTTGTGGTGGACAAATTGGCGCTGGGGCAGGTTTTCTCCGAGTACTTCGGTTTCCGCTGCCAATCTTCATTCCACCAATTGCTCCACAATCACCCTCACCTAACATCTGTGGCTGGTACAATAGGCCAGAAGTTGCCGCAGTACAATGGACTTAGTCCCACCCCGCTAGCAATAAAGAAAAACAATAGAGAAGGTTGTTCCCACCCTTTCACCTAAGCATTAACACAGTTCCAATTGCAAAAAGTTATGTTCAGTAGATTAACAGATGATGAGCACAACCTTAGAGCACTATAATCACAAGAGTCATACACCATTCCCAGAAATCTTCAGAGTTTAAAATAAGTGTGGTATGGCAATGGGTAATTACATTAATTTCACCTTCTTAAAAAGGTTTTTTGTTTGTTTTATTATAATAGCACAATATATTATGATGATGTTATGGCAGTGTATCTTTCTCGGATAAGAATTGAATCCAGTCATCCGAATTTTCCATTATCCAAACCAAATTTGTCATTAATTAACTCTGTTAATCCGCGTTCCACTTTATATATATTTTTTCCTTGGCACTGCAGCCCCAGTGAGCCTAGGACTACCTTCATGAACTTCTCCGCTCTCTTCGGTTTTTCTAGATCTTACACAATCGGTAGGACTCCTTGGACGGGTGATCAGCTCATTGCAAGGCCTCTACCTGTACACAAACACAGAAAAACGCACACACACAAACTAAACATCCATGCCTTGAGTGGGATTCGAACCCACAATCCCAGTTTCCGACCTTATAATTCGTGTTGACAGACTGGGGATGTGCATTCTTTGCATTTCCCATTGTTCCCATTAACTACTCCTTCACCTTTCCTTCATTTGATCTAACTGGCAATGACTTCCATGACTGCAGACTCAATAGATTAGTATTACTGTTTCACCAATAATGATAATGGGCTGAAGCGCAAGAAAAAATTTGTTTGGGACTTGCATATTAGAAGCATGAATTTTCTACAAGTCAACAAATTCATAATTATCAGAGTCTCCATAATTCTCTCTTGCATATATGAAGTAGATGTTAACAGAATTTAATGATCTAGAAGTGAATATCTTCTGTTTTGAGGCCAACCATAACTTCACTCTTCTCCCATAACTTCTCGGCAAGTTTTTCATCCATTGCTTCTATTGACATTTTTGATTCCTGTGAAAACAAAACAAAAATACAGAATAGTTAATTTCTCATCCTATTTTATCATGAGTAACTGCCACAAAATGACCTCACTGTAAGTAATGGTTTCAGTTGCATAATAAATTACACAGGTGTGAAAGTTTGGTCTCTCACTCTTTGGGAAGAACAAAGCCACGTGGGAGTTTATGAAAAACGTGCTCAGGAGAATAATTTGACCTGTGAGCCTGGAATTAACAAACATAAGGACTTATGTTTTCACAGCACTGACTGTGGATAGACTGGTATGTGACACCTTCCACTATGCTGATCCATTACAAATATTTCAGAAAGAACTTGATATCTCTTGAAGATGATAATAGCTGTTTACTCCAAAATTCTAGAAATTATATAGCAAACTACACAGTGTCACATCTGTGAAGAGAAATTGAATGAATTCATGACATAATGAGGAGCTTCATAATTTTTATTCTTAATATAAGCATGTACTCTTCACATAAGTTCATTAATGTGACTAATTCATAAGTAGAAGATAATATGAAATATGACACACACGGTAGAAGTGAGAAATTATCAAATACCCTCATGGGAGACATGTTTGTCGACCTAACCTAGAATGGGAGATGTTATATGAAAATGGATCTCACTTGTTGGTGAAATTCAGTGTAAAATTGCGTCCTGAATTTAGCAGGCTCTGAAGGAGGTTCAATGCCAGAATTCTTGTGAACATGGTGATAAACTTAGTGCTTCCAAAAAGAAAAAACAAACAAACAACTTCTTTATCAGAGAACAGTGAGTATAATTGTTCAAAGCTGTCCCTGAAACATGGAACTGGGGTCAGTTTAATGAGACAGTCAGTCAGCCTGTCCCTCAGCAAGTAAGTGGGCTGCTCACTCAACCAGTCGCTCATTACATCACTCAGTCCCTTATCAGTCAGAATTTAGCCAGTTGTTAATATTAATAATTGTTGTGTACCTGCGCGCTGGGGTTCAACAGACTGGGTGGACTAAGTAGTAGTTGGCTGTCATTTGGTGAAGTGACAGCTGAGATAAGACATGCTTAAAATACATTTAGTACACACAAAATGTGGTAGTAAACCTTACTCAACAAGTTGCTGCTTGATGCACTGTGTGTGGCAGAATTCTAACAGAGCATATTGACAACCTAAATACTAAACTGTGCTTCTGGTTAGAGAAGATTTTTTCTGATGGTCAACAAGGGCGTAACCTTCTGAAAACTTCAATTAGTTTAGCTTATTATAATAAATAAGAAGCTTCTGGAATATTCTGTTGTTATCAACATTTCTGGACATTGTCCCATTCTCGAAATTAAACAGGTGTTTACCAATTGCCTCTTATGCGTGTCTGTGTGTGTGCAAACCATTATTTATCACCTCCTACAACTTTCTTTCTATCTTCCAAATTTTCCTAAAATTTAATGTGTGGATTCTGCGATGCCTTACAGCAGTTACTGTGTGTTTGTGTTTGCAGGAACATCAATGGATAGGCCAAAGATGAATGTGGATAATATGGAACAAAACTGTGAATAAAATTCCCTTTTTTTTTATCACAAATAGTTTTATCTTACAGAGCTAAGTCATAACTCAGTCAGTTAAGCGCTCATTTCATAATGCAGAGACTTAGGCTCCATCCTGTGACTTTGTTTGGGATTTGAGGTGGATGAAGTGGTAGTAGAGCAAGAAATTCTCTGAGTTTCTTCGATTTTTCCCTGCTACTTATCATTCCACCATTGTCACATAACCATCTATCGCCACCCCCTAATGAGGTGTGCAATAGCCCTGACCAGGTATCATATTGTCACATGTTGGGGTGCGTGACTTATAAGACGGGGTTTACAGTGAATGATCGGATTTATTGCACCTTAAACATTTACACTACCCGGGACTACAGGCAATACAACGCTATCGCTATTCTACACACTTTCCAGTTCACCGTTACACATGCACTAGGATTCTAAGTCTTCACTAGGTGTATCCTGGCAACGGATCTATAACTGTCTCACTGTCACTTCAAATCACACATAAAGTCCTCCTCGCATCGCCTAATTCCTCTCTTACCATTATCCTCAATCACCTTAGACTGCCAACTCCAGAACTCAGCCAAATTTCATTCCTCATAACTCGGCAGGCTAGCATCTCGAAGGTCAACTCTTCACTCTCAACTGCTTTTCTATACTCTCCAAGCGACCATCTTTGTCCCTTTGTAACCCCTTGGCACGGACCCCACGGAAAGCACCGTCATCTATTGTTAAGAATGTGTGTTTACTAGTCGGTTAACTAGCATTGGATGTCCTTCTATTGCCTCATGCGCGTGTGTTGCGGGAATGTCTTTACCGAAACGTTGCCTAGCAATGGGTATACAGGTCACAGTGTGATCACATTATCGGTCTTAAAATCTGGAGCTTCATCTCTCAATCGGCTCTTAGCTGATTATAGACTATAGATATAGTTTTTATTTTACCTTGCAATTCTCAAAATATTTTCCAGACACTCCTGTCACTTCTTCAGAAACTGCCAAGTAGATGGATGTTTGTGCACCTTCAACTGCGTTCTGAAACAGGATATTATTAAAGGGGCAGATTTGAAAGTAATATCTAAGCTAAATGTTATTACTTAAGGTCCATCCTCCGTAGTTTAGGGGTAACGTTCCCACCTCACGACTCAAGGTACGCGGGTTCAAACACGGCGGAGGTCGTGGAATTTTTAAGGGCGGAAAATTTCAGGGAACAAGTCCTCCGGGAGGGACTTTAAGCCGTGGGTCCCGTGTCGTAGGAGACCTCTGAGCAAAATTAGGCAAGTAGTTTCCAATGCCTCTGGTAGATGGGGGAGGTATCGAGGTACCGAGGGCCGACCTCGTTGGCTGAACGGGGCTGATAGCACGCACCAGTACCGGTAGGGTATGGCGACTGGTAGAATATCAAAGGGGGACGTACAATAGACTATTAATTGCGGTGCATGGGGAAACCCACCCCCACCAATAATAATAATTATAATAAGGTCCATCCATGGCGCGTGTAAGTAACTTACTGAAGAAAAGTAATGTCTTAAGTAATTTTTAAAGTTCCAACGGCATATGAATGTCGGAATTATGTAAGAAACAGAACCTGGTAACTTCTGAGGACGATGAAATGGTCTACATCACAAATTGATGATGAACACAAAGGGCTTTCCTTCCGTAAGATTGCCTACTCAAAGTGTAATACGCCTTCCAAGATGTTCAAACAAAAAAGAAAAAGTAAAGCTATCGCCGTACCAGGCCGTGAAGGCCCATAGGGTTGTGAGACGTTGAGGGTCCCACGTTGTCTAGATAATCTGCTCAAAGATGGCGGTAAGGTTGTAAACGGTATATTAATTCAGTTCACCACACCTTCTATATTACGTAACAGAGCTTGATTCTTCCCATCAGTAAACTGAAACACATTTTTGATTCTCTTGGAGGAGATCCGAGTTAATAACTATATGTCACGCAATAATTTACTGAAGAAAATGGAACTTGGCGACACTCTTTACCTTGAACACTGACTCGGTGCCTGCCTGCCCGGTTAGCGACATTTCCTTCAGTGATGATTCGTCCCTGCTATGTTAGCTGCAACAGTGGAGCATTAGGTTTGCGTATGACTCCAGGCGGAGCGGATAAAACATTATAGCATCTTCTGTAATCCACATCTATGGAAGTATGTTCTCGCAAAATTTTGTTTTCGTCGGTAAATTATCATTTGATTTTTACATGGATGAGCCAAATGAAAACCTTAAAAGTGCAAACAAAAATCAAGATTCTTCTGTGTGCAGCTGTAAGCAAAGCAAGTCATCAGCATGACTCAGAAGCATATATTGTGTGTCGGCTTCATGACGTCAGCAGTGCATGCTAAGATGGCAGCTCTGTTTAAAATATGCAGGAAGGAGGAATAACGTTATTCAATCCATTATTTGGTTAGTATGAGTAACAAACCCATCGAAGTTCATCGCCACATGAAGTTGCAGTACAGTGAGGCGTACTTAGCTGTCCAGATTGTGTACGTAAGTCGTAGGAAGTTTAAAAATGGCGTGTCTAGTGTCACGGATGCCACTCGGCTGCAGACAATTGCGAAGGATGAGCGCATCAGTGAGGAATATTAACGCGTTAAGGTGGAACTAGGCGGCGGCCATACTGGACATAAATAATGGGCAGGAAACCATATCATCCGTCCATGATGCGCTTCAGTTCAGCGAAGTGTCCGCTTGAGCAAGTGACTCCCGAATTGAAGGAAAGACGCACCTACGCCTGCCAGGAAGCATTGCGACGATAAGAAATAAAAGGTGGAGGCATCCTGAAGCCTTTAGTGACTGGGGATGGAAACTGTGTCCTCTATTACCAGCCTGAAACGAAGGTGGCAGGCAAATAAAGGGGACATTCCAGCCCAAACATTTTCACGTGGAGACTTCTGAGGAAAAAACGATGCTGACGCTATTCTGGAATCATCAACGTACACTTGTAGGAACTACGCGTTCACAGGGGAATACAGTCAGTCACCACTGCCTCGTAGGAATTATCTGACCGACTCTGTGGTCTAATGGTCAGAATTCCTGGCTACAGATCCAGAGGTACCGGGTTCGTTTCCCAGAATTTATGAGAATAAGTGGGTCTAGAACGGGGTCCACTCAGCCTCGTGAGGATAATTGAAGAGCAACTTGAATGGAAAAGTAGCGGCTCCGGTCTAAAAAACCAAGATTAACGGCCGTGGGGATTCGTTGCTCTGAACACGTGGACACCCTCTACCCGCTAAAGTTGGCACTAACTTCGTCGACAAGCGGCGGTGACAAAAATAGTGATGTTCATTATGTATTTCAAAGCCATTCGAATTGTTCACGCGACACATAGATTTAGAACTCCAGCAGTCAACTGCATTGTTAATATAAAGCTTTAAATGAATTGCAGTAGCAGCCATTGCCTTATTATTACACACCTTGAAGAAAAATCTTGCTATGCTAAAGAACAGAATCTTCAGTAGTTTCGGAACTCTTCGCCACACATCTGTGAGCACTGTTCCAGGGTGAGCACTATTCGCGGTGACTCCTGGAATCAGTAACATGATTTGTAACAGTCCACTAGAATTAAGATTGCTATAAAATTTATGTTAATTAAGAACAATTAAGTATAAGCTATAGATTATAAGTAAGGAGTGGGCAATTTGTCACATGAAGAAAGCAGTTTTCTGGGATGTGGCACCGTGTAGATGTGGTGTTAACCGACGTTTCGGAGGAACCTATCGCCTCCATCTTCAGGGTAGAAGGAAAAATAAGAAAATCCGCAAGCGAAGAGACAGTGAGAACAGTGCAAGAAGACTACGTTCCTCCGAAACGTCAGCTAACACCACATCTACACGGTGCCACATCCCAGAAGACTGCTTTATTCATAGTCACCGCCGTGAAAACCTCAAATCTTACAATTTGTCACATTTTTACATTAAGAAAGTGACATACGCTCAATCTTGCTGTATTGACAGGATGTAGCATTCGCTACGCTTCTTGGGAAGTCAACTGTTGTAATTACGCTTGCATGTCTTTGTAAATCTGTGATTTGAGAGCTAGTGCAAGCAATAAACTAAGAGTAGGTGGGCCCCAGACCCAAGCCAAGCTCATGATCTATCAAGATGCTGTCAGAAGTGCCGTTGAATCTTTAAGGGCTAAAATCGCTCAGCAAATCTCTATCACTGGGACCGGTAAATTTCTGGTGATTTTCCAAATTTTGAACTGGACAAATAGAGCCTGTTTCAGGTAGGGGCTTCCTCTTGTAAGTTTGGGCTCGAAGAAGCTCGGTTCTTTCGATCATTCATTAAAATAGGTAGGTAAAAAAAAGTTAAAGCTATCCCTGCAAGGGCGACCGCACACCAACTGCATCAAGACAAGCATCAAGACATGAGATAACAGATTCAGTCTTGTTCATTCGTGATTCGTTACCATGAAACTGACGTCAGCATTATGACTCAGATCGGTGTGCGGCGGTTTTCATAATCTCATTTGTTTCAACTATGCTCCTTTTTTGCGTCATGTCGCAGATAGCGTGTCTTGACTGTTACATGTCTTCACTCATGCCGGTGTGCGGCCTACCTAATAGACCGTGAAGCCCCATAGGGATGTGAGACGTCGAGGGTCCAACATTTTCTAGACAATCGGCTCACAGATGGTGAGGTTGTCCGCCTTACGCGCGGGCCGGCCACCCTTTACCTACCAGAAAGATTCCTGGTACTCGTTTCTGTTAGGGGCTGGAAGGATTAAGTTAACTGAAAAAATCCAACTCATCGGGACTCGACCCGTAAACTTCCGGCTTTCAGCGCAGTGCCTCAGCCAAACTACGCTACAGCGTAGACCCTTCATTAAGATAGTTTTCTTCCAAATTCTGAATTGCAAGGACAAAAAACTGTGTCAAGTCGTCACCGGAAATTCGAATGGTACAAGTATAATCACGGTGTTAAGCAGCAACTCTTTTGGTAATATAAATTACAGTAAACAATAAGCATGCCGGTCACGGTAGCCGAGCGGTCTAAGGCGTGCACTGTCTTCGCTCGCTCGGAAACCGGGCTCGTGGGTTCGAATCCCACTCAGGGTATGGATGTTTGTGTGCGTTTTTCTGTGTTTGTCTACAGGTAGAGGCCTTGCGACGAGCTGATCACTCGCCCAAGGAGTCCTACCGAATGTGTAAGATCTAGTAAACCGAAGTGAAACGGAGAGTTTCATGGAGGTAGGCCTAGGCCCAAATTGGGGCTGTAACGCCAAAGGAAAAAAAAGCAATAACTATAACCTTGTGTTGAACTAAATTGGTGTTCGTACAAAGTTAGTATCATCAGTTTCTTCCCGGAGTGAAGCCCTGTACGTCCTTGAGACTACATATCAGCTCTACCAACCCCACAAGACACATCTCAATTGCAATATACCAACATACGCCTACTGGCGCCCAATCAACACTCCACACCTTCCCATGATAAGTACCTCTTCAACAAGATGGGGACGGTGGCCGGAGCGACAACAAAGGAGAGATCGGGAGGCAGAAGCAGTGAAAAGTGAGAATGAGCACCAGAGTGTGGAGTGAGCACAGAAGTGTCGCACCGACGAACCGTGGGGTCGGTTATACTTTGAGTCTTGCGTTCACGGTGAATTTTAATGCAATGTAAATGTGTGTAAAAGGAATAGGCCATTTATCCGAGGTAAACTGAAAAATTAAGATTTAATAGATAAAAAATATAAAGTTGTCCCTGTGTTTTAACTAATTAAGCACTATGCCATGAAGGCGTATGAGGGAGTGCATGTAGAGATCCAAATTTTCTTGACCTTGACGACCCGGCCGTTTTACCTCCGGAGAAAGAGCTTCCGGAACCCATTGGATAGGTTGAGTGGCCCCCAGACCCGGTCTGGACGAAGTGGAGAAGAGAAAATTATTGACCCTACCGAGACTCGAACTCCGACCCCTCGGTCGCCTAGCCCGTAGCAAATCGTTATACTGCCTACGCTATCCCGTCTCAACTCAGATATAAGTACTTGTATATATGTCTCTACAACAGAGAACTCTCGAGAAAGGTAGAGGATTCTCAGAGGAGAATTACGCAGTACTTGGAATTGAATAACGGAAGTTTATTACTCGTACATGCAATTACGCTATTGAGAGAAACGCAGGAAACTCATACGTGTAAATGCGCTGTGTGGGCAACACGCAGAGCTTCTGAATGTTTAAGTAGGGTGTAAACGTAATTACCTATGGGCTTTAAGGTGTTAATGGGCGATTTCAAGGAATGCGTCCGCTTTATTAATGAGATGTTCGTGCATAGATTATGAAAAACAACTCCGTGGCATTTATTCCGCAAGAGAATTATAACGACCCAGCGACCGTCGCTTGTTGGCGAAGTTAGTGCCAACTTATGCGGATAGAGGGTGTCGCGTGGTCAGCGTAAAAGATTCCTACGGCCGTAAAGAGAAATTTGCCCCTGTGTTTAATTAATTAAGCATTATTTCATGAAAACCTAGAGGACAGTAGAAGTACATTGTCCGTCTATGGCTATACTTCCCTTTGTTGGACCTTCGCCGCTATTTATCCTCTACTCAGTCGGTAGGACTCCTTGGACGGGTGATCAGCCCGTCGCAAAGCCGCTACCTACACACAGGACAACACAAACACAGAATAAACGTAAACAGACATCCATGTTTTGAGCGGGATTCGAACTCACGATCCCAGCATTTGATTGAGCGAAGACAGTTCATGCCTTAGACCTCGCGGCCGATGCGATCGGCAGAAGTACGAGTATATTAGCCCTACAAAATGTTATAATACCTTCTGCAAAAAGAAACACTCACCTGTCCCTTTCAGCTTCCTGCTTAATTCGTTAGCCGTCAGAATGTTTGCTAACTTACTGCAAGAATACACCTGAAGAGTATCGAACCACTTCTCAAAATTGAGGTTATAAAGATCAAATTTGGCAGTCTTGTGTAACCATGATGATAGCATCACAATTCGACTGGGAGCCGATTTCTTCAACAGTCCTGTAATAGAAAGAACTTGGTAATACTTACTGAATAATTTTAGATGCAATGTATACGTGTATTTCTCTGTTTTGCCGTGCCATGGCTCAGGCAGTTAGTCGCCGGCTTCCCAACGCGATGGCATGGCATCGAGCCCAGTTCAGGTCTTGTAGGATTTGTGGTGGACAAAATGGCTTTGAGGCTGGTTTCCTCCGAGTACTTCGGTTTCCCCTGCCAATCTTCATTCCACCAACTCCTCCACATTCATTAACATCTATCATCTGGGGCTGGTACAGTAGGCCAGTAGTGGCCGCAGTACCAAGTGGACTCAGTCTCACCTCACCCCAAGAAACTAAAAAAAAACTTGTTCTCTGTATTAAATATTTTGATGTGTGGATAAGCATTTAAATACTTTAGGGTAGAAAAGTAAAGCTATCCCCGTAACAAGCCGTGGAGGCCCATAGTGTTGTGAGACGTCGAGGCTCCCACATTTTCTAGACAATCGGCTCATAGACAGCTGTGAAGTTACCAGCCTTACGCGCCGACCGCCCCTTGCCCGCAGGAAGATTCCTGGTACTGATTTCTGTTAAAATTCGAGTCGAACCCAGGGATCTAATTCTGTTTGAAGGATTAGGTAAACCGAAAAATGTAATTACCTCATCGGAAATCGAACCCGTGACCGTCCGGCTTGTAACATGGTGACCCAACGAACTACGCTACCGCGTGCCCGTAAATGCATTTCACTTGTCTCACAACAGCAGGACCCTGTGCAATATAACTTCATGGCAAAGGTAAAAGGTAAAGTTGTCCCTGTGCTTAACTAATTAAACACTACGCCATGAAGGCGTATGGGGAGTGAATCTATAGATCCACACTTTCTCTTGACCTCGCCAGTAGCAGGAGGAGAGTGGTCAGATTCACGTTCCGGCTGCCTTAATCCCGGGGAAAGAGCCCCGCCATCCATTGGATAGGATGTTGGGTGAACTCCAGAACCGGTCTGGACGACGTGGAGAAGAGAACATTCTTGACCCTACCGGAACTCGAACTCCGACCCCTCGGTCGTCCAGCCCGTAACCAGTCGCTATACCGATTTCATGGCATTGTGCTTAAACTGAGGCCACGAAAGGAAGCACTAGGAATGGTTTGGATGACAACGTTCGAAATTTCCTCCTCTATGCCTACTCTCGCATTCCCCTGCAGCGCAGCTGATCTATGTCAACCAGCCCAAAACGCTTGTGTCCTAGCAAAGGTTATCACTATCAGTATTCGTGTGGCAGAATGGTTAGAAGACTGGAAGGCAATACAGAAGTCTATGCCGGAGGGCTAGATGTGAAGGGGTTCATCTAAGGGACTCCTTTCCGTGGCCTCAGTATAGATTTACTTCCTTCCTCACATATGAATTACGGTTTCTCAGCTACCGAATTGTTTAGCTTTGAAGTCGGTTTGAGAGTAATGGATTGGGAAGGATACCAATGGCAGATGTCGTTGCCTATTTAAAATAAAGACGCCAGCTTCTGCCTGGAGGACAGGGGAAAACCACGAAAAACTCAGCAAGTTTAGCCGGCTACCTAGACTAGAAGCAAACCACTATATCCTGTATACGAAGCAGGAACTCTAAGCACTCGACCGAGGCGGTTAAGTTGAAGCTGCTCGTAAGGGTAATTTTCCTCCAGACAATGTCTTACCCAGGAGGAGGCACGTGAGCAAGAACGGTCCGAAGTGGTTCACCTGCATGCCGAGTTGAAGGTTATCGGCCGTCATTTTGTTTTTAAACCCTGCAGCACCTGCATTGTTGATAAGCACGTCGAGACGTGTCTCTGTGTTGATAATGTTGTTTGCAAACCGGCGGACCGAACCCAGCGAACTGAGGTCCAGGTGACGCACTTCCACCATATTGTTCCCAGTGCTTGCAACAATATCGACTGTGAACACAAGCAGTCCTATGTTAGCGTACGTGAATTAGTTATTTAAGTCTGTAAAACGAAACAAACCATTATACTAAATTGAATGAATGAATGAATGAATGTATAAGGGATGGGCCTTCTTGGCCCTTGCACGGCGACCACAGTGGTTTATTGTGCCTTTATACTAAATTAACCTAATTATATTATAAGTTTTCCTTACCACCAACCTACCTACCTACCTACCTACCACTCAGCGCTACAGCCCTGGGTGAGCCTTGGCCTCCTCTACAACCAGTCTCCACAACCAGTGCGTGCTATCATAGGAATGGACCTACACATGATGACCCCGAGGCTGGTTGTTATATTTCTGAACAAACTTCTCCTTACAGAATGAGGTTGTTAGCCTCATGCCCAACCCCCAACCTGGAGGACCAGGGTATCTCTCTTTGTTTGCACTCTACCTTTTGACCTTTCCGGCATGGGTGACTCTACCGTAGTTAAATTACCGCCGGCAAAGCTCTCCAGGTCACAGAGTCACGCAAGCCCCCCCACCACGACAAGGTGGAGACACCTTTGGGGGGGTTTTCTTTACCACCAGAAACCTACAGTGTCACCTTGATACTCCGAACTAATTAAAGCCACGCTGTGTTCGGACTGTCGAATCGTTCGGATTATTGGATTTCAAATAAAAAATCAACTTTATTAGCAAAATTATTTACTCAGAACTTTCATAGATACACCTTATGTACAAACAATGACCGAAACTCGCGGAAATTACAGTACACGCCGGGCTCGAGACTAGCGGTAACCGGGCTATATTTTCCATCTTCCATTACAACAAAATATCCTGTTTCACGAGAATTAATTTTTGCTGGCAGGCAATAAAAACAGATTAAATTGGTAATATCTGGAGAGGCCGATTCTTATTATGGTAATGCAAGTCAGTTCGGATTAAAGTGTGTTGCGTGTACCAAGGTTCCAGTGTATTCATTTTGAGCTTTTACTGTGGTTCACTGTTGATGTGGGTAGTCTTTCCGTCGTTTCAGAGGTACTTATTGCATCCGTTTTCAGAATAGAAGTGAGTATGGTAAATTAATATTCATTTGAAAAATGTCTTCTGGGATGTGGCGCCATGTAGATATGCGGCCACCTGCTCACACTGTTTCCTTGTTTGCTGATTTTTCTACCCTGAAGATGGAGGAGATACGTTCCTCCGAAACGTCGGTTCACACAAGATATACACGGCGCCACATCCCAGAATATGGCATTCTTCATAGTCACTGCTGTAGAAACCTCACATCTTATGTAGAATATTCATTTGTATATAGGTTTTGGGCCAACAGATCCGCTGGTGGGGGGGTGCCAGTACCGGGGCCATGTGGCTCCCTCTACCACTTTGTTTCCCATAGGCACACAACGGAGGCTAAGTAATATTTTGCGTGGTCAGACCCCGGATGGTGACCGCTTGAGAGTTGAAGGCTTTTTCATGTATTCGGTGGCCTTGAAATGAACTGTTTTTGATAATATTTCCCCCTTCAGTATCACTGTTGGCCCTGATACCAGCTCTCCACGAGCCAGTGGATCTGTTGGACCAAAACTTAACTAATATTTACNCTGCCTTACCGTGTCTCACGGTGTTGTCGCTTGCAGATTTACTTATACTTTTTCTTCAACCCTGAAGATGGGGGCGATACGTTCCTCCGAAACGTCGGTTAACACCACATATACACGGTGCCAAATCCCAGAAGACTGCTTTCTTCAACAATCTTTAAGTTGTATCGATGACTGTGTTGCATATACATCACGTTATCAATTAACAATGCAGCAGTACAAATGTAATATTAAATCAACTTAACCTAACCAGCGACTGACTACGGGCCGGAAGTCAGAGGGGTCGGAGTTCGAGTCCCGGTATGGTGAAGAACTTTCTCTTCTCCACGACGTCCAGACCGGATCTTGGGCAGAGCCAATCTCCTATCCAATGGGTACCGGGGGCTCTTTCCCCTGGGGTAACGCGGGCGGGGATTGAAGCTGACTATTCACCTCTAACTAGTGTCTATATGATGAAAAGTTGGTATATACATCCACTCCATCATACATCTCCATGGCGTAGTGTTTAATTAGTTAAGCACAGGGACAACTTTAAATTCTTATGTTAACCTCAATTTTGGCAATGGAATTTGCCCACAGCAGATGTAATAATCATATTGACATAGATTGTTAATTGAAAACTTTTATGAAGAATGTCAATATTACAGTAGAAGGTGCTGTGAAAGATGTGTCATAATTCTTTACATTCTTCAGCATGTAGGAAGTGACATTGGTTTTGGAGTAAATATTTATTACGGGCGTGTTCATGAACAAGGGAGCTATTTGAGCTTAATGAAATTATAGTTAATATTCTAATATTGATGTTCCAGAACATACAAAAGGCTTGAGTCATTGGATACGTAAAGACATCTGCTTATGGTCGGTCTGAAATATCTTCGTGGATTTTGAACAAGCAACCTCATGGGAAAGAGGTCCGGGGGGGGGGGAAGATAATTCACAGTAAATCGATTTTGGTTCGCATTGTATGTTCAAAAAAGAAGCTATGAGAATTTTAACAATAATGTAACAATATACATGACAATCTGATGAAGATGGGTTGTTAAAAATGCTTGGGACTCTGTATATTCAGAGTGTACAGAAAATAAAAACTTCAAATGAGAACAATCCAACTGAAACCACTCCCATGTCAACTCCTCTATACAAGTGAAGTACTGTATATGGTACATCGATGTTTAGAAGTCCACTTTTGGCCAAAATTAATTTATTACGTGCCCTTGGTTACTAAACATACCAATTCTGCACACATTTTATTAGTACAGGAATAAACTTTATGATGTGAAAAATGTTTTTTCCAGCCTCCACTCACTTACTCTCTCTTAGGTCCAAATGTTCTCCATAGCAATCTTCTCTCAAACAGCCTCAGTATATTCTTGTACGATTCCTTCCCGTTGGTTTTTACTTCTAAATCATAACAGAAACCATCACATAAAAGATAAAGCTGTCCCTGTACTTAACTAAGTAAGCACTACGCCATGAAGGCGTATAGGGGAGTGGATGTATAGACCCACGTTTTTTTCACTTCGCCACTAGTTGAATGTCAGTGGTCGGTTTCACGCTCCGGCCGCTTTACTCCCGGGGAAAGAGCCCCCGTTACCCATTGGGTAGAAGGTTGGGTGGACCCCAGAGCCGATCTGAAACACGTGGAGAAAAGAATATTCTTTAATCCATCGGGACTCGAAATCCGACCCCTCGGTCGTCCAGCCGGTGGCTAATCGTTATACCAGCTGCGCTATCCAGACTCAACCGTCACATAAACTTACAATAAAAGACTTTCTTGTTTCGTCTTTCTTCTCAGTCACTACATGTTTCGACCGTAACCGGTCACCTTCAGGTAACGTACACAAATCAGCCGTATACGTGTATACATGAACTGCGAGTGTGGAGCTGTATGAAAATGTATATTGGTACTGAATTAGCTCGTAGATCGAATTCAACTTATTTTTACCAAGATGTGAGTAAAACGCAAAATAGCATAAATATTCTAGAGTAAAATCTTTAATGTTTTTGTTTAGTTTTCTATTTCTACGTATATAAACCGGCACTTCACTCGATCCCGTGCTATAATTTCACTATTCGTGTGCAGCCTATCTGATTCAGTCAAGGTAAAAATTATACGATAAATTACATGTCAATTTATTCCATTTGGGTACTTCAGCTACTCCTTCGGGTATTTTTCTTTCTGTTGGTGAGTAATCTGTGTGTTTAAACACAAGGACTGATGTGTTGACGCAGGCTGACGTGGGTCCTTGAAGACAGACTGAGGTAGTACAAGGCATGTTTTTGAAGGAAAGAAAAACTTTCTGGTGTAGTGAAATATGTGCACTTCAAAGTAAATATTGGACAGAAATTAAAATATTTTCTTTAAGAAGCTTGTAAAAAATAAAGTAATCCCAAATGTTGGCAATAATGAAAATTCCGGGGAGCTCGAATACTATGGAAGCACACAGAATCAAAGGCACAGTCTCTTAGAATAAAGAAATAAACAAAAATATATGTACCTGATGAAACCCCATTTAAATGTAGACATGTGAACATAAGAACTATGAACGAATGGGATGCACTATGAAATTATCTGATCAAAATATCAAGGAAAACTAGAAAACACATATACATAAAATATCGCAATTTTTAGGACGAAACGAATCCCTAATATTATAAATTTTCCTGTAGTGTCACAAGAAAGTCAACACAGACAATCCCATAAACGAAATGTAAATCTTATAAACGTATAACCTTATGATTAATTACTATTTATCTTTTCCCTTGGCACTACAGCCCCAGTGAGCCTAGGCCTACCTCCATGAACTCTCCGTTCACTTCGGTTTACTAGATCTTACACATTCGGTAGGACTCCTTGGGCGGGTGATCAGCTCGTCGCAAGGCCTCTACCTGTAGACAAACACAGAAAAACGCACACAAACATCGATGCCCTGAGTGGGATTCGAACCCACGATCGCGGCTTCCGAGCGAGCGAAGACAGTGCACGCCTTAGACCGCTCGGCTACCGTGACCTGCAATCACTTCTTATAGGCAAAGATAAAAGGCAAAGGTATCTCTGTAACAGGCGGTGGAGGGCCACTGGGTTGTGAGACGCCCATCCCACATTATCTAGACAATCGGCTCACAGAAGGCGGTAAGGTTGTCAGCCTTACGTGCCGGCCGCCCTTAACCCCTCCAGGAAGGTTCCTGTTATTCATTTCTCTTAGAACATGAGTCGACCCCAGGACCATAGTGCGGCTGGAAGGATTAGGTCCGACGTGATATAGTACGAGTTTATATCAGCGTCGTTAAATAAATAATGGACAAAACAGAGAGAAGTCACGTACCACGAGCTTTGTTTGCTTCCTTTAAATTCCTGCAGGCAAGAATTACCTTCGCTCCTCTTCGAGCAAGGTCACGTGCTGTCTCTTTTCCAATCCCTGGAGAAAAAAGTAAATACATTCTTTCATACATGATAATTTCCGCCTAATATGTAAGAACGAAACCTTTTTGTTGGTATCCAACCTCGATACTGAAAGTGAGGTTAAACAGTTTACTAAGCCACGATACGCCTTCCCACCGCGGCAGCCCGGATTCCATCGCGGGTCTGGTCAAGTGAGATTTGTGGTGGACAAAGTGACGCTGGGGCAGGTTTTCTCCGAGTACTTCGGTTTCCCCTGCCAATCTTCATTCCACCAATTGCTCCACAACCACCCTCACCTATCATCTGGGGCTGGTACAATAGGCCAGAAGTGGCCGCAGTACAAGGGACTTACTGAAAACCCACTGACGCGACAAGCCGCGCGCGGTTTGTCGAGTGTTGTCGCTCGCGGCCGTTATTTGAATTGCTTTTATGAGTCGCGCGCGGTTAAGTTTTGGAACGCGGAACACAGGCGGCAGAGCTGTCGCACGCCTATATGTACAACTAACGGACGCGCGCGACAAAGAGCGGCTAGCCGCTCGCGACTAGTAGCGTCAGTGGGTTTTCAGCCTTAGTCCCACCCCACTAGCATTAAACAAAAAAACACAGAGAACGTATCTGAGCAATAGATTTTCCGGATCATTCTTTCTCGTTCATGCACTGTACCACGTCTTTATAATATTATTAATTTGGTTCCGTTTTCAAAAGTTCACGCCTTTTAGGGTTAGGTTTTCTGTTACTCGTATATTCTTAGAAATAAACTTTTAACGTTGGTAGTGCTAACTTGGAGGACAAAATGGCTGTAACATTCCAAAGTTACTTGGGCCACGTGACTGGATAAACAGTTTATTCGAACAGACAGCATGAGACTTACAATAACAATATATACAATAGTAGTTGAGCTTCACCTGTGTTGGCGCCCGTGACTATAACGGTCTTTCCATCCATCCGTTTCGTGCTCTTGCACATTCCAGTTCGTAATTTGAGGTAAATCTTGAATCCTGAGGGTCAGAATATTCAGCACAAATTAAGAAGTTTGTTAATGACTATTCATACCCAAACCAACAATACTTACTTCATGGAGCTGAGCCCTTCTTGAGGAGAAGTCAAATCTGCAGCTACTCAAGAATTTCCCAGCATTTTATGGAACCCGAAGGTTAATTACCGTGTTCGCAAGAGCCCACCACTGGTCCCTATCCTAAGCCAGATCAATCCAATCCATACCATCCCATTCTATCTCTCTAACATACATTTTAATATTGTCCGGCCACCTACGCCTTGGTCTTCCCAGTGGTCTCTTTCCTTCTGGCTTTCCCACCAATATCCTATATGCATTCCTTTTCTCCCCCCATTCGTGCTACACGCCCTGCCAACCTCATCCTCCGTGACTTGAAACCAACAATATTGCATATGAAATACAGCAATCCTGTTTCTTCTGGGAAAACAATAGGCCGATAAACACATGGGATAATCATTTAACTATTTCAGCACCGGTAATTGATTCTTCTTCTTCTTGCCGAGGACAAGGTTGATATCTTTATATACCCCTCAAGCTTGTAACCTGTTCAGATAACATGTGAAAATCAGTTACAACCTCACAGCAAATGAACTCTGTCTGTATTACAAATGCAAATCGGTTAATCCTGTTTAGGGAAATAACCACCGATTATTCTGAAATCCGATGAAACTCATAAATATTATCGCGTGGTTGAGTGAATATAGACGGGGTTTGGATTGGTACACGGATTTATTGAACACTTACAGAACGTAACTACAAATAACTACTACAGTCTCACTGAGTTACACACTCCAAAAATAACTGTAACTGCAGCACACATGAAGTATTCTCAGTCTTCAATAGCCGTTGCTTGGTAGCGGCTTCCAACGGTGGATGTTCTTCTGTGTTCCCGAAATCCCCCTGGCCCCAGCTACCAGCTTCACACTTCCTATGCATACCTGCTCCTTGTCCAATACCATGCATATTTGGATTTACATGCTTTAGGATTTATTCTGCACACACCCTGCATAACTTAGTTATATAGTCGTACGCGCAAGGAATCATGAAAGCCAGTGCAATTCGCGGACTGGTGTGTACCTGTCAAGATTTGCAAGTGCGCTGAGTACTCTATTCTGTGAGCCCTGCAGTTTCAAGAGGCAAGCGTCCTCCGCATGCTCCCAGGTGGGACAGGTGTAAGTCATAACTGACCTAATCGGAGTTTTTTAAAGCGTAAATTTAATATCTGTACTTAAACGCCCACTTCTGAATAAAGAATAGGGCCTTACGTATGTTCGCAAGACCTTGGCTACAATCCTTTCGATATGGCTTCTCCATGTCATCCGTCTATCGAAGGTGACACTGTGATACTGTGGTATGTAGATCCGTTGCTAGGCAGCGGCCCGCAAATAACAGAGGAATGGTGTTTCCTGCGCTATCCGCTAAGCAAACTTGGATTCAGCAACAGAGGAAAGGTGTTTTCTATGCGGTCCCTAGGCAACAATTGAACTACGAGAACAATGAACTATGTTTTCTAAGCGGTCCGTGCTGAGATGTTATAAGCGGGACAAGAACGGCCTACGAACTCTAGCAGCCATTTTGTTCTTAAGTAAAAGTTAAAATTATGTTACAATCGAGGGTCAGTCGGTCAGTCCGTCATGGTGTCAAATACCCATTTGGGACCTAATACCAGATTTTTGTTTCTGTCAGTTGTGGGTTTGTCGATGTGGGTCTGACCTTCACAATGTACAATATATTTAAATTTTACATGTTATTACATGAATGTACAGGCCCGGTACAGCAGATCATGCCCTATCTTTAGTAGCTTCCGGCTATGAATTCTTGTGGTCATTTTGCTTCATGAGAGTGAAGAAAATTTTTGTAATGGCCACTGTCTTCTGCTCTGACACAGCACCACTAAATTCTGTCATAAACTACTGTACTACAGTTACTATTCCATTTTGTTTTTTATCTCTCTCAATCGTTATATAGCTCCGGCACGGACCGCGCAGTAAATGTCTCTTCCATTATTGTGTGTTCCTTCGTTGTCAGAAAAACATGTCCACATAGCTGTTCCATAACAACAGCCGTTATACTGTACCCTGTTCACACAGCTGTTATTTGGCAATAGATCTACATGTCACAATACATTCTATGGGGAAAACGCAGAGTTTTCTGTTAAAGCAGGCAATACACGAACTTACTACAATTATTTAAATGGTTACATAGGTATATTATATATATATCCTACACGAAATAAGAAAACGGAAGGCTAATTGGATTGGTCATGTTTTACGCAGAAACTGCCTTCTAAAAGAAGTTATTGAAGGAAAGATAGAGGGGCGGATAGAAGTGACAAGAAGACGAGGAAGAAGACGTAAGAAGATGCTGGATGACCTTGGGGACAGAAGATGATACTGTCATTTGAAGGAGAAAGCTCTAGATCGCTTTAAGTGGAGGAATTGTTTTGGAAGAGACTGTGGACCTGTCGTCTGACAGATTACTGATGATGATATATATATTGTCGCGTGTTGGGCCACTTCTGACACAAATGTAACGTCTTATGTTGACGTAACAGCCCTTGAAGTGTGGTTTGAACCAGCTGACGTCGTAGTTCCTTCTGTTCTTCCTGCCACTTGCTGGTACGAGACCGTGGCGCAACAGTGCCCACTGCTGGTTTCTCTACGCTGCTACAGCACTTGAAGTGTGGTTTGAACCAGCTGACGTCGTCGTTCTTCCTGGTCTTCCTGCCACTTGCCGGTACGAGACCGTGGCGCAACAGTGCCCACTGCTGGTTTCTCTATGCTGCTACGGGCACCCCGCAATGGTTGAGACTCGTCATAAGGCTGCATGCAGAGACAGTGCAGACAATTGTCGACGGCCAATTCCTTTCTCCGGTATCCGAAGGTTCCCTGGGGAGTTTCCTTCTTGAAGGCATTTCTCCAACGTCGTGCCACTGTTGTGCGACGGGATACCTTCCTGCGGGTGGCTGCCAACTTCATCCGGGATACATAATCTCCTCGGGTCCAAGATTTCCTGAAGATGTTCCTCCGACGCCATGCCACTGTTGCATGGCGGGACACCTTCCTACTGGTTTTCTTCTGCCGTGCCACTTCCACGCGGCAGCTCGTGTGTGGTGCAGTTACAGTGAGACTCTTATAATTATTGTGTTGAAATCCGTTGCCAGGATACGACTAGTGAAGACCGAGAACCCAAGTGTGTGTGTAATGATGAACTGTAAAGTGTGTAGATCAGCGATAGCGCTCTACTGCCTGTAGTCCCGAGTTGAGTGTATGGGTGAAATAAACCAAATCATACAATCCAAACCCCGTCTATACTCACACAGCCCAAATACTACGTGACAGTATGTCGGAAATTGCTCGAAGGGACTGAATAAAACCATGACAATTTCCGTCACTATTGTCAGTGCCATGGTCGAGATTCGAATCCAGTCCCACTCGAATACAGAACTGGGTCTTTTGAACATATATATATTTTGTGACGTGTTGCGCTATGGAGGACACCCCCTCCCTCCCCAGCGGTGACGTGGCGGCATCGACCGCTGTCGCGGCTGCGGTTGCGGGACGGTCGGCGTTCCGCCCCCCCCCTACCCCGCGGTGACGTGGCAAAGCTTCCTACTGTGAAGCGGCAGCACTTTCTACTGTGACGTGGCAAGCGACGACGCTGTTGACACGGGCAACAGGCAACAGCGAACTGTATGAAAAGCCGGGTAGGGTCATTCCATTTGAAGTCATCCAAAGAGGTCGCTCACCATTTTTAAAAAAATTCAAATTTTGTATACTTATTTCTAAATATTTCCACGCCTCAAAAATGTTTTTAAAAAAATTGTAATCCGCTCGGTTCTCCCGGTCTCCACTATTCCTGCTTTCAGGCGTCATGCCACAATACTAAAGCGTTCAAACTAAGACGGCTCCTTTCCGAATCATTTCTGTTTCTTCATTTTTCAGTCATCTTACACTCCGAAGCTACAAGCCCTTGGTATCGAAAGTGTTCTTAAATAGCCATAATAATTTATCTTACTATCAGTCGGTCGAAATATTAACTAGGATTAAGAAGCTCGTAGATAATTCATAAGAAGTAATTGAAGTTAAATATTATCATAGAGCGATAAGCAACATGCGTAATTCAGGTTTTATCTTCATTACCCTATCTAACATCCAAACAAAATATCTCTAATAATAATGGGAAGTGTAAACCAATTGTTAGGCAACGGATTTGTAAACACATTCCCGCAACACAAGCTCACACGACATATGTGGACACCCATTACTATGTAACGGACCAGTAAACACGCATCCTTGACAAGTGACTAAACTGCCGTTGTAACGGAAGCTACTAGAAATAGGGCAAAATCTGCTGTACTGAGCCTGGACTGACAGAGGCCCTGTATATATTTAATACATTTATTATCATGTTTAACATGTAAAATGTAAATGTCCTTCACATTGTGACAAATGACTTACTACTGCAGACAATGACTCTGACATAAGGCAGACCCGTCCTCTCGTCAGAGAGGGCGCCCCACGATAACAAGATCTAAACAGTCAAGCAGTAATAAATACCTGGTCATAAGCCCCAGAACGGGCTCTACACGAAGATTGACTGACTGACTGACCGTCAGTCGTAATGTGACTTTGACTTTGACCGTAAAGTAGAAGGGGAGTAGCAGGGAGTAGAGAACATCAGAAACCATTGACCCACCCATCCCGAAGTCCCACGGGTTGAGAAACACTGTTCCACAACTGACCAGACCTTCATAGTACTAAGTTTATAGGATGATTTGTAATTTCACAGCACTTCTTACCTAATAGCGAAGTCAAAATAATCCAGAAAACTGGACTTGTGGACACAAAACCTAACATTGATGGCGATTTCTTCCTTCGTGGGTTTGTAGGGTGCTACACCAAGCGAAGTTCTGAACTTCAATGACAACAGGCAAGACAAGAAGTGTCGCCAAACAGATGATATTTGCTTATCATCACAGAGGATAAATAATGGAGTTACATAAGAATATTTCATATTCGCACTTCAGATTATTTGTATGAACACGTGAACTACTGGAAGCACCAATACTGAAGAACGGTTTTGTGACGTATTATCCATTAGACGATGCCAGAATTTGGAACTTGTAATAACATTTCATGATTACGTAACTTTCACTTCTAATCTTCGAGCACCGCGGTTACTATATGTACCACCTGCATCAAATTATAACAACAAATTTATATATGTCTCATATTATTTTCAGAATGAATAGCATTTGTTTCTCTCAATGTCAT
The DNA here is from genome assembly GCF_002891405.2 of Cryptotermes secundus. Classification (NCBI taxonomy): domain Eukaryota; kingdom Metazoa; phylum Arthropoda; class Insecta; order Blattodea; family Kalotermitidae; genus Cryptotermes; species Cryptotermes secundus. The sequence continues at coordinate 68,515 of NW_019743182.1, read as the reverse complement.
TAACTCGCTGGTATTTGTAATGAAGACGCGGTGTTCCCTGTGAGGTAGGAACTACATTCTATATTACAATTCAACATACCCCGCGTGGATAAGGGCTCGAATAACTCCATCGTAGCTCTGCGAGTCGTACGAGGCGACAGAAAGGTAACCCAGTACCTGGAGGTATAACTGGGCCATCCTGTACCTGAAGGATATAAATACGGGGACCTGACCCTCCAGGTTGGAGGTATCTCTAATATGACAGAGTAAAATAAGGTCATGAGTTCCGCGGGACTCGTAACCTAGAATGACTACGCTGTCGAGGGCCAGAAGCAGGTGTAAACGACAGGACCGCCCTCTTTTCAGAGAGGGCGCTCCATATCAACAAAACCGGAACTGTCTGGCAGTACCGAAAATCTAGTCTTGAGCCCAAGATTGCTGCTTGACACCAAGAGAAGCTGGCCAGCTAACCGTCGGTCGTAACGTAACTTTGACTTTGACTTGAATTCACCATCATGATCGTCCTCAACACGAAGATACAGGCCATCTCAACTGTCTTTCCATCTCTTCCTAGATCTACCTACGTCCCTTCTCGCTGTTGGTTTATATTACAGGACACATTTTGCAATCTATGAGCCCCCATTCCTCTTCCACACGCTGTAACCAATTAGTTTTGTTTATTTGTTTTTTCGCAGTTAATTTATACATACCCAACTCTGGCCTTATGCAATGATTTGTTAGTTTATTCAGCCTAGCGCATCATCGAGTCCATAAATTTTTGTCTTCTCGCATGCTGTCTAAAAATATAATATTAAACGCTGGACTTTCCTCCTGAGACATTCTGCATAAAGGAAGACCTCTGCAAGTCAGGATATCTTCATAAATTCAATAAATTGCAAGAATTACTACACGTGTCTCAACTACGCGTTCAGCGTTTACAAGCGAGACTTGCCACACCTTTGGGCAACCTGTGTTTCCCCCCCCCCAATTTACTTGGTTTCGAAAGTTCGACGGGGCGCACTGGAACCCCGACGTTTAAAATCACCCTTCGTTATGCCGTAAGGACATAACAACGATCTTTAATTAGAAGTCAATTTTATATAAAATTTAACAATTACAAAATCAGTTACAGTTTTCGTCTCATTGTGGAAATTTTCTCGAACGTTTTTTTTTAATGGAAAGGAGTTGTGACATTTTATATGTATTTTGGCTCTTTTTTAAATATTCTTACCGGCTCCTATAACGAACTCATTGTATCCGATATGTTGAACTCTGCGAAAATGCATGTTTAGACAACGTTACGAGATTCGGGGTTCCCCACTGCAGTGCCATCTGTTGGAAACAAAAAGAGCTAATCTCTTGGCTCGAACAGAATTATTATTTATTATTATTATTATTATTATTATTATTATTATTGTTAGTGGGGTGAGACTGAGTCCACTTGGTACTATTGGCCTACTGTACCAGCCCCAGATGATAGATGAGTGTGAACCAATCGGTGGAATAAGAACTGGCAGGGGAAACCGAAGTACTCGGAGAAAACCTACCCCAGTGCCACTTTGTCCACCACAAATCTCACATAACCTGACCTGGGTTCGAACCCGGCCCGCCGCTGTGGGAAACCAGCGATTAACCACCTGAGCTAAGCTATGTCACGACCTGGCCCAAACGCCAACTCTGAGTCATAAAACAGGTGTTCTGTTGCAACATCGTGACGTGGGACTTTATAATTCGTGATACTGCTCTTTCAGCAGCTGTTTCGGATGAGAAGTGACCATACAGTTGTAGATAACGTTAGTTTATGCACAGTCTCTCGTATAGTGTTTCATCAGTCGAGAAGAGATCATGTTATGTTCTCTGTTGAGCTTTCACGCTCTCTGGGCAGTAGTGGTCCTAATTGTGGGTAAGTGAAATACTGTGTTGGATCATCTGTTTTTCTTTTCTTCAGTATTAATAGATATGGGAACTTAGAGCTATGAGCTACGGCATATAAAGTGATTTAATTCTGGACAGTTTCTTATTATGTGACATATTTCGGCATACTGACCATGTGCAGGTCACATTGGATATGTCATCCCTTAACTGTTACAATTTTCGAATCTCCAACTGATCCATATATTGGAGGTTAAAATAAATTGTCCCTTTGCTTAACTAATTAAGCACTGCGCCATGAAGACGTATGGGGGAGTGGATGTATAGATCCACGTTTTCTTGACCTCAGCAGTAGTTGGAGGTGTGTGGTCAGCTTGACGCTTCGGCCGCGTTACCCCCGGTACCCACTGGATAGGAGGCTGGTTGAGGGGCAGAATCGTGCTGGGCGACGCGAAGAGGACACAATACATTCCTTTGCAGTTTATTAAGCTCGCTTGCAACCGATTTGTAAACAGAATTTCAAGAAAACGCGAGGTTTGTTAGATGAGACTAGCAGAATTCATATTTCTGCAGCATAACCATAAGCAATATGGAATTAACAAAATTTGTGAAACGATTTATGGGGAAGTCAGTATTTCCTTACGTAAAGCTGGCATTGTAATAGGTCAATGGGGATAAAAATCGGAATTGGTCTTACAACTGTCGATGAAAATTCTGATTTGGAATTAACCGAAAAATTGAACTGTTCAGAACCTGCTAATATGTCACGGAGAGACATAACCCCTACATAAGGCGTTCTTTCTTCTTACTTTGAAATAGCAGACAAAAATATTAAAAGCATTAGTGGGCGGACACTATGTTCTATCCTGATGCCACTTTTATTCGTGAATTAGGCATAAAGACCTCGAGTGACCACTTCTATAATCTGTGTTTCGTAAGCGTGACACAGCTCTTTTTTTTCGTACAGTCATGATATGTCACGCATTGCTGATCCTCCTTCAGTCACACGCAAAATTGCATTATCATCTACCCCACTATTATGTATAGCTCGCCTGCTACGGGTACTAGAAAATAGTGTTCAACAAATGCCAATGATTCAGTCTTACATGCAACGCGTCCTCTAGAACTTATTTATACGTTTCTTACATCACACAATGCGTCTTAGTTACTTACTTACTCATGGAACTGAGCCCTTCTGGATGAGCTGCCAATTCTGCAGCTACTCAAGAATTTTCCAGCATTTTATGGAACCCGAATGTTCATTAACGTGTTCACAAGAGCCATCCACTGGTCCCTATCCTGAGCCAGATCAATCCAATCCATACCATCCCATCCTATCGCTCTAAGATCCACTTTAATATCGTTCACCCACCTGCGTCTTGGTCTTCCCAGTGGATTCTTTCGTTCTGGCTTTCCCACGGATATCTTGTATGCATTTCTCTTCTCCCCCATTCTTTCTACATTCCTCGCCCATCTCATCCTCCTTGACTTGATCCTTCTAATTATACTGGGAGAAGACTACAAGTTATGAAGCTCCTCATTATGCAGTTATCTCCAATCTCCGGTCACTTTATATCTCTTCGGTCCAAATATTCTCCCGAACACCCTCAGTCTATGTTCCTCCCTTAATGTCAGAGACCAAGTTTCACAGCCATACAGAACGACAGGCAAAATTATAGTTTTGTATATTCTAATTTTTTTTTTGGACAGCAGACGAGAAGACAAAAGCTTCTGGACTGAATGGTAGCAAGCATTACATGAATTCAATCTCCTCTAATTTCCATCTGAACCGGATTTTGATTTGTTATAGCCGTTCCCAAATATCTGAACAGTGTCACGTTTTCAAATATCTGTTACCTGTCTTTATGTCTTGATTTTGCCCTGCATTTTGGTGACGAGACAGCAACATATGCTTAGTTCTCTCTGTGTTTACTTCTTGAACAACCTAACCTCACTATTCTGACAATCTACATGCAGATTTATCTCCTCTTGTATCTTGAATTCTACTAATGAATTCATGCATCGAAGTGGNGAGGAACGTATCGCCTCCATGTTCAGATTTCTTATATTTTTTCTTCTACCCTGAGGATGGAGGCGATACGTTCCTCCAAAACGTCGGTTAACACCACATATACACGGTGCCAAATCCCAGAAGACTGCTTTCTTCACAGTTACTAGATTATATTCTCAGCATTAAAAGGGAACTTAAACCGCCAAACCACTGATCTCGTTGGACAACAGAAATATTCTTCCATACGATTTCCTACCTTAGGTGTGGCGTATCCTCCAAGATATTTCAGACAAACAATTAGAACAGCTTTATTTATTCTGTATATTCTGATATGAAGCAGTGAAGCTGTACAACACGATGACCGCTGGGATATGCCGAAGCCAAAAACAACTGAATGGGAAGACAGCCATTGTTACTGGAGCGAACACAGGTGAGTTTTTAATTTATTTTTAGGTTATGACTTTGAAATTGCACAGCACCAGATGAGATAGGGAATGGAGGGTTAATAAACGGCGTAGCAATAATTATATTTGAGGAAGAGACAGCGATTGTGGTGTTCTGAAGTTATTAAGGGTTGACGCGACAACACAGGCAAACCAAACTGTCGCCTAGGAAAGCACATTTTACAAAAACGTTTCTTCTTTTCATTAAATGGAAATTAATTTTTGCTGACATTTTGCTTACATCGTGACCAATAACTGGCAATAATCTAAACAAGTTACTGGCAAATTTGAATAAAATTTTTATAAGCGTCTACAAACAAATTTCTTTTTTAATGAAAATTTATTTCTCTTGATATTACTGATATTCTGTTTATATCGTGAGCATTTACTGCCAATAATTTAAAGAATTTACCCCCAAAATATAAAGAAGTGTCTTTTACTAGTAACAACAGCAATCACAGTATTTGGAAGTTTCACGTTATTCTGATCAATTTTAAGAAAGTTATTTTTATAGAAGAGTGGAATTTCTCGCCGCTGGACTAACATTAAGGCTCCCGCCTGCTCTGTATGGTGATATAGCCAAGAATGTACTGAGCATTACCACTACACCTCATACACACTCCTGTGATATGTAGAGTCGCATGAAATCCTACATTGAATATCTTATATTAAATCCAATTAATACCTGATGATGTATCACCAAATAAATATAGTAACAAACAAAATACCATTGATTATATATAAGAGATATCACCATACAAGATAAGAAAATTTCGGTAACAGATTACTGATGTATGTCAAACCGCGGAAAGAAGTCCTATGGGTGGTGGGGATGAGGACGCTCGAGACTTCTCCCTCTCCGCCTGCTCTTGTATTCTCCTCCCCTACCGCACTGTATCAAGCACGCTTAATATGATTGTCATGACCGTTTGATGACTTTAGGCGGGGAAAGGGTTATAGGGAAGTGAGTTGGTGGGGGGAGCCTTAGGGCTCGAAGGAAATATGTAAGGGATCATTCCCAGAGACTTCTTTCCTTGGCCTTAATGTACTGAAAACAGTTGGAGTTAAGAAGATAATAAATCTTGATTCTAAGATGTCTATGGACATTTGTTAGTAACCCCTATGTGCACCATATTCACAGATGTCTTTTTTGTCCAGGCAGGAGCAGGCAAAAAAGTCGTTTACAAATCTGCGTTTAAACACATCTCAGCTTAAGGATTAAACCGTTTATGACTACATTTGCTGATCGCTGTAAAGTATTAAGGGTAGGAGCATATTTTAAAAACATTCCGTTAAAAAACAACTGGGGGGAAGGGTAAATGCCTGGCTTGTCCGTCCCCTTTCCGGCGCCTATGACCATGATAATGCCTATAATTTTTTTTTCAGGTATCGGAAAGGAAACAGCCCTCGATCTGGCCCGCAGAGGAGCCAAAGTTATTCTGGCTTGTAGAGATCTGAAGAATGGGAAAATAGCTTGTGGTAGGTATTCATCACATTCAGATTGTGGTCTTTCGGATTGTGACTCCGTGCTGTTTCGCACATAGTTATCGACGTTCTGGAAGAACCCGCGCTCATCTTCTTCCTTATTGATAACCAAGTATGAAAATACTCGGTGTAATAACCTGGAAGATCACAATCTTAGAAGATACTAAACACTTTGCGGGGCACGCGGTAGCGTAGTTGGTTGAGGCACTATACTACAAGCCGGAAGGTCGCGCGATCGATTCCCGATGAGGTCACTGGATTTTTCATTCAGCTAATCCTTCCAGCCGCACTATATCCCTGGGGTCGGCTCAGCCTCTAACAGAAATGAGTACCAGGAATTTTCCCGAGGGTAAAGGGCGGCCGGCACGTAAAGCTGACAACTTCACCGCCATCTGTGGGCCGATCGTCTAGATAATGTGGGAGCCTCGACGTCTCACAACCCTATGGGTCTCCACGGCCTGCTACAAGAATAAGAACCCAAACCAAATTTCGAAAGCTCACTGAAAAGAACTGGATGAAATCGGTGTTAAGCTTGAACATTCTCTTAGAAAATCCCTGATGCCGTTTGCACATGCGTCGGGAGTTTCTTAAATGTCAGCAAGAACTACCACAGAACTTCGAGAATTCAAACCATGTGAGATAACATTTTGTAGATGTGGTAGGAATGCATTCAAATCAATTGAGGATATTTCCTGCACCTGCTGTGATCTGGGTAACTTTTATTTATAATAAGTTTCGGCTGTTGGCCCTTCAATCTTGCCACACGTCCCAACGCGAGCATTGAGAGATCAAACGAGTAACCTGTGTCCGTCTTGCCCGACAGGCCGAAGCATTTTCGGAAGGACTTCAAACGACCTCCCTGTATACTGTTCATAGTTGTTAATGGGTTTAGACTCTGGTAGATGTAACTACAATTCTCAACAGCAATATTTGTATGAATGAATTCCCGAACCTGCACTATAATTCATTCCTTTGTAACATGTGTTGGCCAATCCCACGGTCACTTTATACATATCTGGTGCATGTACCTAGTTTTTAAGAGCCATTTCCACGCGTTGTATTTCATGATAATTGAGCGCTTGCAATATAGGGTAATTCCCTGTAATTTTCTTTCCTTGTTAAAACAGATGAGATTATTGCAAGAAGCAATAACTCCAAAGTGGAGGTACGTCACTTGGACTTAAGTTCTCTGGCTTCAGTCCGTAAGTTTGCTAAAGACATTATCAGCACAGAGACACATCTGGAGATTCTTGTCAACAATGCAGGAGCAGGAGGTCTAGGAGAGAAGCGAACAGCTGATGGTCTACAAATTGGTATGCAAGTGAATCACTTCAGCCCGTTCTTGCTCACATGCCTTCTAGTAGGTAAGGCTAGCAGTAACAGCTAAATTGCTTTCTGGATATGAGATCAAAAGGAAAAGTTTCAGTACATTATGATCCACGTTTCAGGACTGTTGAAGAAGTCAGCTCCTAGTCGAATTGTGATGGTTTCGTCTCTAGTGCATAAATACGCAAAATTTGACTTGGATAACCTCAACTCGGAAAAATGGTTTAATGATATACAAGTGTACAACTGCAGTAAACTGGCCAACATTCTGGTAGCAAATGAATTGTCCAGGAAATTAAGCGGAACAGGTACAATGCACAGCTATCAAACTTTGAGGCTTGACTGCTGGACTCTTCAGCCTCCATTTTATAAAATTGTAACTAATTAACAAATGTAAGAGAGTCATGGAAAGGCTAACAAATTGTCAAGGAATTCCTTTCATTCCATACAGCCCAAATGTTCATTACCATGTTTGCAATAACGCAACACTGGTCCATACTCTAAGCCAAAAGAGCCCACTCTACGCCCTACCATTCTCTTTCTTGAAGACCCATTTTAATATTACCTTCCAATCTATACCTGACTCTTTCAAGTTGTCTCTTTCCTTTGGGCTTTGCTACCGAAATTTTATACAAATATTTATTCACTTTTATGCATGCTATATGTCCCACCCATTCCTATAGCAAACTCAGTCTATGTTCTTCCCTTAATGTGAGATACAATGTTTCATAAACATACAAAACAAGAGCCATAGTATACTCCTGAATATTTTAATATTTATGTTTTTAGGTAGCAGATTCCAAACTAAATGTTTACAAACATTTAAAAAATTTAATCTTTTCTTGCTAACCCTTCATGCACCGAGTTTACTCAAAACATTAGTAAACATTAACATTAAACAAACATTAGTGGGTTATGGAAAATTAGGAAATGGGCCTTGTGGAAGAGTCAACCCCCTTTGAAGCGAAAAAAGCAGCATTAATGTAAGAAGAGCCAAACATGGGGAAGCGCTGGCCCCTCCCCCCACTGGTGAGAGATAAAGAGTCATAGAGGGAGAGAAAGGAAGAACTCTGGATGATGGCGATACATCTGGATCTTCTGGTACCTTAGCAGTGAACCACTCGGGATGAGCTGACCTTAAGGAGGGAGCGGATGTAGCGGTTTGAAAACGGACAATACAAAGGAAAGAAACACCAAGCCAGAGAAAAAGACGTTGCAAGCACAGCTTTCAGAAGAAAAGGACCAATGATGCACTGTTAGGCTATTCGGGACAAACAGCCTTAAGGAGGGAGCAGTGTGACATGTCAACCCGTTATTGGGCAACGGGATGTGGAGCGAGTTACCACGAAGACAGTCTCTTGAAAACAGTCAGTTGCTAAGTTACGCAATAGTAGAAGTAGTAGTGGAACTAGGGTCGGAAGCAAGCGATGTGGAACCAGGAATACAGAAGAATACAGGAGGTCGCCATATGAAGATGTAAAGTGTGACTGGAATATTTCACGTGTAATATATGTAGTGATTTGAAGTGAGTGTCTGTGTGGAGATCCGTTGCTAGGAGATGGCTAGTAGTAGACAGAGAATCCTAGTGCATGTGCAACCATGAATTCGAATGTGTGTAATTCAGCGATAACGCTGTATTGCATGTAAGGATCTAAAATGTGACTAAGAGTGTGTGTGTGTGTGACCAAGTGCTAATAAAGCCAATCATCCAAACTAGAACCTGTCATTTCGTCATGCGTACTCCCTAACATGCGATATGTTTCTTTCACTCACAGCTTTGTCTACTATTACAGTCAGCAAATAGAATGCTGTGACCCCCACATACAGGTGTCCCAGGAGGAATGTGCCAGACTTCGGGAGGGTGTTCCTTATGTTAAAGTATGCTGATAAAACCCAAAACACCTATGTCCAAAGTTGAACGGTTACGGAGATAATGGCCAGAGAAGTGTGAAACTTTGACAGGTGTTACACACATGTTGATTACCAAATACATATTAAAACTGGCAGGAATATGTGGTTTCCATAATGTTAATAATGTACGTAACATCAAACTAACTTGTGAGTGACATGAAGCCACTAAATTGAGCTATAAAAAACTCACATGCCATGTCAAAGTTGTCGTTAAGAGTTCCAAGCACTATACATGACACATGAATGGCAAGCACTGACGTAACATTGCTGACTGCGCATTCTGGTATGCGAGTGAATGGGGCTAACATGAGCTGCCATCACCACACTCAAGGACAAACACAGATAAGAGTAGCCAGCTGACAGGTACAGTGCGTGGACCCGCCAGAAGACCACACTTTTCTCTGGCCATTATCTCCGTAACCGTTCAACTTTGGACATAGGTGTTTTGGGTTTTATCAGCATACTTTAACATAAGGAACACCCTCCCGAAGTCTGGCACATTCCTCCTGGGACACTCTGTATAAAATAAACACTGAGTCACAAAAAAGTTTTACTAACAGTTATTATTTCCACAATACCATGATACAATCCATTTTTCCACCCAAGTGCAATTTGTAATCTTTCCTTGTATTAGGATGTATTAATATGTCACATATATTCTGATTGATCTTGAATGCAACAAATGAGTAGAAACTTCAAAATGAATAATTCCCAGCTCTGTCTGGCTTGGAGAGATAACTTTGCTGTCTCATCCTTTACCAAAGAAAAATAAGTGTCCATATGCAATGAAACCTTGTAATTTATAATACTGGCTCACAGGAAGGGTTACTTGCAGAAACCCTAGCTATAAATGAGAACTGTCCAATTCTTCACTTAAATTTTCAAAAGATATTTCATTACTAATGTACAATTTCTATCCAAAATATATTTTTGATCTAGTAAATAACTGGGTATATATATCAATTTTATACTGCCTGTAGGCCACTCTGTGTAACAAATATCTTGGTTCACAGGTGTAACAGTGAACAGTTTGCATCCCGGTGTTGTGGGCACAGATATTATGCGACGGATGCCACGATTCATTTACTACATAGCTAAGTTCATGATAAGTCTTATCTTTAAGGTACGTGACAGTAGCAGTGTATGTACTTAAACTTTAGATTTGGCATGCTCAATGTTTCTGAAATTTTCATAATTCTTTGAAACCCAAGGGGTAAAGAAGTTTTATCTTTCTATTCATCGCTGTCTTATTCTTTTTTCCTTTCATCTTCTCCTCCCCTCCTCTGCTTTTATTAATCTTCCTTCTTTTCTTTCTCCTCCTTCACCACTGCTTCTTATACCTCTGGGTTCTATTAACAAACAGGCAATGTCTTGAATACCTGAGCAACTACTAACTTCTCAAGAAAAACTTTCATCCATGGTGTTACTTAATTAGTGAAAAACTAATAATCAAGCAACGTATTCATATCAAAATTTTATTTCAAACTGTATGTGATGAAGGCAAACATTTTTTCTTAAAATTTATAATTAATGCTATGAGAGCAAAATTCCCTGAGGGTAAAGGCTGGTTGACATAAGGCTTACAACCTCACCACCATCTGTGAGCTGACTGTCTAGGCAATGCAAAAGCTTCGACGTCTCACAACCCTATGGACCTCCACAGCTTGTTACAGGGATAGCTTTACCTTTTACCTTATAGCAAGTTTCTGTTCGAGGACTGCTGCTGCAGGAAGTGTCTCCAGAGAAGGCCTTATATTTCGTTTCTCTTCAAAAATTAATTTAATTTCAGAATCCCGAGCAAGGTGCACAGACCTCAATCTACTTGGCAGTTTCAGAGGATGTTGAAGGCGTGTCTGGCAAATATTTTTCTGATTGCAAGGTATAACTACTTGTTTCTCCATTTTAATACAGTACATCACCCCTATAAGCACAGGAAATATGTCACATACTTATTCTAAATTTTATAAAATAATATATCATATATTCTATATCACAAAACTCTGAAAATATGAGACCTAATTCTTCTTCAAAGCATTAGACTTTATATGAGGGCTCTTCAAATGGACCCCATTACCAATGCTGCTAGTAAACATGGTCAGTCACAAGTTATCATGTGACTGTACATGACACACAAGCTGTTGACCATGAGCTATAGAAAGAATGGTAGTAAAACAATAGCTTTCAAGTTGCACAATCTGCCCAAACAGGACCAACAAGTTGTCTTCATCAGTGGACCACTGATGCTAATATTCAAGGGTCCTGACATCACAATCAATGTGTATCCAGGCATCTGACCCCCCCCCCCTTCCTCCTCCTCAGACTTTTGAAAAAAAAAATCATGTTATAGAAAAGAGCAAACTATAGCAAATATTAACAATAAAAATTATTCTTCTATCACTAATAATCTAGGGCGATCAATAAAAATAGTATTCAACAGCTTAAACATAACATCTGTAAGCAAGTTTTCTAGCTCACCCCCCCCCCCTTACCCACACACAAATTTTCCTGGCAGCACCCACGATGTCCAACATCATTGTGATGCAGTGAATCTATTTGTTACTGGTCTTTATGTAATAAATATGTAAGTCTTATGGTCTGTGTCTTTATGTGGATATTTGAATAGGATGCCAGCTAAAGAAAATTTTTGCCACAGGAAGCAACAGTGGCAAAGGATGCACTGGACGTGGGTCTAGCCAAGAAGCTATGGGAGAAGAGTGAGGTTCTGGTTGGTCTCAAGGCAGAAGAAATGGATTTATAATCAGGAATTTCTACAGATTACTTAACTCTTCCAATTCACTCTTGACATAGCCTGATATATAGGTGTTCCATTCAAACCTCCCACATTTTATCAAATCTTAGAACAGAAAGTGTGAATGGTAGGAGAATGAAGATACAGGAAATACAAGAACTAAAAAAAATTGACACACTAATAAACCTCTACATGTGCACCATTGGTAGCACGAACAATATCCAATCTGTATTCAGTTTATTGCCACATTCTTTCCAACATGTCCATTGGTACAGCAGCAATCGTTTCACGGATGCGGGCTCGTAAATCTGGGAGGTCATTCACTGGAGGCACGAACACATGGTCCTTCATGTAACCCCAGAGGAAGAAATTGAGCGTAGTGAGGTCCACTGAACGTGGTGGCCAGCGAATTGGCCTGCCACATCCAATCCAGTGATCTTGGAAGGCAGCACTGAGGGACCTCCGAACATCCAGACCCAAATTTGAGGGCTCCATCTTGTTGGAAGATTATGTTAGGCTGCATATCAGCTGCCTGGGGATACAGGAACTGTTGTAACATGTCAGCATGGGGACTTGGAATGGATCCCACGGTAACTTCATGTGGGATCTGCAGTGGTTGAAATGGCACTGAAGCAGCTTCTATTCTGAGTTTCTTTAGTTTCCCCCACATTAATAATCATTCCATTGTTGCTTCATACTTACCTAACACTAACCTGTGAGGTCTGTAAGAGCCATGACCAGGCAGAACATTATTACATCATCGCTCTTTAAGTCAGAAGCTTCAGCTCTCTAACCAGGCATTTGTCTCGTCACACAGTAAGATATACATTTTTATGACAGGACAAGAAAAATTTATACATGAATTAAACAAAGTGAAACAGCTACATCAAATTCTGAGCAAATATACTAGGGCTTTCGATCAACATAAAAACTATACACCACTATTGTAAAAAATCCATTTACGTAGCTTTTCAACACTGGCATAGACGCCAGGGTACCCTGGACGACCACAGCCTTCACCCCATGATACAATTCCAACAAGAATGCCATTAGCCACGGCAGGTCCCCCAGAGTCACCCTGACATGTATCCCTTCCTGCGCGACCAGCACAGAACATGTTGACTGATAACTTCTCATGTCCATACAACCATTTGCATTCCCACTGTGGAACTACTGGCACTTCCACCTTCTGCAGAGTACCTGCAATATCACCACCCTCAGATGTCAAACCCCATCCTGACAGCACCAATATTTCACCAGGTCGCAACGGGTTCTTGTTCAACGGGATGGGTTTCACGTCTGGACCAATTTCAAATGGTTTGGCAACCTATGCAATCACACATTCATGGCTCTGATTAGGCTGGGAACATATCTTTCTAGATTTATTTCACAGTAACTTCTCTGTGAATTACACAGTGTTACAACCCAGAGGACTGTACTCTTCATATATCAAACTACCTTTTATACAAAAGATGACAAACTAAGAAGAATGGTAAACAACGCAGTGATTCAGTAAGAATGACAAGGCACGCAACCACAAAAGAAGGACACATCACAAGACACAGTATACACAAAATATAGGAAGAACGACTCCCATAGCGGAAGAATGATATAATATGCGACTTTGAAACACGACGTATAAGATGATAAATCTTAACAAATTTTATTATAGTACACGACGAATATACATTTTAAATCATTTTATAAACGACAAATGATGGCGAACAGTGCAATAGTTTAACGTAAATAACACAACTGAGGACAGTCAATACATACACATCACGGATGCAACAGGCAAATTTAATAAATTATTGATTCCATCCTATATATTTTGGCTACTCAGACATCCTCAGGGGTTTACACCAAATTTTAAACAGAGTTAACACTCTTACAGTTCGTTATCTTTTAATCTGTCCTTGTACATATATAAAAACATTCTGTAAGTTTATAATTGTTATTCTGCAGTTTTGGGTTACCACAGCAATGAAATGTCAAATATTAACATGTTGCATGAATATAAGTTATGTATCAAGTCAAAAATGAGTGAGCAATCTTTGTTTCAGTGTATCACGTCTATTTTGTAAGTACTGATATTTTAATGTGGATAGTGTACAGTTGAAGATCATCTCTTTGTGAGTGTTATTGGTGGGAAATAGCACTAAAGGTTGGCCTCGACACATCATTCAACAATACAAGTATGCAGGACTGGAAAGGAATATAAAACAAAGCAAGAGAAGTTAATGATGTGAAAGTTTATATAACATACAATGACACTTATCACTGAATTCTCAATGGGTGTTACATCAGTTAATTTTTAAACAATGAAGCCATATAGAACTATGTATAAGGTTTATTTTGGACTTTATCCATCGTCTGGTATGTATAAGACAAGAAACCACAGCGTTTTGGAGACTGGATCTGTCTCCGTCATCAGGTGGATGGGGCAAGATAGACCTACTCAGTTGGGCCCGTTAGAAAGAGCTAGTCTCAATCACTGGTCCAGTGAGCTGAAAGGCTACCAGCAACTGCATGATGGAAAGAGGAGAATATGTCAACTGCCCTGATAGCTGCGCTCAGGCCATAATTAACTGAATTTTAGTGTTTTAGACATGAAGTGGTAAAGCTGTGGTTTAATTTTGAAAAATTTGGTGGAAATTCCTGACAAAGGCTGAAGGGCAAAAGCATATTCAGTAGAAGTGATCATTTACTGATTAAATTTGCATGTTCTATCAGATCATTTCTTACTGAAATGCATATATGAAATATTAAATGGTAACCGTGACATCTAGAAAAGGCCAGTGATAGTATGTTTCAGTTTATAATACAGCAATTCAAGCATCTACTGGGCACCACAAATTCTTTCCAGATTTCTGCTTGTTACCTCTTGACATGGCCATGCCATTGCTCGGGCAGATACTCCCTGGCTTCCCACTGAGGCGGTCCGAGTTCAAGCCCAGGTCAGGTGATGTGTGATTTGTGGTGGACGAAGTGGAACTGGGCAGGTTTCCTCCGAGTACTTCGGTTTCCCCTACTAATTCGCATTCCACTGATTGCTCCACAATCATCATCATCTATCATCAGGAGCTGGTACAACAGACCAAACAGTGGCTGTAGTACCAAGTGGACTCAGTCTTACCCCATGAGAAAAAATAAAAAAATAATACCTCTTGGCATAATTTTAAAACTGTGTGACAGCAATCTGCTCAGGTTGAGCGGGATAATTTCAGTGTCTGTGAGAAGCTATTGGATGAAAATCAAAAGTTTGTTTATTGGGCGAAAGCTGGAATATGACAATAAACGTAAGGTAAAGTTGTCCCTGTGCTTAACTCATTAAGCACTACACCATGAAGGCGTATGGGGGAGTGGATATATAGATCCACATTTTCTTGACCTCGGCACTAGTTGGAGGTGAGTGGTCAGCTTCACACCCCGGCCGCTTTAACCCCAGATATGAACCCCCCGGTACCCATTGCATTGGAGGTTGGGTGGACCCCCGAGCCAGTCTGGACCACTGGAGAAGTTAAAATTCTTGATCCTACCGGGACTCGAACTCCAACCCCTCGGTTGTCCAGCTCATAGCCAGTCGCTATACCAACTGTGCTATCCCATAATATACCAATACAGAAATTTTGTAATAAATTTGAAAATTT
Organism: Cryptotermes secundus; assembly: GCF_002891405.2. Taxonomy (NCBI): domain Eukaryota; kingdom Metazoa; phylum Arthropoda; class Insecta; order Blattodea; family Kalotermitidae; genus Cryptotermes; species Cryptotermes secundus. The sequence continues at coordinate 53,089 of NW_019743182.1, read as the reverse complement.
TCTTCTGAATTACTCAGATTAAACTTACATAGGTATAATTATATTATATTATAATAATATTGAGTAGTATAAGAGTGGGATAATTACAATTCTTACCTTCAGCAAAGCAATGTCATAATCTGTGTCAATACCTCTGCCATATTCTGCGTGTGAAATTACTTTCGTGACTTCATGGAGAAACCCGCCTTCATTTACAGTACTTGTCCCAACACGCACAAATATGTCTTCTGGGTATGTTCTATAACACACATATAATCCACCTTCTCAATTTATGTATGATGCATCATTAAATTCACTACTAACACAAGAGACTGTTTATATCTGAGATCAACACTCTCAGTGGTTGATGCAAGAAACTGGGTGCAACCTATTGTAAGCAACTCACTCACTCACTCATGGAGCTAAGCCCTTCTTGAGAAGCCACCAATTGTGCAGCTGCTCAAGTACTTCCTAGCAGTTTATGGAACCAGAAGGTTCATTACTGTGTTCACAAGAACACTCCACTGGTCCCTATCCTGAGCCAGATCAATCCAATCCATCCCATCCAATCCTATATCTCTAAGATCCATTTTAATGTTGTCCACCCACGTACACCTTGGATGTCCCAGTGGTCTCTTTCCTTCTGGCTTTCCCACCAATATCTTATATGTATTCCTCTTCTCCCCATTCGTGCTACATGCCCTGCCAACCTCATCCTCCTTGACTTGATCGTTCTAATTATACTTGGAGAAGAGTACAAGTTATTAAGCTCCTCATTACGCAGTTTTCTCCAACCTCCTGTCACTTCATCTCTCTTCGGTCCAAATATCCTCCTGAACACCGTTCCTGAACACCTTCAGTCTGTGTTTATTTTAAAGAATTATTCTCTACTTTTCCTGGGAATTCTAAGGGAAACCTTCGACTATTTGAAGACTGAGTGAAAGGTGGGAGAGAACATAGTGGAGGGGGGGGGGGAGTGAGAAACACATCCCCTTCTTCCCTGGTTTCGAAGGTTCCCAGGTAGTGCCTGCTCCACTCATGGTAGAGGTAAATTTGGGAAAGGGTAAATCTTTACAAAGTGAACGGGTAAATTGTTAGGATGTGGACCTTGATAAAGGCAGAGGAAAGAAGTTGAGCCACGACTTTACTGCACATGATCGGAATTAATTTCTGATAGCAACATTGGAAGGGCTACATGAGAGTGAAAATGTTATGTTACTATTGGGAAGGCTTATGTGTACCATGCAGTGGAACATGAAATTTGGGTACCAACTCAGCGTTCCTTAAAATAATATTTCAGAAATAAGTTCATATCTCCCGAAGACACAACGTATCCCTGCTAAAAAAAATCAACTGATTAATGCTGCACACATAAATCAAGTTTGTTTATTCTGAGAACCACACAAAACTTACAAATACAGTGTCAACAAAACACAGATTTTGTTATATAAAACGAAGCAGGTGGTACATACAGAAACCATTGTGCTTAGTGCTTAGTCACTATAGCTGGTCTACTGCCTGAGCTTTGAACCAGGAACATCCTGATAATGTGGAACAAATACTAACCATTTCACTCTGGCATTTGGTCAAAAAGCCTTAGTGACGTCCAATTAAGACATTAAATCTTACCCTTGGACACAGTGAGCAGCTGTCAGGACCCAGTCCACGCTAATGATGGAACCTCCACAGAAGTGTCTAGCATAAATTTCGCCCTGAAAACATGTAGCAGCATTAAAGTTGTGGCTGTTAGTACCAGCAATGCTGTGTTCTTGGCACTCTTCCATGCACGCGCGCGCGCGCGCACACACACACACGGATATATATATATATTATACAGGATGATCCACTAGGAGGCCACAGATTATTAATTATAAATCGCATAGTGTGGAGTAACGCCTTGTATGAAGGTTACGCTCTACAGATGACACATAAATCCAAAATCACACGTAACCAGAATATCTCTTGAAAATCCCCTAAACAGCTCACGAAATACATGCATTTTATATATCATGTAATATTTCAGCCATATTTTGGAGCCATGTTTCAGACAGAAATACCGTTTCTCAACAAACCGAGCACAGCAGATTTTTTCCTGTAGCGTTAGAAGAGATCTCTGCTTCCTTGGTTGAGCACCATGATGATGAAGCTGACTTGTGTTTTGGGACCAAGTTGTGCGCAAAATGCTCATAGCTACATATAAACTGGAAGTGAGGCAGAGTCAGGATTTAAGCTCCCTCTGGGCTTATGCTCACTGAATGGCCCACTGCATGGAACTACCCATGCTATTTAAATTTGTATTTATATCAATTATTTATGTTTTCAAGCACATATGGATGAATTCTCATAAGTTAAATGAGCGTCTGATAAAAATCCACTGAAATAATTTACTGATAGAATCGAAATTTGGCAACACTGTGTACTTGGCCTGGTTCCTGGCAGCCACGTTCGCGCCATTTGCTTCAATCTGTGATCCCTCCTGTTGTGCTGGCCGCAACAGTCACGTATATGGGAAAAAACTAATTTTAATATCTTCTGCAACTGTTATCTTCACATCCAATAAGGTATGTACTTACCAAGTTTAGTTTTCATTGGTAAATTATTGCATGATTTGTGGTAATAATTCAGAACCTCCTCCAATTAAATCACCCTATAGATTGATATATTATATGCATTCCATGTATCCTACTTAATTAGGAAGCGGAACAAGTCAATGTACAATTATACACAATAAAGCAAGTCATAGTAAGACGAGCACAGGATATATATGATACACCTAATTTTATATAAACAATAAATTTCTAATTATTATTCCACAAGTATTAAAATTCCATGTATAATTAACAAGCTGCTATTAACTATGTAACTATGTAACACATTTATCAACAAAACAGGAGGTGTGAAATGGAAGCAATTCTTTTAATGCCAATCTTGTGTTACTGGTTGGACTTTTAACTCTTGCTGACAGGTTGTTACCCTATTAAATTTCCACAACAGAAAAATACAAGCAATGATGTAATACATATTTAGATGCACTGACAGCAAAGCAGGAGGAGATAGAATTGAAATATTTAGATATGCTGGCAATCAGACTTTGTTAATAGGGTTATTACAATGGTTTGGCCATGAAAAAAGAATGGATGGATGGAATAAATACCGAGAAAGGCATAGGAATTACAATTTAAAGGAGACCTATGATATGGTCCAGAATAAGTTGGTTTGTCCAGACCCTGGAAGACACCAACAATTGAGGGAAGTACTGGAAATAAAGACACTGTGGGAATAAAGAAGAAACTTGAAAAATTTACTCGCTAAATCATACAAAACAAAAACAAGTTAGAAGAAGAATAATATATTTGGAAGATACCTTACCGAATTATTAAAGCTGTATGACAGTGAAACCTGAAAGAAAAAAAAGAGAATTGAAAGTTCAGGTTCTCGTTAACTGCTCAAAAAAGGGAATGACTGTGCAGTCACAGAAACCACTGAGTTAATCCATGTATTACATTTTGTAGGTTCAAAAATCTTTCTTATTGAGCAAGGTAAGCTAGCTGAAGAACAGAAAATAAGGCAGTTAACTGGTTAAATGAGACATGTATGACGCACAGTGTTGAAATATTTAATCACTCACAAGTGGCATGTTACATTTTTGGATACCAAAGGCCTAATTTCCATAACTTTTCAAACAACCCTTGAATTTATGTACACAAAAGTGCATAAACATTATTGCATATTCTGTGAATGCAAGTTACAATACAAAGACAAGGAAGTAACTATTCCTGAATGGTAGTTTATAGCTACTTGTATAAGGAGAACTTTGGACAAGGACATATATATATTTATATATATATATATTCATATTTACTGTCTCCCTGAATTATATATAATAGCTTGTCACATTTAGCTACACGTTTTGACCTTAAAGGTCAGTCAGGCTGCAATGCACATAATCCAATGGAACTGCTGATAATTCATCTTTCTAAACCACTCATGAGATCCTTATTGAATTTAAATTAAAAAACTAATGCAAAGAACTGTACAATTATTATGAACTACATCACATCAAGTAAGTCACCATTACATTCTCTGTCTAAAATGTCTTTGAGGTAACATCATACCTTAAATACGCAATATTATAGAAGAAATGTTGTCTGTTCAACAAAACCTCCAGTAGGGCAATTTTGCTTGCAAATTCATGTATAAATTGTAGTCTACTAACTTGGTAATGACGATCTAATGACCTATGTCAATATCTGATAGTGATGTACCCTGAAAGACGATATAGACATATTATAGTATTTGGGTCACATATCAAGGTCATAATGGATTATCAAATCAGCAGATACATGCTGCTCAGTGCTTGCTTACTTTCCATGTTAAGCATTCACCAGTAAGAGTGAATCCACAGTTCCTTAACAAAGATAGGGACCATATCTACTGATTGCGTCTAATTGGGTAGGCGTTTACAAGAGGACGAAGACAGAGTCCAGTCTTCAAAACATTTTTTAATAGTAACCAGGAAATCGATAATGTTCAAAAAGTCAATAATTGTAAAGACTTTCCTTATATGTAACAGAGCAAAAACTGCCTCTGTGGTCGAGTGGTCAGAGTTCCTGGCCACAGATCCAGGTTCGATTCCCAGAGCTACCAAATTTTCTGAGAAGTAGTAGGTCTTGATTGAGGTCCAGTCAGCCTTGTGAGGATAACTGAGGAGCTATTTCAAGGAAATAGCGGGTCCAGTCTAGAAAACCGAAATTAACGGCCGTGGGGATCTGTTGTGCTGACCACGCGACACCCTCTATATGCTAAAGTTGGCACTAACTTTGCCGACAAACGGCGGTCGCTTGGTTGGTATAGTTCTCTTGCAGACTAAAACCATGGAGTTTGTTTTGCTTTAATGTAACAGAATAAGATCTTAATTTCTGTTCATTATGACCTCACATGTGGTTCTTGTTGATTTCTGCACTACATAGCATACCTGATAGGGAAAGTTGCTGATCTCAGCATCAACACCACCAACAATAGGTCGGTTTGATAGATGTGATGGGCGATTATAAAATTTGAATGCTGAAACATAAAAGTGTTTATTTAAAATATTTACATCAAAAAGGTAATGATAATTTTATTTTATTTCCATTTTTTAAACCCACTGTCAATAAAATGGAACACTCTTATGACTATACCTAACTCCTAAACTTTAAAAAGATACCTAAGATTTAGGCTACTCCACATTTTACAAATGCAGTCTTTGTGATTTTGCACAATTTGTTGGGCTTGATGTTCATTTATTGCACACGCATATGTAACTACTTTAAGCTTATCAGGATTTGTCATACTCTGACATGTTCTGCTTCTTGTCATCTGTGCACAACTTTGGTTAATATTCACTCATCTTCATCTCTTTATTGCATACCACTGCATATTTCGGCCTAATTGGCCATCATCAGGTGTATAAGTTGGTATGATCATAATGTTTCTCAGTTTGATGTTATGTCATTCCCACAGAAACCAAAATAATTGCAGTTAGTTATGATAGGACCAAAAGATGGAGGTGCTGCGGTTGATTTTTACAGTGCTGCCATTTACTGAAAGAAAGTACTTCTGGACTATTACTATTGCCATACTTCATCATATATCACAGATTGCAAATCCAGTAAAATTATGGTTTCTGTGTCCTTCAAGGGCTCCAATGTGTAAGCTGAATGGGTTAACTAAGAAACCATAGTTATAAATATGAATTGTAGTATTTTCCTTTCACATTTTAAATGGATATTCCACTAGCAGAACCCTGACATTGCAAATAAAAAATGTGCTGTTGCAATGATAACAACAAAACATTGATTCATAAATTATTTTCCTTGCATTTTGTTGCATATTCCTCATATGGAAAAATGCAAAAGTCTCTTAACACATTATAATTTTTGTCATCTTAAAAGAAGAAAGCCCTTCAATTAGCTCCACAGATGCAGTGGTGCTGGTATATATAAAGAAAAACATTATTATTGTAAATTAAACGTTTGGAAGATTGATCTAGGTTGGGCAATAATCTGATGAGTAAAATGATAATCAAGGCACACTAATATTCATACTGTATAATGTAATGCAATTTATAATAAACTACTGTACTTGAACTCAAAACAGTCATTCTCAGTCATTTTTCTTCATTCTTGGGCACACTTCTGAAGATACTGTACTTATATCTGGCCTAGATCTCAACACTTGTAATTAAATCAGAACTACATGATATGGAGGAACATTCTAGGTAAGCAAAGGCAGAGCTGCCCCTTTAATTAAGCACCACGCCTTTAACATGTATGTGGGAGTGGAGGTAGGGTTACACATAATCTTAATGTCGCCACTACATGATGGTGGACGATTAGCTTCACGCTTTGCCACTATGGAAAGAGGTCCTAATACCCACTGGATAGTAGGCTGGGTGGTCTCCACATGCTATGGATAAGAGAAAATCTCTTATCCCAGCCAGGAATCAAACCTTCATTTGATGGTCAGACAACCCGTAACCTAATTGCTGTGATACTTACCCCCAGTGCTGACAGCCAAAACTAACACAGCTAGAAGAAATGAAAACCTCATCCTGTAGCACACTGCAATGGCTGGACCCAAACGACGTTAATAGTTATCGTTCTCAAATACCCAAGAGGTGAAGGGTTATCTCTGAACTAGTATGACTATTTTCCATGATATGTAGCTACATAAACTCATTCATTACAAAGATACGGCTTCTGATTAAACGTAAACACAGTCTATTATAAATATCATTTCAATTACCAAGACTATATAGCACTTGCTTTGTCCCTGACACAGCTATGTATACAGTACTGAACAGAATATGCCTTCATTTTAAGATTATCTTTTGTGACATCAAGCTGTGTACTCCAGTCAATAGGTTCCAATGTTTCAGAGGTATCTGCTGCTTCCATCTTTAGGGTAGAAGAAGATGGAGTAAGCAGATTTATCTGAAAAGTTGGCTGCTGCATGGCATTACATTCCTGAACAAGTAAACTTAGTATCTGCTCTCATGTGAATATCAAATCTTGCTTTGATTTGTTCAGTATCAGCCCACACCATCCTCCTCTTGTTCTTGGTGCAACAGTGTGATATGAATCTCCACCTCCTCTAAACACTGACACTTTGTAATTACTATACAGATAATGTGACTATGCAGTGGCATATAATGTAACAGTAGTGCACACAAACAAGCTGATATACAGGTATTTTGTAACTACTGACAGATAATCCCTGCTGTTCCAAAACATGATAAACAGTACAATATGCTTACAAGAAATTTACTCCATACTCTTATTAACAAAAAATATAGATTCAAGTTCTTCCTTCTTTAAGTTTTAGCTAATATATCGTCATGTGCATGGTGAATAATAATGGGTTCAGGATTTGATGATTGGGTTTACTGGCACTTCTTTATAGTTACCATTAATTATGACAGCTCACACACTTAACTCCTTAATAATATGTCTTGCAAATGCTCTATAAAGAATCTCTCACTGCCATGAATGACGTCTGTCTGATGAATGCATCCTTGGAAGAGTTTACACAGCTCCTTATATAGCATAACTCGTATCCATGGAAAGGTCTGTTGCTTGGGCATATCCACGTAAATCATTTATTCTCATGAAATCATGCTTACTGATGCAACTGAGGCTCTATTGTTGCCTGCGTTACTATGGAAAGGTGCTTAACGAAGCGATGCCTACCAGATTGTCATATTCCATCGCAATATACTGCGATACGGAGAAGGAAAGCAACCACATCCTATGTAGGATTTGAGATTCTCACAGTGGTGATTATGAAGAGTACTATTTTCTGGTACATAATGCCATGTAGTCTGTTGAAAGTCAACAGAATTTTCTGAGGAACATATCACCTACATCTTCAGGGTTGAAGAATATGCCAAGGAAGAAACCGGCATGAAAGCAGGTGGCAAACAGAGCAAACAGGCCTCTGCTAGCCACCTGCTTTCATGCTGGTAGGTGATACGTTCCTCCAAAAAGTCGGCTGACTTTCAACAGACTGCAAAGCGTTATGTCCCAGAAGACAGTACTCTTGATAGCCATATCATGCTTAATGAATGGGTACCTCTGTTAGAAATACATAAAAACAGAACGGCTGAGAAGTGTTGAAAAGCAACATTGACAATAAATTCTAGAGTCCTGCAACAAAAATGATTAGTTTATGAATGTGAAACTAGCAGAGACTGTATTGTTTTACCTGGCCTCTGGGTTGCACTAGAAGTGAACTATGGCAAGAAGTAGCAGGGTAGTGGTTGCAGCTGTATTGTGGAAGGGGTGGAGGGAGGAGAGGAGAAGAGTGACAGACATCCATGTTCCACATCCTACAATCCTTATGTCAATTTGTGGATTAGATTAAATCCAGCACACATTCAGTCGAGAACGACCAAGTCTCAAAACAGAAAATGCATTTAATCAATATATAACTTGGCAGTAGATTAGTTAGAGAGTGGGTTAATTGAATCTATCTAAATGTATGCCCAACTTACCTTCACAATCTGCAGCAAGAACTCAGACAGGCCACATCTAGAAAACACAACATTCAGTGCATAAAACTGCATACTGTTGGGGTATTTATACAGTATGATCATTGGCATTAAAAAGAAGTTCAACCTTTCATACTTTTAAGAGGTGAAAGGTTATCTAATGGAAGAAAAAATTCTCACAAGCACCACCTAGAAAACAGGAAACTGAGCTGCTAAAACATGACTGAATATAGCTTGGTACGAGCAACAAAGGCAGTATCGGTAGTAGTAAAAGAATATGAAATAGTTCCAAGATTTATTACATTATAAAAGAAATATTATGTAACAAAGACATTCCAAAACAATACAAAATAACAATGTATAAAACATTTTCTTCAATTTTATGTTTATTTCAGGTGGTCATTAGGAAAATGTAATATCATGGTTCTACCGTAGCATACATTAATTCAATTTCTGATTAATTTCTCTTATTTCCATGTTCTTCAAACATTGAAGAAATATGTCAGGACAGGCGAATGTAGCTGGGTACTAATTACCCATCAGTGAAACAATTAAAACAGTAAGAGTTCACTTTAATTTACTGATGTATGTACATGCACATGTGTGTATGGCAAACAAATTTGGATAACATATCAAAGTTCATACAAATTGCTAACATCGCCTCTACAAACCACTCACCTCTACACACCACTCACCTCTAGAATCCAATGCCAAAACTTTTCAACATTGGTGTAGACACCAGGGAAATTATAACGCCCACAGCCATTACCCCATGATACAATACCAATCTGACGACCCCCAGACACAATGGGACCCCCTGAATCTCCTTGACAGGAATCATGTCCATAAAATCCTGCACAGAACATGTTTGACGTTATATTCACTCGGATGTACAACCACTCACATTCCCTCTGTGGAATCACAGGTACACGCACTTTCTGGAGGACCTTGGCTGCTTTACCACTCTCCTTTGTTTTGCCCCACCCTGAGACAATTGCAAACACGCCTGGCTGAACTGTGTCCCTGTTTAGCTTAACTGGTTTCACCTTTTTACTGACTGCAAATGGTTGCGATACCTGCAGGAAATGACAAAACAATATATTCTCTCTTGGATACTTATTTTATTTACTTAACCATTTTTTGTGTCCAAACAGTGGAACACAGATGGAGAGGGAAAAGTGCCAAGATAGAAAAAGGGAAGATGGAGAAACAAGACTGCAGACTTCTGTCCACCAACCCAAAGAAAACAGAAATTATACTAGGAGGATGAGGAAAGGTTGAAGGAGGGGTAGAGGGTGTAGGAGGAGATAGAGAGGAGGAGGAGGAAGTGAAGGAGATGGAGAAGGCAGAGGACATACAGAAGGAGCTGAAGGAGATGGAGGGGAGCCACAGGAGGAGAAAGAGAAAATGGAAAATGAGAAGATGGAGGAGGAAGAAATGGGGAAGGGAGACATAGAGGAAGATATGAAGAACAAGGCAGAGACCGAGGAGGAGAAGGAGCACAAGAAGAAAAGTAGAATTAAATGTCCCTTACCACAGTAAAATACAGAGGAAGAAAAGTGTCTAAGTGAACTGGTCACACTGTAATGTTTGGGAATCCTGCTTCATACTTAGGAGGTTCCACACTTCAATTCTTAGCTACTGACAGGATTTTTGTGGATTTCTTCAGTCTTTTACACCAGATTATGGGATACTCCTTGCAAATAGGCCATAAATGCTTCCATCCACAACCCTTACAATTCAACATCCAGAAACAGCCCATCAATTGATTCTGCATTATCAATAAAAATGAAAAACAACCCAATAATGAATGAAATCAAATTAACTGATCTTACAGTGGTAACAGAGCAGAATTAGCATCAACAATCATAGTCTACTGATATGTTGGGTTTTTGGACTTTATCCATCGTCCTCGTTTTTAAGATAACAAATAAAAATAAAAACCAGGACGATGGATAAAGTCCAAAAACCCAACATATCAGTGTGTTATACACCATCGTCAGAATCCTATAGTAACTACAATCATAGTTTACTTTACTGCATTATCTAAGAATTTTCCTGAGGGGACTTAGGAAAACCAAACGAAACTTTGGTCTGGACAGATGGGTTATGGACCAAAAATCAAAATATGTCCTTCCTAAATATTAACAAGAAAGTGAAAACCGCTGTTGGATGTTTATTTTTGCGCTGAAATTATGTACATATATATGTATTAGAAATATTTAACACTGTTTATCTTTCATATGAAGGATAAAGGTATTTTAATTTAGCATTGTACAGCATGCACCAATCTTCACTTGCTCAGAAGATCATGGGTTCGAATCCCACTCAGGGCATGGATTTTTGGTGTTTGTGTGTTTTTCCGTATTTGTGTACAGGTAGAGGCCTTGCAACGATCTTATCACCCGCCCAAGGGGTCCTAATAATATCTAAGATCTAGTAAACCGAAGTTCATGGAGGTAGTCCAAGGCCCAAATTGGAGCTGTAGCACCAAAGGATTGTACAGCATCAGTTTCTTTCTTTAATGCAAAGTTGGCTAATTTTTATGTGCAGATCTCAAAAATTCCTTCCATCATTTTCTTTGGAAAACTTTATTTGTGAATCCTTTGAGAAGTATGAAAACGCCCAAAACTTTAACAAGATCCAGCTTGAAGAACATCGAATGTAGGGCTGCAGTTAAACACCAAATGTCACCAATACCACTTGTCAGGATACTGTCATGTCATCGACTGACATCACATCCAGTCAGCTATCTTATGATATATATATATACGGTCATTTGTAGGGTGTGTGAATGGACTTATAAGAAGGGTTCTGGATTTGATGATTGGCTTTACTAACACCTTATTCATACAACTCGGGACTACTGGCAATTACAGCGTTATCGCTGATTTACACACTTTCAAGTTCACCATTCCACATGCACTAGTGTTCTCAGTGGTCAGTAGTCATATCCTGGCAACAAAATTATCACAGTCTCACTGTCACTTCAAATAATACATGAAGTCTACTTTGCACCGCCAAATTCCTTTTTTTGCCATTTCTTCTCAGTCACTTTGGACTGCTACCTCCAGAACTCAACCCAATTCTAATTCTAGCTGTGTGTATATAGCCTTGGGATGGATTTACAGCTCCGTTGCCTAGCAATAGATGTCCTATTGTTGCATGAACATGTTCTGTGACTGCACTTACTGACCTGCTGTCTAGCAATGGGTATACACATCCCATTATTAAGCGTTCATCCTTTCCCCTGAAAGTAGTGTCATACAAAATGTTGAAGCTCAGAATGAAATTCAGCACATTTAAATTTTCTGGCATCACTTATTTTTCTTTAAAAGAGTGTAAAAGTTGTTCACTGTCTTTTTTTTTTTATTGCTAGTGGGGTGGGACTAAGTCCCTTGTACTGCGGCCACTTCTGTACCAGGCCCAGATGTAGGTGAGGGTGATTGTGGAGCAACTGGCAGAATGAAGATTGGCAGGGGAAACCGAAGTACTCGGAGAAAACCTGCCCCAGTTCAGTCCTGTTACTTCATAAAATTAGCCAGTGTGTGGTTACAACTCAGTAACTGTAGTCTGATTACAGGCAAATGCTAGACCTTTTTATCCACCTCTACTTTAGGCAACTCTGAGCCCAACTAGCTTGCTATCCCATGGGAACTTGGGGCTCACTCAAGAAGAAAACAACTATAGCATGAAGCTACTCACAAACCTCAACTTAATGAAAAAGTTAACCCTTTCTTATCCTGTGTCAAAAAACTTCCAAAGTCATAATTTACTGGATAACCTGACCACTGGAAGCCTTCTGCTACCAAACTTAAGACTTTACCAACACATGACGTTCACATACTGAGTGTCACCTCATTCTCAGCTCCTACAACACATGTTTTGAGGTTTCCACAGCAGTGTCTGTTCAGATTTCAGTCCTCTTGGATGCTAGTTTGTAGTCTTGTAAGCGATAACACATTTCAAAGGCACATCCTGTCTCCATGCTCACCACTGAAGCGTATTAATTGAGGAACTGACTCCACTGCAAAGGCTTAAGAAACAGATAGCAAGCAATTCACCATGAAGATGGAGTCAGTATATTCCTCTGAAACATTAATGAACTTCTATCAGACTACATGGTATTACACCCTTCAAATTTATACATACTAAAGTTATCCCTATAACAGGCTGTGAAGGCCCATAGGGTTGTGAGACATCGAGGCTGCCACATTTTCTAGACAATTGGCTCAAAGACGGCAGTGAGGTTGTCAGCCTTATGCGCAGGCAGCCCTTTACCCTCAGAAAGATTCCTGGTACTCATTTCTATTAGCGGCTGAGTCGACCCCAGGGCCATAGTGCAGCTGGAAGGATTAGGTAAATTGAAAAAAAAAAAAAATCAAATGACCTCATCGATAATTGAACCCATGACCTTCCAGCTTGTAACGTAGTGCCTTGCTATTGCATGCCGCAATTTATACATACTTGTGAAGAAATTCATACCTTAAGCAAGGCAATATCAGAATCTAGGTCATCTTCATTGAAGTCTGGATGTACAAAGATTTGGCTCACTTTGTGCAGATGGCCACCCTTATCCTTAAGTCTAGAGCCAATACGCACCAATATATCATGAGGGTCAATACTGCAATGCACACATAGCACATGTCTTACAAATACAACTGGCTGCTATAAGATAATGGTGAAAGTCTTACACAATCAGGGCCAGGGTAGCTCAGTCATTATAGTAACTACACTACAGGATAGATGATCAGGGAACAGGTGGCACCCTGCAGCATCCAGAGTGACTTTGGGCCCCACCCACTTTCCTATTTAATGCATACCAGGGATAGTGTGAGTGGGTCATAAAGCTAACCCCTCCCTTCCATCTAGCACCAATGTTAAAATGGCATGGAGTTCTATCTCCACTCCCACATACATCTTCATGGCTCAGTGCTTGATAAGGCACAAGGTCAACTTAACCTTACACATTTCAAACATAACCACAAGAAAAATGAGAACTGAAAAGTGAAGTGTTACACAGCTATAACAAAAAAATATGTGTAGCAGCTACCAATACCGGAGTAAAGGTGTGGGGGGGGGGGAGGAGCAGTACAAATCCTCTGATGCTTATTTATTACTGTGCATTATCAGCTGCCCTGAACTAAGTACAGATGAATCTTAGTCACATAACCCAAAATTTTGTTGAGTCTCAAAGTTTTCACTAAAGATAATTGGATGTTTCAGAGGAACCTCCTGCATCCATCCTCAAGGTAGAAATACTACCTTGATATAAGGTAAAGTTGTCCCTGCACTTAATTAAGCACTATGCCATGAAGGTATATGGGGGAGTGGATGTATAAATCCACGTTTCCTTGACTTCGGCACTAGTCACAGATAAGTGGTCAGCTTTACCCCCAGTACCCAATGGACAGGAGGCTGGGTGGGCCCCAAGAGCCGGTCTGGAAGACACGGAGAAGAGAAAATTCTTGACCCTACTGGGACTCAAACTCCGACCCCTCCATCATCCAGCTCATAGCCAGTCACTATACTGACTGTGCTATCCCGGCTCATACTACCTTGTTATGCAGTGTCGTAACCCAGGAGACCAGAATCTTGAACTCTTGTCAACAGATTCAGTAATGCAAAATAAACTTACCCATATACACAATGTGCTGCAGTTAAAACCCAACTAACACTGATGATGGAACCTCCACACATGTGATCAGTGGAGCGCACACCCTGGAACAGTGCCAGAGTCGTGTCAAACACAAACACACACAGTGTTTAGAAAATGGTTACAGGCTTTAAGGTGGTACTCACTTAAATGAGCAAAAAAATCTCTGGCAAGGTAAGTCCAGAAATCATTGGCAAGTCAATGTCTGGGAGGGCATCTTAGGTGATGAACTCCATTCTGATGGTTAATAAAATTAATTCCTACTGAAAATACAGTATCTGTTTCTTGGCCAGCAACCAATTAATCTGAACATCTCGCTTTACACTTTTGCAGATATTTCACGCACATCTGACAAATAAAATGAATACCCTTGTGTAATGAATTAGTTTTGGTGCACCAACATAAGAAATGATTGTCCTTCTGAACAATTGTGAGGGTATGTCTCACCTTATTATTATTATTATTATTGTTATTAAGGTGGGACTAAGTCCCTTTTACTGCGTCCACTTCTGGCCTATAGTACCATGTCTCATCTTAAGTATGAACATTATGGAAGAAAAATTCTGTGCTCAAAGGAATTTCAATTATGGTGATTTTGGGTCCCAGCATATCTTAAAATAGAATCTAGTAACATTCTAATTATGATTTAATGACATTCATCACTACCTGAAGATGATGAACTCTCAAAGAAGGTTTAGATACAGTTCATGAGATAGTTACCTATATGACTTTTACTGTGAACTCCTCACAGCAAAGAACATCCAACTCAATACATGTGTTTTCATAAAAGATACAAGGAAAAACAAATATCATTTGCCAAAGAGGCATTTACTTCAAGCACTATATATAGAAAACCTAAAATTTCAAGTTCATTGCTGGAATTAAGAAATGCTGTCCACGAACTGAAGTTTATACTATATAACATTTGTCTTACCTCTTCATCTTCAAAAGTAGCCAGTGAAACCTAAAAACAGAGAAGAGAAACACAAATTTGGATTATTACAGTTTATTGAATGAGACACTGGTACCATCAACTATGTCTGTCTAACAGATCTCTGATGGTACATCATACCTTAAGTAGAAAACTTCAAGGAATAAAAGTCCTGTGTGCCCAAAAAAGGAATAAAAGTCCTGTGTGCCCAAAAAAGGCCCAAGTATGACAATTTTAGTTTCCATCACACACATTAAAATTTAATCTATTAACTTTGTAACAATGACACTGTATTGTGATAATGCACCATGATGTTTCAGACACAGTATAATATATATTATTTAGCCACATCCTCTGAAGCAATACCTGGTTAACAAACATAACACTGTAAAGTTTAAATTCATACTGGAATACAAGGTTTCTATATGTGTGACAATCACATAGCTCAGTTATTCTTCAGTCTGTATCTCACACAAAACACATTATATATCTGCTACAAAGACCAACTGGTTAATGCTGTTTAGGGAAACAAAACATTGTTTATTGTGAGAATCATGTAAACATAAAAGTACACCCTGTGGGCAGAATGCAGAGTTCTAGTACCTAAAAGTGAGTGGTATATGTAGTGACCACTGGGCTTTAAAGGGTTAAAACAGCCATGATTATCTTACTCTGTTTCTCCTCACTTCTGTTGATCTTTCACAGGTCCAAAATTATTATTTCTCCATTCNCCATCTACAGGATTACATACTATCAGATACAAGAAAACAGTACCTTCTTAGAAAGAATAGCCTCAAGATATGAAAGTAAGTGTTTAACAACAATCTCTTTGCAACTATTGATAATACATTCTATAGTATCTTCCTAGGACAGCTGAGAATTATTCAACTAGTTAGAAAACACTGTACTTGTATGATATAATAACATCCATCATCATGTTTACTATTATGTTCCTATTCAATTAAGTTTACATCTTCATATTCTGTTTCTCTAAAACCTATATTAATGTTATATCCTAGATGGGAAACATGGGAAGTACATAATATTTGCACGATTGTCTCACTCATGCAACCCATTTTTACTACTGACATACTCAATTTTGGCACTACAAGAGTTCAAAAATATGTAGTTACTGTTTTGTTGCTACAGACTCTCCACTCACAAATGTTTACATAGGTTGATGTCCACAGTCAGCACAACTTACCTGATATGGAACATACTTAATACCGATTTTATTGCCTCCTAAAATAGAACGTGTATTCCATGGCTCCTCATGGTGGTTTGATGCTGAAATACAGAACATCATGTCTTATTAGGCATTCTGTTTGACTACAATTCTTCAAGAACTTTTTCTGTTATATAGAATTTGAAGGTCCTTACAAAAATGAATAAAAAGAGGAGGGAAGACACGACATACTTCATTTTTAATCTAAAGATTATTAAATACAATTAGGATCAGAACTTCCAGCTTTCAATTGCAATTTCAGTTTCTGTTACATAATAATTAAAAAAAACACACCTTGGAAACATTTTTAAGTAAATATTTTCTGACAGTAGTGACTATAAAGCACGTGATCTTCTGGGTTTAAAGCCATGTAGTTTACAGACAGCCCAATGTTTCAGAGGAACATATTGCTCCCATCTGCATGGTCAA
Organism: Cryptotermes secundus; assembly: GCF_002891405.2. Taxonomy (NCBI): domain Eukaryota; kingdom Metazoa; phylum Arthropoda; class Insecta; order Blattodea; family Kalotermitidae; genus Cryptotermes; species Cryptotermes secundus. Next base: position 36,339 of record NW_019743182.1, on the reverse strand, counting down.
AGAGGAAGCCAGGCAAGAAACCAGCAGAAGCATGCAGCAAGCAAAGTGATATATTACTCTGAAAAGTTGGACTTCATCTAAACTACACATCATTAAAACACAGAAGGGTGTACTTTTCAAACTAGTGTAATGTGTTCTCTAGAGGCATTATAAGATGGCAGGCCTACCATTGGTTTTGGCTTCTTTGTGGCTAGCAACTGCCTGGAAGGGCTTTAACTGCTTTCAGTTATCCAACTAAGGAAATAAATCATATATATATATATACACACGCACACACACACACATATGTAAATAAAAGCATACATACATACAACAGATTCTTCAATGCAGCTCCAGAGGTTATTGGTGGAATCAACTTTGTCCATACTTCGGAGTAAATTCAACAAGATGTTCTGGCCACATAAGACCACTGTCGGGTATGTAAATGATTTGCATAAACTGTTACACTGTACTGTAGTATTACATAGTCCATGAGGGCTGTATGTCCAAAAAGTTTATTACTTAAATTAATTTTTGGTAAATGTTAAAATTTAATATAAAAGATGCTTTTACTGCTTTGTTCCTTAAACAGGTTTTGTTGAAGTTTGTGTGTTCGTTACAGTGAAGCAGTTTACACTTACAATTTGTATGCTTCTACAAGCCATTAGTGTGACTTCTGTTGTTCATAACGTTTGTGTGTGTGTGTGTG
>NW_019743182.1:30028-35622 GCF_002891405.2 Cryptotermes secundus | reverse complement strand
ATACTATATATATATATATATATATATACACACTTTCCAAATATTCCACGCTGATTTCTTAGCAGGAGTTCTGCCAGCAGTGCTACGGTAAAGCTGTCTCTGCACTTAATTAATGAACAACCATGCCATCAAGGCATGTGGAAGAGTGGAGGTATGGTCCCATCATTCTTAACCTTGACACTAGATGAGATAGGTGGTCAGCATCAGGCCCCTGCCACATGAAGAAGCCCAAGTACCCACCACATTAGAGACTGGTAAGCCTCAGGGCCTTGGCCACGCCATAGCTCAAGCGGTGAGCCGCTGGCTTCCCACCACGGCAGCCCAGGTTCGATCCCGGGTCTGGTCAAGTGGGATTTGTGGTGGACAAAGTGGCACTGGGGCAGGTTTTCTCCAAGTACTTCTGTTTCCCCTACCAATCTTCATTCCACCAATTGCTCCACAATCGCCCTCACCTATCATCTGGGGCTAGTACAGTAGCCCAGAAGTGGCTGCAGTACAGGGGACTCAGTCCCACCCCACTAGCAATAAAAAAAAAGCCTCAGGGCCAATATGAAAGCTATCGCAAGGAGAAAGATCTCTAGCCTCTGTCAGGAATTGGAACCTGAGTCCTTTGCTGAGTACTAAATTATTTCTATTTATACAATATTATGGTAACTTAGGAATTGAAAATTTCTACAGTGCTGTACTTATTAAAAATACAAATTTTATTATATATTTAAAACACACCTCCAGCGCTGAAAGCCAGACCTGAGACAGCCAGAAGAAATGGAAACCACATCTTGCTGCAAAGTGTAACATCTGTGCCCACTGCCATATATTGTTACAATGACTGATTCCACTATTCTGCACAAGAGAAAGTGAGAGGTTATCTAATCTCAGAGTATTTGCCAAATACACTTCCGTTTGGACTGTCAACTGATCTGCAATATACTGTGTTAAAGCCTTTATGCTGCTATGTAACTAGAATGCCACCAAAGCAGGTACTCACATTTTTCAGCAGCACAACACTAAAGCAAACCACAAATTCAACATGTAGAATCTGAGTTTTTCACAGCAGTGGCTATGAAAAGTTGTATTTTCTGGACTCTGCTTACCACATTTTCAAAGCAATTTCTTGTTTGACTTATTTCTTGGCCCTGAAGATGGAAGCGAAATACTCCTCAAAAATATTGGTTGGCTTTCAACAGATTACATGTCATTATATACCAGAAGATAGAACTCTTCATAACCACTGCTGTGAGAACCTCAAACCCTACATGAGAGACCAAGTTTCACATCAATACAAAACCAGAGGCATGATTATAGTTATATATCTTTCAAATCTTTGCATTTTTATATACCATCCAGAAAGACAGACGATTTATGAGCTGAAATACACCAAGAATTGCCCAGATTTCTAAAGACATAATAAGGGTTGTGGTGAACTTTAATAAGTAAGGAATCCAGTTGAAAATAATGAAACTAAACTCAGGAAACACATGCCATTAATGAGATAATCTTTCATCTGTTCTTTCCATTGAGATTAAGGTTAAACATGAGGATGATATGTCAAAATTAAGATTATGGTCTTCTGGAAGTATCATTCTGGAAGGGTTATAATCTTAAGATTACTGTCAACTCTTTCTATGCTATACATGATGCATCTCACCCAAAAGCACTAAGTTTCATGTACAAGCCTTATTTTTTGATTGAAAAGATAAGCAGAAGAAGTGTCTCCCAACATCTGTCAACAGCTAAAGTGAACTAGAAATGGCTCTCCAATAATATAAATTCATTCATTAATCAGTAATCTGCCAAGACAACAGGTCCACAGTCTCTTCTAAAACAGTTCCTCCACTTGATGCGATCTAGAGCTTTCTCCTTCAAATGACAGTATCCTCTTCTGTCCCCAAGTCATCCAGCATCTTCTTACGTCTTCTTCCTTGTCTTCTGTCACTTCTATCCACACCTCTATCTTTCCTTCAATAACTTCTTTTAGAAGGCAGTTACTGCGTAAGATATGACCAATCCAATTAGCCTTCCATTTCTTATTTCGTGTAGGATATTCCTCTGCTCACTGACTCTAAATAACACTTGTTCACTTCTCACATAATCGGTCCAACTGATCTTCTCCATCCTTCTCCAACACAACATTTCGAAACTTTCCAGGTGTTTCTGATCTACTGCCCTAAGTGTCCAAGTTTCAGCCCCATACAGAGCATACTCCAGACGTAGCATTTCACTAGTTTCTTTCTCAGATTTAAGTCCAATTTGCTTGTAAAAAAATTCTTCTTCTTGCTAAATGCAGCTTTTGCCATGGCAATCCTAGATTTATTAGCAGAATTACTCCCTATGCTTAACTAATTAAGCACTATGCCATGAAGTCATACGATGGAATTAATGTATAGATCCACATTTTCTTGATCTCAGCACTAGGTGGAGGTGAGTGATCAGCTTCACGCCCCGGCCACTTTACCCTCCGAGAAAGAGCCCCTGGTACCCATTGGATAGGAGGTTGTGTGGACCCCAGAGCCAGTCTGGACAACATGGACAAGAGAAAATTCTTTACCCTACCAGGACTCAAACTTCTACCCCTCAATCATCCAGTCTGTAGCCAGTCATTATACTGACTACACTATCCTGGCTCCTAATAAATTAACAAAAAGATTCCTTAAATAAAACAGATGTGGAAAAGAAATTACCATCTTCTGGGGTTGTGATGCTGTGTAGTCTAATAGACCATTATTGGCACTGTGGAAGGATGTGCTGCCTCCGCCTTCAGGGTACATTCCACCCAAACATTGTTAACAATATCTTATGGTTATGACTATCAACACAACAATAAAAAGGAATATCTTCACATGAAGACAAAACAGATGTTGATACATGTCTTACTTATTTAATACTACATGTTTCAACCTATGATTTAGGTCATCATCAGGCACCTTCTATGACACATAATCCAAGTTATTAAAGTTAACTGTTCTGATATGGATCCATATATTGCAATTGGTGTCTGCTGTTGTGGACACATACTTATTTGTAGAGTGACAGTAAATCTACATTACAATGTTGTAATGAAGCTTATTACAAGCAGTTACAATTTAAAATTTAAATATAAAAAATATTTGTTCCCTAATACATGGATTAGAGGAGTTAGAAGTCCTTAGCACCTTTGTCAATTTTGGATGTTTATGCCATGGGATACTTAACTATAACCATGCTATAGACGTGTAGTATTAATCATCTGCTAGCTGACGTTCCTGGGTGTTGTGGAAAATGCTGTTATGATCATGTGCCAGAGTGCTGGTGGGGGTCTTTGTACTACCTTCTGCTTTGTAGCTTTTTACTGAAACTAAGTACTATTGTATTAGTAATGTATAAATATGAGTTTATTGTTTATTGTTATTAAATAACTCCACAAATCCTGTACAGGGGCTTTAGCACCCACTTATAGTACTGTCTAATTTTTAAAAACGTTAAACAGCAGAAAATTGAGAAGTGGGGAGAATATTTACCTAATTCTTGTGTGAGTGATGTGTTCATAATTTTGTGTTTCCTTTGTATGGTTATTTTGGATTGACATAGGAGAGTTAGGTGTAATAAGGAAGAATGGCTCTATCTGCAATTATGTTGTATTTAGTGAATACTTACAACTTTTTACTTATACATTTGAATATTAATGAGCACTAAAGCTGCCCAGTTTGTGTGGCTGTTATTCATGAAGCCATATGATATGAGTATTTCAGTAAAACATATCAGAGAGATACCTGGTTATAATCTGGGCTGCATCATCAGTTATCCTGGCTGAGATATTCATAACTTTCCTCAGTCCCTTTATAAAAATACCAAGATAGTATCTTGATTAATCCATGACTGCTTCCTTCCAAATCCTTTCCAAATTTGTTATTCAACAGTCATCCTACCATTTTGCACTACACAATCTAAGAAACTAGCATCATAAAATAAACCATAAAGAAATGAAATACACAGCACCACATTGCATAACACAGTAATCTCAATGATCTCCATTATGAGAACCTCAAATCTCAAACAATATGGAAAGGGTTAAAACATATATAATTATAATCTTTTTTTATTGGAGGGTGAAATTTGATCTCTCACTTTGAAGGGAAAAGGAATCCAAAAAGTTCTGAAGCTAAGAGAAGGAAAGGCCAGGGAAAAAAGATTAGATAAATGTTTAATCACATCTTATCTGACAGTGTGCAAGTTGTTTGCTTCAAACAACTGTAACAGCCTGAACACACAAAGGCCTGGTTGTTTGCAAAAGATACACAGGAAGTTCAAGAAGAATAATGTTTACAAACACACCTTCATTTGTGAGATCTTAGGTTTTCACGGTGGTGACTGTGAAGGTTACAGCTTTCTAGGAATAGGTGCCATATAGTCTGGTACACAGGTACCTTTGTTTTAGAGGCACCTTCTGTCTCCACCTTAAAGCAGAACTATACTCATGATGAAGGCAACATGTTCCCCTAAAATGCTGGTACCTGCTACAAAACTACAGTGAAAGAAACAATCCTATTTTATTAAATTGTTACTATCATTTATGTGTTCCACAGCAAGATAAACATAATATACAAATAACATCCACTTTCCTACTATCAAATTTACTCAAAACTTGTCTTTTAAATAGTAATTACCATTTTATAGGTTAGATGTAACATTTTAGTACCAGACTCAAACAGATTCCCACAATTCTTATACCAGTTACAATTTCTGGTATCCTGTATTCTGTATTGGACATTCCACACTTCCTGTTCATAATATTATGTATTATATAGAACAGCTGTTCTTGTATGAAGAAACAAGCTATATTCATGCATGATGCATATTCAAATCAATTAAATTCAATTCAATTCTTTATTATTTATGTGCCGAGTTAACAGTTACAAGCCAATTACAAACACAGCACAAACTAACATAACATTTATGGCACTATGAAGTATTAGCTCAGTTCCATCTTCTTTTCATCTCATGTCCTAAATAAATTGTCTCTACATCTTAACATAGCCAATGTCTGAAGTACCTTGAATATTATGGACCATGCATTTATGAGATCTGCATTTGCCATAGCAGTGAATGTTAAGAATTACAGTCTTCTGGGATACAATACCACGACATTGACTTGAAGACACTGCAAATTTATAGCATCTTCTGCAAGTATGGGCAGGTTTATTGGTCAGGCCACATGTTCCACTCATACCACTGTCAAAGAACATTACAAGCATATCCATCTCTGAACATATATATATAATACTTTATTACATATTTATAGGTAAAAAATTATACATATGTTCATTGTATATATGCAACAGGATGCAATACTTAAAAATATCCATCTCTATTCAGTCATGTATGAACACAACATCAACGTGGGCCACCCGATCCAAATTCTGTAACACCTCCTTCTAAGAACATGTCGTGACTTGGTTTCTCTAATCTTGCCCCTGTTACAGCCACTGGTAATCTTGTAGTGCTGCACCCTGTTTGTGGTGACTACAAATAAAAATGGAGGGGTTGCCATCATACAAACAAATGTTTTTTACTTACATTCTGGCCCAGATATGATAACATTGGGTGGCATTTGTAGA
>NW_019743182.1:17326-29971 GCF_002891405.2 Cryptotermes secundus | reverse complement strand
ACATTGGGTGGCATTTGTAGAAATATACAAATGATGACAGACTATATACAAGTAGTTACTATAGTAACTATGNACAATGGTGGATAACACATTGAATTACTGGGTTTTTGGACTTTTCCCATCGTCCAGAATTCTAGGAAACAGAAAACATGATGTTTCAGAAACTGGATCTGTTTCTGTCTTCAGGCGAGGAAAGAAGACACGTACTCAGTTGGGCCCCTTAGAAAGAGCTAATCTCAATCACTGGACAACTCCTGTCAGATTTACCCAGCTATTTCAACATATAAGACTTAGAGCTCTCCAAGCCAGCAACTATAAAGAAACTTGAAACAGGAAATTATTGGCTCCGTGCCTATCCTTACCTACTCACCATTCATGATCAAATACCCATCTCACCAAACCTGGCGGCTAGGTGAGTGGTAATTCTGCTTCATATTCAGGAGGTCCTTGACAGAAACCTCAGCCTGGAGAACAGATATACTGACTCAATTTTTCAGTTTTCCTCAGGCCCTAAATGTAAGTGCTGGAACAGTGCCTCAAATTAAGGCGTGGCTGCTTCCTTCATCAATTCCAAATTCATCATTCAGTAACATTATATCGTTCAACGCTATACAATCTAAGCATTGAGAGTATCATTATAAATTTTATGTAAATACAAGAGAGGGTATGGAACTTCCACAGTTAAAGCAGCATTGTTAAAGAATCCAATTTAGTAAACCCTCCTTCATAATGGACTAATTGGGTGGGGGTCCATTATTGCCAGTGTGTACTATAGCTGAGTGAAGGGGTACTCATGGAAGTACACCGTGGTATAAAAAAACAACATGAGCAATGAACACAAAAACACAGAATGTGATTACATATTGGGGTTCTTTTTTATTTTAAATAGTTTTCTTACTACAGAACCTTCTTCATGCCCCATTATCTCTAAAAATTAACAAGTGTGCACAGCCAGAGTTTGTCCATTATATCCCAAATCTGCTATATCTGGGTCGGTTATAATGAGGGTTTACTGTAATACGTAATCATTGGTTAAAACAACAAAAGTAGAACTTCAGCTCTTGCAAATTTGCCACATAAAATGCTGAAAGACTTTGAGAATTCTACAAAGCATTGGAAAAGTTGATGTGTCTTTGGAGTCTGGAAACCCTTATATACATGTGGCAGTGTACAGTGTACAGAATCTGAGGTGGAGCTGTGGCTGGGTGGACTGAAGAGAGGGGTGCTACCAAAGCCTATCTTCCCACTTCCCACCCACTGCCAGACCCATATATGGGCTTCAAGACCCCCTCCTCCCAGGACATTAACTCTAAATGCAGCAACTGGAATGTTTGCCGGAATGTTGGAAAACCTTCAGCATTCTATGTGGCCTATTCCCAGAAGAAACATACATTAAACCTAAGCTGTGAAAACTTAAGGGCCAGAATTATCAAAAGTAAACTATTTTATGTCCCCTTTTGGCACTTAAGTAAAATTAATCTCATGATTTTCATCTCTTTGTCAGAAACATAATTTATAATGGCTAGAATATACAGTATCCTATTTTTTGCACTGTAGTGAACTAAATTTCTTGTCTGTCTACTTTAAGATACCAATGATACCTAAAATATCTGTCACAACCAGGGGTGGAAATGGCTCTTCAGAACTAGACAGAGGCCCCTGTTCAATAGATGAGAGGAAATTATCATAATGCAGATTTAGGAATGAGAATAATAGTTACATCTTATGGCAGTGTAAAAAGAAACGGTGATCTAGAACTACCCATGTCTACTCCAGCTCTGGTGACAGCCATTTCCTAATGTAAAACTTCCTGGCACATTTTTCATACATCCCTGGAGTTCAAAATTTACAAATTGAAAATATTACTACATACAGTGATATGCCAGAAAAATACTGGACCAGTCTCCTATTTCATTACTTTAATGCTACGATACGCAAGAGCACAGGAATGTATCAATACATACTTGATCCTCAACTTACGAATGAGTTATGTTTAAAAACACCATTCATAATTAAGTGTTATTCTTCAGTCAAAAAATATTTTTCCCTCATAAGAAATAGGGTTACTAGTAGTAGCTGAGTACTTCAGCTTATGAACAAAGACTACTTAACGTATAATACTGTGACATGACATCTCAAAAGCTAGAATAATTTAGCAAGAAAAGTCAGGCAGCAATGATGGGTAAACATGTTTCCATGGCAACTAATACATGCATCCACAACAACGGATACACATGCAACGACAGAAGACTGCTGAAGTGGTGTTTTTTTTTGCAGTCTGTGCCAAGCAATGGATGACTTTTCTTGTTAAACTATTCTGAATTTCAGTCATGTCACAATATTTTATGTAGATTACCTTTTAAATGAATATTAAAGAGCACACTAGACATCCACAAGCAAATAAGTAGATAAAACTAAACAAACTAAAACAAAAATGAAGAGTCTCTATGGCATTCACATGCACAGCTGTTCACATATCAACTATCCATATATCGAGGACCAAGTGTATATGTATAAATATTCATAAAACTGAGTATAATAATATAATGTACAGAAAAAAACTGACTTCAATATAAGTAAAAAATATAAAATTTGACCTGCACATCTGTAATGTGCAACCAGTTTACCATTCAAGGTGAAAGCCTTTCATACACCCAGCCATTGTCCCCCTGATGTAACAGGACTCCATCAGGCTCATCCCCACTCTTGGGCCTCCTGAACCGAATCCTGTCATGCAACCGATCAGTCTGACCTTGCCAGAACTCTATAACTTCAGGTACCACCAGATAGCCTCCCCTGGAACACGTCACCCATAACAGGTTTTGTTTATAATGTATGTCTTACAACCTCTTTACTATTTACACCTGGCACTAAACATTCTTGTACCGGTATGAAACTTGGTCTCTCTTCATGAAGGAGGAACACAGATGTAATGTTGGTACAGTGTTATAACATGTTGGTGTGGATCAAAAGAACACATGCCACCATCCAAGCAGTGACATATCTACAATTCAGCCAGCATCAATTGGCACACACATAAGGCAACTATTACACTAACTTCATGGAGTTGAGCACTTCTTGAGAAGCCACCAGCCATGTAGCTACTTAAGAACTTCCAAGCAATTTACAGAACCTGAAGGTTCATTACCATGTTCACAAGCGCCCTCCACTGGACCCTATCGTGAGCCAATCCGGTCCATACCAGCCCATCCTACCTCTTTAAGATCCAGTTTAATATTACCCACACATCTATAGCTTGGTTTTCCTGGTGGTCTCCTTCCTTCTGACTTTCCCACCAATATCCCATATAAAACAATTATTATACATATAAACAAAAAACTAGCAGTAGTGAATCAAGAAAGAATAAACAAGTAATAATGTGAATAGTTTCATTAACAAAAGTATGTTCAGTGCTCTACACAAAACACTTGTTCAGCTGCGACTACTGTATATCAGTTGCATTAATAATGAACTAATTTTTAATCCATACATAAGGATAACATTACGGCTTACTGCGCAACTGACAAGTTATCACAATAGTACTAACTCCGTGACCTTTAGTCTGCAAGCAAATTACACCAGCCGAGCAACTGCCGCTTGCCAGCAAAGTTAGTGCCAACTTTTTGTGAATAAAGGGTGTCACGTGGTCAGCACAATGGATTTCCATGGCAGTTAATCTCGGTTTTCTAGAACGGAGCTGCTACTTTTCCATTCAAGTAGCTTCTCAATTATCCTCACGAAGCTGAGTGGACCCTGTTCCAGACCCACTACTTCTCAGAAAATGTGGTAGCACCGGGAATCGAACCTAAGACCTCTGGATCTGTAGCCAGAAACTCTGACCACTAGACCACACAGGCAGTCCAATACAACAGTACTGACTTGTTTATTATAGAACTGTTGTGTTGACTGATGCATTAAGAATACCATAGTCATTTATGTAGTAACTGCGTTAATAAATCCATGTGGAACTGTTATGCTGCTTTTACCAGTGTTTGGGCCGAGGAAGCTGTTCTGACCCATCCCCATACTGCTCCAACAGCATTGCCCGTCTCTCGATAAAGACATCCCGGCTGACAATTGGCTTGCTCTGTTCACTCACAACGGCACCAATCTGGCTCAGTATGGGTCTCGAGTGGAAGTACTCATCAGACTCAGAAGCTGATAGTTTCTCAACATGGCCTTCCACTCGAACCTTGAATCAAACGAAATAAGTAACAGATGAAGTAAAACCTCATTAAAACACCCAGATTATGCACTTCCGGGTCAGATTAGTGGCTCACTTCATAACGCTGGCAGTGTCTAAACTATACAGTGTCAACAGCGGTATGACTGATGAATGGGAGAGGATGTTGTAACTGATGTACTGTAGCAACATTTCCTGGAAGGAATGAGGAAAACCTCAAAAACCTAAGTCAGGACAGCCAGTGACTGCTTAACATTTGAACAACCATCCCCTGAACATAAGTCTGGAGCATTATGTTACTCCAGTCCACTTGGTGCAATCATCTGGAATGTTATATCAGAACCAACATGGTGGAAAAACCCGCTGCCTCCATCTTATTCCCTGAAGATGGAGGCATGTTCCTTCAAAATAGTCATGTATCAGGGGTTTGCGTGACAAATAATAATGGGTTCTGGATTTGATGATTGGGTTTACTGGCACATTGACATACAGCTGTGCGATGCTTGCAATGGCGGCAGGAATGACGACAGGTGCCAAGCACATATACTTCATGCATCGTAACAGAACTGAGGTGAGTATTATGTTGCCACTGATTAGTCAGGGCAGCAACATTTGGGCAACATGTATCACACAGACAGAATTCCAACAGAAGGAACAAACATGTGGGAACTATACTAACCACATCAGTTTTCTTGAGCCCTGCACCCTGCCTTACGTTGTATAAAGCATCTCAGTGCACTGTGGAAGGTATCTATCTAACAGAAATACTGGCACACAGTTCTGCTGCTCAGAACTGTGACGAGAATTACTGTAGGTTGTGTTTATTTTTTTGGATGGCAGAACAGTGCAGTGCACAGGCACATCCTAGTAGAAACCCCTGAAGAAAGAGTCTCACTTATGTGGTAACTACAATATTGTATCTAAGCATCCTGTCACATTAATATACTCTTCATTCAAACACTATACTTCTGCCCACAATGCAACACGCTTATTATCTCCCCCTTCCTCTTCTCACTACATGTTTCAGCTGTACATGGCCGTCATCAGGTGTCTCTACTTGCTAACTCTTTCACTGTGTAGTATGTGTAACTTCACCTATAACATGTGACTGTGATATCTCCCACTTAAAATAAATACACTCTATTATAAATCACTAAAAATCATTACAAATCAAATCAAGCCCAATTAAAATTTCAATATTTTTGCTTGGGGGCTGTCATCCTTTTAGCCAATTAGCAGTGTGTCTGGATTTGTTGTGTAGCGGCATGGGAGTTGTGTATATGTAGCTCCCAATCGTGTTGGTGCCGTGACCATCTGCAATAAGTAAAGAATATATTATTATTGTTAATTTCATTCTATTTTTTTCTTTTTCTGTGTTAGTTTATTTTATAGTACTCACATACACCCCTTTATTTATTTTAAGTGGGAGATACCACATTCCCTTGTGATAGGTGAAGTTGCACATACTACACATTAAAGCAATTTTAGCAAATAGACACATGATGATAGCAGTATGCGGAAGCAATGCAGTGGAAAGAGAGGGAGATAAATGGGCTGTACTGTGGAAGAAAGTATAGTGTGCGAATGAAAGCTAACTACAGTACTTACCGTGATGGACAACAGACTTAACTGATATTGCTGTTTACTTACTGCCTTCTTCAGTGGTTCCCAATAGAAACTTAAGGCAGCATTGGGATTCTCAGCCTGGAAATATAATACAGCAATTAACCACTTCATTGTCACACTGTCAACATATTTCCTGGTCCCAGATATCCCCAGGACTACGGTTCCTTCCTCCTGAAGCCAGGCCTGGAGATTTGTTATTGACATACTCCATCCTTCAATATTCTTTCCATGACATTTCTGAACATTCAGTGTACTGACAGCCATCTGACCTCACCTTGCATACTTCAAGGAGCACACAGCTGTATCACCTTACTGAAAGATAACATATAAGGTCTAAAATTATCCACACTTTTATTTCTATTTTGCTTAAAAGAAATCACATAAAACGACCAGCTGACAGGACATTAACTGCATCTTCATATGTGACAGGGAATGCATTAGGAGGTATGATGCCTCCCATGGCCGCAAAACCCACATTCACTTACACACAGTTATTCTTTATTTACCATGTGACGGATCACTCTTGTATTCACATCACTAACATAAAAACTGACACATAAATCTATTTCCTCATGGGATTCTGAAACATCTCCAAATAAAAAAAAACCTACATTTCACAGACAACACAATGCAATACTGCTCAAAACAAATTGCAGAAACAAACTGGTTAATTATGTCTTTAATCAACTACAGCAAAAAATATGTTCACACATAGTTCAATTTTGTTTTAAAAACTGCAGAAATTTACAGATAAGTTCAGAAAAGTATAATACAAATACAACGTAACAGCTGACTCAAGAAGGCAGATGGTAATGTCTACCACTTTAACTACCAGCAGTGTGAGCTGCCTCTGGTACCCAATGAAGTGTTTATTAAGCACTTAATCATGAAGACATATGGGGGAGTGTATGTATAGATCCACGTATTCTTGACCTTGGCACTAGTCAGCTTCACACCCTAGCTGCTTTATCACCTGGACAGAACCCCGGGTACCCTGTGGACAAGAGGCTGGGTGGGCCCTGGAGCCAGTCTGAACAATGTGGAGAAGAGAAAATTCTTGATCCTACCGGGACTCCAACCCCTCAGCCGTCCAGCCAGCAGCCAGTCGCTATACCGACTGCACTATCCCAGCTCCTTTTTTTATATAATAATATAGAAGGAAAAATTAGAACAGAGAGAATAACGAACAAAGACATCAGAATTTAAACATAAATAATTCTGAAGATGAATTAAATCAAGAGAATAATATAGAATGAGAATGTTACTTTTCTCCGTTACTGGATGTACATAGGGTCAGTGATGTCAGGCAGATAGAAATACATACAGCTGAGCCGTTAGTACCTGATCCTAGCCCTTTTGAGGTTCAAATTGCTACTGCAAATTTGAAAATCACCAGGTAGTGATCAAATTCTGGCAGAATTTATTTAAGCAGGAGGCAAAATATTACATTCTAAGATCCATAAGCTAATTAATTCTATTTGGCATAAGGAAAATTTTTTTGATCAGTGGAAGGAGTCTATTATTGTACCAGTTCACAAGAAGGGTAATAAAATTGACTGTAGTAATTATTGGGGGATATCTCTGCTATCAACTTCATACAAAATTTTATCCAACGTTCTTCTCTCAAGGTAAAGTCCATACATAGATGAAATTATTGGGGATCATCAGTGTGGGTTTTGACATAACAGATCAACTATTGATCAGATCTTTTGCAATCGTCAGATACTGGAGAAAAAATGGGAGTACAATGAGACAGTACATCAGCTGTTCATAGACTTCAAGAAAGCCTATGATTCAGTGAGGAGGGAAGGATTGTACAATATTCTGACAGAGTTTCAGGTACCCATGAAACTAGTTAGGCTGATTAAAAGGTGTTCAAACAAAACACATGGTAAAGTCCATATAGGTAAACATCTGATGCTTTATCACCACTACTTTTCAAATTTGCTTTAGAATATGCAATTAGGAAGGTCCAGGGAAACCAGGTGGGACTGACATTAAATGGGACACATCAGCTGTTGGTCTATGCCAATGATGTGAATCTACTGGGTGATAATATAGAGACCATAAAGAAAAACACACAAACGTTAATTGACGCTAGTAAGGAGGTTGGTCTAGAAGTAAACACAGGGAAAACTAAGTATATGCTGCTGTCTTGTCTAAAAATGCAGGGCAAAATCATGACATAACGATAGAAAACAGAATTTTGAAAATGTGGCATAATTAAGATATTTGGGAATGATAACAGATTGAAACCTGATTCAGGAGGAAATTAAGGGGAGATTGAACTCGGGTAATGCTTGCTACCATTCAGTCCAGAACCTTCTGCGTTCTCTTCTGTTGTCCAAAAACATAAAAATTAGAATATACAAAACTATAATTTTGTCTGTGGTGAAACCTGGTCTCTGATATTAAGGAAGGAAGACAGACTGAGGGTGTTGAGAATATTTGGACCGAAGAGAGATGAAGTGACAGGAGGTTGGAGAAAACTGCATAATGAGAAGCTTCATAACTTGTACTCTTCTCCAAGTATAATTAGAATAACCAAGTGAAGGAGCATGAGATGTGCAGGACATGTAGCACAAATGGAGGAGAAGATTAATGCATAAACAATAGTGGTGGGAAAGCCAGATGGAAAGAGACCACTGGGAAGACCAGGGTGTAGGTGGGTGGACAATATTGAAATGGATCTTAAGAGTGATGGGGTGGGATGGTGTGGATTAGATTGATCTGGCTCAGGATAGGGACTAATGGAGAGCTCTTGTGAACACGGTAATGAACCTTTGGGCTCCACAAAATGCTTGGAAGTTCTTAAGTAGTTGCAAAATTAGTGGCTTCTCAAGAAGGACTCAGCTCCATGAGTGATGTTTTAGGTGTTCTTAACATAAAATTGGAAGCAAAATTACTAAGGGAAAGATTGAGATCAAGATAGGAACAATAGGTTAGGAAAGACATCCTGCAGAAGGAAGAAGTTGTGGAGGAGAAAGGGCTTTGAAAAGACAAAGTAAATAGAAAGAGTTGGTTGATGACCCATATGAAAGTGGGAACACTGAAGGAAAAAGCAGGAAAGAAGATTATCATTAGTCATTACACATACTTACAAGTTCTTGACCTTTTCTGCTGTTATAATTTGTGAATAATTTAAAGCCTTCTGGTCCATATCCCTTAAGAAGCACTTGTCGAGCTGAAGGAATTCCATCTCTGAAAGCAATTCCACCTTACTTTACTCAGGTAATAGCAGTACCAAATACAAAGAAATCATGACTACATGATAGTTCTGACATGACTGTGGGCTACCTACAGAAGTGATACCACTTGACATGGCCATCAGCCTCACACAGTGAAACAAATGCCTGCAACAATGAGTGATGCTAAAGAGTTGGACAGTGATTTACATTTGTATGTAAGCATAATTTTATCCTTAATTATTTAGCTGTTTATTTATACTTAATTTAACCCTTTACATGCTTAATTTCTCTTGGCTAATTCCAAATAGATAAGTGTCAAAGAACATATACTGCGATTTTAACTCTGTTGACTGGTTCATGGCTCTGTGCTTCAGAACAACCAGGCTTCCGCTTGCTGCGAAGCGCGTACAAATTCTGTCACTGAATCAGCACACTGATAGCCAAAAACACTTGGAATGAAGGGCAGTAATTAACTTGTGGACCGCTTGATGGCATTATGTTTCACAGTGAGCAATGTGGTTCATGCATGGGAGTTTGTTTACGATTTTTCATCAGCAGGCAGCAGTTATCAGTTCCATTAGCCATTTGTTCTGAGTTAAAGTTAGTGAACGGTGTGGTGCATCATGGTGCGGTATACTTTAAAGCAATGTGTACTTTTGTATTACACCTATGTGAAATACGATCTGCCAGAAAGTGTTGGCAAAACATAAATTTCATGATCAAAGCATTCCCAGCTGACAAACAATTCAAAATTTGGTGATTAAACTTAGAATAACGGGGCTCTTAATAGGCAAGAAACAAAAACATAAGCACCAGGTACTTACTGAAGAGAAGTGAGAAGACATTTGGGCCAGACCTGAACATACACCTAGCAAATCACTGAAATGTCTAGCTCAAGAGACCGCAGTGTCAAAGTCTAGTGCAAGAACAGCAACACAATTGCTGAAGCTTAGATCCTATAAGACAACAGTAATCCACACACATTTTGCAGCTGTATGATCCAACTGGAGGGTTCATTTTAGCAGATGGTTCCTACAGTCTGTCGTCAAAGGTGAGATTGATCCACAACTGACACTCTTTTCTGATGAAGTGTGGTTTCACTTGCAGAGATACATAACTATGCAAAATAATCGCTACTGGAGTCCACAGAATCCATATCTAACCCATGAAGTCCCGCTCCATCCAGTGAAAGTTGGTGTCTGATATGCTGTAAATGCAAAGATTGTTGTACCTGTGTTTTTTAATGAAACAATTAATTGCAAAACATATCTACATGTATAGGGACAGCATTTTCAAACACCTCCTATAATCTGNATACCGGACGATGGGTGAAGTCCAAAATAAGCCAAAAGAAGTACCTCCTATGATCTTTGAATTGTAACTCTTCATTCCAAACATTATTGGCTGTAAGGCATGCTGATTCATGGGCAAAATTTGTATGTGCCTTACGGCAAGCGGCACCCCGGTTGCCGCGAAGCACAGAGTTGTGGAACCGGCAAAAAAAGTAAAAATTCTCCCTGTATGCCTGTAACCTTATCTAGCTAACCTAATTCTTCTACCTTAATTTAACATACAACTTAATCAAAACCTAATCTAACTTTATCTAACTTGTGAAAGTAGGTTTACATGCCAGAGCTAATAGTGCTTACAGTGAATCAGACTTCACAGTAGTAATGGCATGATTGACAGTAAATAATTATTATGAAAGTCTGTAGAGTGAAATGGTGAGGGCCTAACTTGAGCTACTACCCTGTAGTATGTTTAACTATATACCAATCTCACTATTAACTACTTTTTCTAAAGTACTTGAGAAAGTTATGTACAACAGATTAAGTCATTATTTGCAGACTAATAATATACTAGTCCCAGAACAATTCGGCTTCAGGAAGGGAATATCCACTGAAAATGCAGCCTTTAACGCTAAGAGACAGTGTATTAAAATCTATTAAGCAGAAAATGCATGTAGGTGGAATATTCTGTTAATTAGCTAAAGCTTTTGATTGTGTTAATCATGAAATTTTGTTAACTAAATTACAATTTTATGGTATTCAAGAAGGGCGATAGAACAGACTGTAGTAATTATCGGGGAATATCACTGCTATGAACTTCATATAAAATTTTGTCCAATATCCATCTTTCAAGGTTAAGTCCATATATAGATGAAATTATTGAGGATCTTCAGTGTGGGTTTCGATGTAACAGATCAACTACAGATCAGATCTTTTGCATTCGTCAGATTTCATTCATTCACCAGTAATCTGTCAAGACAACAGGTCCACAGTCTCTTCCAAAACAGTTCCTCCACTTGATGCGATCTAGAGCTTTCTCCTTCAAATGAAAATATCCTCTTCTGTCCCCAAGGTCATCCAGCATCTTCTTACGTCTTCTTTCTCGTCTTCTGGTCACTTCTAACCGCCCCCTCTATCTTTCCTTCAATAACTTCTTTTAGAAGGCAGTTACCGCATAAGATATGACCAATCCAATTAACCTTCATCAGATATTGGAGAAAAAATGGGAGTACAATGAGACAGTACATCAGCTATTCATAGACTTCAAGAAAGCCTACGATTCAGTTAGGAGGGAAGTATTGTACAATATTCTAATAGAGTTTAGGATACCCATGAAACTAGTTAGGTTGATTAAAATGTGTTTAAAAGAAACGTATAGTAAAGTCTGAGTAGGTAAACATTTGTCTGATAAATTTCCTATCCAGAATGGTTTAAAACAAGGAGATGCTTCATCGCCGCTCTTTTTCAACTTTGCCTTAGAATATGCAATTAGGAAGGTCCAGGGAAACCATGTGGGACTGAAATTAAATGGGACACATCAGCTGTTGGTCTACGCCGATGATGTGAATCTACTGGGTGATAATGGAGATACCATAAAGAAAAACACTTACTTACTTACTTACTTACTTACTTACTACTTGCTTACTCATGGAGCTGAGCCCTTCTTGAGGAGCCGCCAATTCTGCAGCTACTCTAGAATTTCCCAGCATTTTATGGAACCTGAAGGTTCATCACCGTGTTCACAAGAGCCCTCCACTGGTCCCTATCCTAAGCCAGATCTATCCAATCCATACCATCCCATCCTATCTCTCTAAGATCCATTTTAATATTGTCCACCCACCTATGCCTTAGTCTTCTCTGTGGTCTCCTTCCTTCTGACTCTCCCACCAATATCCTATACGCATTCCTCATCTCCCCCATTCATGCTACATGACCTGCCCACCACATCCTCCTCGACTTGATCGTTCNAGAGGTTGGTCTAGAAGTAAACACAGAGAAAACTAAGTATATGTTACTGTCTCATCTCCAAAATGCAGGGCAAAATCATGACATAAAGATAGGAAACAGATGTTCTGTTAATGTGGCACAGTTCAGATATTTGGGTACAATGATAACAGATCGAAACCTGATTCAGGAGGAAATTAAGAGGCAATTGAATTCAGATAATGCTTGCTACCATTCAGTCCAGAACCTTTTGTCTTCTCGTCTGTTGTCCAAAAACATAAAAATTAGAATATACAAAACTATAATTTTGCCAGTGGTTCTGTATGGGTGTGAAACTTTGTCTCTGACATTAGGGAGGAACATAGACTGAGGGTGTTTGAGAACATGGTGTTGAGAAGAATATTTGGACCAAAGA
>NW_019743182.1:14695-16639 GCF_002891405.2 Cryptotermes secundus | reverse complement strand
GAGATGAAGTCACAGGAGGTTGGAGAAAACTGCATAATGAGGAGCTTCATATATTCTACTCTTCTCCAAGTATAATTAGAATGATCAAGTCAAGGAGGATGAGGTGGGCAGGTCATGTAGCACGAATGGGGGAGACAAGGGATACGTATATGATATTGGTGGGAAAGCCAGAAGGAAAGAGACCACAGGGAAGACCGAGGCGTAGGTGGGTGGATAATATTAGAATGGATCTTAGAGAGATAGGATGGGATGGGATGGATTGGATAGATCTGGCTCAGGATAGGGACCAGTGGAGGGCTCTTGTGAACATGGTGATGAACCTTCAGGTTCCATAGAATGCGGGGAAATTCTTGAGTGGCTGCAGAAGTGGCATTACTCCATTACTCCATGAGCAAGTAAGTAAGTAAGTAAGTAAGGGAACAGTGGCAGGTTGGTTCAGATCCTACCTTGTAGATAGAAAACAAAAGATTGAAATAAAATCACCTAATGCATCCCAAAGTGCTTATTTAAAATGGGGAACAATAGAGCATGGAGTTCCTCAGGGGTCAATTTTAGGACCTTTGCTTTTTATAATCTATATAAATAACCTTCCCCCAACAATAAATACCCAATCAATACCCATAATGAAGAAAGCAGTCTTCTGGGATTTGGCACCGTGTATATGTGGTGTTAACCGACGTTTCGGAGGAACGTATCGCCTCCATCTTCAGGGTAGAAGAAAAATACAAGAAATCTGCAAGTGAAGAGACCGTAAGAACCAGTAAAAGCAGTCTGCTCTGAAACGTCGGTTAACACCACATATACACGGTGCCAAATCCCAGAAGACTGCTTTCTTCATAGTCACCACCGTGAAAGCCTCAAATCTTAAATACCCATAATATTTGCTGATGACACTAGCATAATAATTTCTAGTAAGAATTTAGATGATTTCTGTATGTCATTGAACAGTGTTCTTTCTCATATGAGTAAATAGTTTGCTGCTAACAAACTGGCCCTGAATTTAGATAAAACAAATATAATAAAATTTATAACAAATAATACACCTCAATATCCATTAAGCATTGGATATAATAATAAATATACTCATATAGAAGAGTCAATACACACAAAATTCCTTGGCTTACAAATCAATAACCACTTAAACTGGAAATACCACTCTGATCACTTGGTTCTGAAGTTAAGTGGGGCATGTTATGCAGTAAGAGCCTTGTTACATGTCAGCAACACTGATACACTGAAATCAGTTTATTTTGCCTACTTTCACTCTATAATGAAGCATGAAATAATATTCTGAGGTAACTCATCTGACAGCAAAAAGGTATTTACATTACAAAAGAAAATTCTTAAAATCATGGTGGGTATAAAACCTCAAAATANTCAGAAATACAAAGAGGCTTCTTTACTTGCCCGTGTCGTCTTTGAACTTCAACCATGCTCGAATTGTGAATAGTGGAAACCATATTCACAATGCGAGTATCCCTCCAGGACTGAAGAAGGATGTCCTCCTTCCTCCTGAATGCGGTGTCGCCAGGCGTTTACATTCCTCTTTCAGATCTGGAGGGAGGCCTCTGTTCACCCTAATTGTACCACAAATACCTACTTTCCTTGAGTGTAGGTATTGCTGTCCCGACACTCGCACTTTCAACGGAGCTCTCACTTTCACTTGACACATTTTGGGCAGCCCTGTGGCCCCCCATCACTGTCACTGTCACTGATAATGGCCTCGCTATCAGAAGACGAAGCAGTTGGCAAATCTGATAGCTCATCGGAGAACATATCTAATATTTATGTAAGATTTGAGGCTTTCACGGCGGTGACTATGAAGAAAGCAGTCTTCTGGGATTTGGCACCGTGTATATGTGGTGTTAACCGACGTTTCGGAGGAACGTATCGCCTCCATCTTCAGGGTAGAAGAAAAAATATAAGAAATCTGCGATACGTTCC
>NW_019743182.1:0-14224 GCF_002891405.2 Cryptotermes secundus | reverse complement strand
CTGCAATGTGTTAAGCTTCATCTTCAGGGTAGAAGAAAAAATATAAGAAATCTGCGATACGTTCCTCCGAAACGTCGGTTAACACCACATATACATGGTGCCAAATCCCAGAAGACTGCTTTCTTCAAGTTACCATCCAGTCTTAAAAGTGTAACGAATGACAAGGGGCAATTTAAATTAACACTGAAATGATACTTAAATACACACTCACTCTACTCTGTTGATGAATTCCTACTGTCTAAAAACGACTCGTCCTTTTAAAAGGTTATGTACATAGCATAAGTTGACAGTACTGACTTATATATGTGGACATATTTTTTGTTGTTGTGTCTCAGTTGTACTGTTTTTATGGCTTTTGTATTTGTATGACTTGTTCCACATCCTACAGTCATTCTGACTTACTGTGGATCTGCGGAATGTAATGTATTTATGTATGTAATTTGTCTGGAGGGACTGAGGAAACCATAGACAGAACTCAGTTCAGATAGCCAGCCTCTGGACCAAGATTTGGACCTTAGACTTCCAAAGTTTGAACCAGGGGTTCTACACACTCAGCCATAACGTTTGGTAATGTAGTTTTTCATAATCACATTGCTTATGATAGTACAAAAATTACTGAATCTGAAAAACAGGACAGTAAAGACGTTCACAAGAAATGTGAAAGATAAAAATCAGTGCCCTAATAACGAAAGATGTTCACATTTGGGGAGCTCAATTAACACAAAGAAAATCAATAGATGAATCCAGTCAACTTCAGAAACTCACTGTGTTCTGAAGGGAGTGCTGAGGTCTACACGCAATACACATTATAAAAAAATTAAATCTACTTTGAACTATTGGGCAAGGGTGCTTCAGTTGGTATAACAATGAGGCCACAAGTTGGATGACCAACAAGCTGGAGTTTGATTCTCAGCAGAAGAAAGAGATTGTTCCCTTCTTAATAATGTCTGGACCAGCTCTGGGATCCACCCAGTCTCCTATCCAACGGCTCTTTTCTAAGGGGTAAAGCAGCCAGGCAAGAAGATGACCACCTACATCTATTGACCGAGTTAAGAATGCACAAAGCTGTATGGACACTCACCCATACGTAGCACTTAATTAGCTTTATGTTTACTTTAAACTAGTATTAAGGTGTGCTGATTATACATGGTCTTCCAAACAGAGCGATAAAAGGAAAATATAAACAAGGTACATGAAGATTCTCTTCCTTGCTATTACTTGGGTCTTGAAGTACAGTGAGCCACATGGAACTTGCATCTATACTTGGCTGACTAACATCCTGTGATGTACTGACTACAAAGGTTTCGGTATAAAAATATCCTTTGCAAGTCTCTGAGTAATAATTTTCATGCCTCCTGATTAAGAAACTCTCTACTATGACAAAATGCTTACTTTGTTGCAGTAGCTAAACAGACTGAATTGGCTTCTATTATTGAGGGATGCTTACACGCTTCTTCAAACCATTCTCTGAACTGAACAAACGGTTCCTTTCCTTTCAGATCTTTCTCTGTAAATGTTTCTGACTTTGTCTTGTATTCTGCCCTCATGCCTGAAAGCAAGCACACATTTTGGTTAAGAAATATGAAAAGTTTAAAGGTTTTGGAGAAGTGCATCAAATGGGGAGTACAAATAAATTTGGGAGGAGACTAACTTGCAGTGTTACACATGTAGAAGACCTAGAAACTGAAGGAAAAAATTATAGGAAGTTCCAGCTTTAACTGAAACAATCGGCCGCACCATAGCTCAAGCGGTTAGTCACTGGCTTTCCACCGCAGCGGCCCGGGTTCAATCCCGAGTGCGGTCCAGTGGGATTTGTGGTGAACAAAGTGGCACTGGCAGGTTTTCTCAGAGTACTTCGGTTTCCCCTGCCAATTTTCATTCCGCCAACTGCTCCACAATCACCCTCACCTATCATCTGCGACTGGTACAATAGGCCAGAAGTGGCCGCAGTGCAAGGGACTTAGTCCCACCCCACTAGCAATTAAAAAACTGAAACAATCACTCATCATAGCTATATCAAAATGCAGAAAGTCAGTAATGACTGGCATATGTCATTAGTAATCACAGATAGATCATATTAACATTACAATGGTGCAGGATCTGTTTTTCTGTTTACCCTTCTATGCAAAGCTCTTGTGTAACTTCATGATGCATATTCTTTAGATCAAGGGTCTCCAAACTACGGTCCGCGGGCCACATGCGGCCTGCGATGTGATTTTATCCGGCCCGCGAAAGAATTGTGCAGAAATGAGCCAACTGAACTAATTTTCCAATGAGTATTGGTAAAAAAAATACTTGTTCATAGATTTCAACTGATGTTTGTAATACCTCCCAACTATTAGTATTTTTTCGTGGTATCGACGATGAACTTAATGTCACACAGGAGTTAGCGTTACTTCACAGCATGCATGGCACTACAACAGGAGATATCTTCAAAGAAATACAAAAAACACTAACAGAATATAATTTGGACAGGAACCGTCTGCAGCGTGTGACAGTTGATGGAGGAAAAAAAACATGTCTGGTACAAAAATATGTTTGGTTGGCCAAATCACAAAAGCTTGTGAGGATGCAGGAATATCAATGTTTCTTCACTGTGTTATTCACCAACAAGCACGCTGTGCAAAACACGTTGATATGAGCTCTGTTTTAAAACGTGTTATTTCTATCGTTAATTTCATTCGCTGTCATGCACTTAACCATCAACAGTTTCGGTCTTTTCTCCAGGAATGTAATTCCAAGCTTACTGACCTGACATATTATACTGCAGTTCGATGGCTTATCTGTGGAAAGGTTCTTTCGCGCTTCTTTCAGTTCAGGAATGAAATTGATATATTTCTTACTGACAGAAATCACCACAAACCACTTTTATCAGATACCGAGTGGCTTTGGAAATTAACATTTGCTGATCTGGTGAACAATATGAATTGAATTTAAAGTTGCAGGGTGAAAATAACTTAGTCTGTGATTTATTTGCACTTATCAAGGCATTCAGAGCAAAGTTGATATTTCTGGAAAGCCAAGTGAAAAATTGTAACTTTGTTCATTTGCTATACTGTGCAGTGTTGCATAAAAAGGGTGAAACAGAATTTCCCTCCTCATTTGCAAATTTAGTCATTTCAGATTTGAAAGAACAATTTCGGAAGCGATTTGCTGATTTGGATGCCAGTGCTCAGGAAATTAGATTGTTTCAAAATCAGTTTGACTGTGATGCTGCAGATGTCCCAAGTTAAATTCAAGTGGAAATTACTGAATTTCAAGAAAATTATCATATATTAAAGACAAATACAGGGAAAGAAATTTGATCGACTTTTATAAATTTCTGAACTCTGAGCAATTTCCAAATTTAAAGAAATTTGCTTGTAAATTTATCTCCATTTTTGGGATGATGTATCTGTGTGAACAAACTTTTTCCCAGACGTACATCAAGTCGAAATACAGGGCAAATTTAACTGATGAACATTTAAAGTCGCTACTTGTGATTAGTGTTTCAAAATTTGAACCTCAGTTTAATCAGATTTTAAGAATGCAAAAAGAGTTCCATCATTCACATTAATTGTTTTATTATAATTTGTGATGAAAATATGAGCATTTGCTGCTACTGTCTGTTGTCATTAATATACGATAATTTATTCTCACGTACTTTGTATTTAGTTTATGAAATTATGTGCTTTCAATAAAACTCATATACCTAGAGTTATTAATTTCTCATTTTATCCGGCCCGTTGAAAGTGCTGAATTACCTAATGTGGCCCGCGTTTCAAAAAGTTTGAAGACCCCTGCTTTAGATAATTCTGTAAAGGTGATCAAATCAAGGCTTATATAGACAAGAAATATTGCACACTTCAAGAATACATAAAAAGACTGAAAATTAAAAAAGGGAAAAATATAATTACAAACAGATTTCTCAGAGGAGTTGCAGTTCAAAATTTAACATAGTGGAAGGAGAAACAGGTCTTGCCATGTACAAGAAAAGGGGAAGAAAAACAGGGGTAGTGAGAAGGGCATCAGAATTAAAATTTGAAAGCAATGGGATGCCCCTGAACAAGATGGTTCAGCCAGGTACTGAAAAACAGCAAAACATAAGGAAAGAGCTGGCAAGAAATCAAAAAGGAAGGATTGTGAGAACAGAGAACAGACACTAAGACTTTTCATTCATACAAGCAGTACACTACAGAATCAATAGTTTCATGCTGGATTCTTGTTTGGCTCATTCTTCACCCCTGAAGATGATGGTGACATGTCCTCTGAAATGTTGGTTGACTTTCAACCAACTACACAGATATCTCAGAAGACAGAATTCTTCATTACCACCACTATGAGAACCACAAATCCTGCATACCAAATTTTGGTTTGAAAATCACAAAGGAAGAGACAATTCTGCAGATGGTAGGCCAACATTTTGGACTAGATATTCTAATGGCACTGAATATAAAGGGAACAGCCTTCTATGCTCTAATATTTTTATTTGAAACTACACAGTGTTACAGCCCAGACGACCACACTCTTCATAAAAACTGCTAAGAAAATAATTGTGAGGATAAGAATTGGGCTGACTCCAGTTATGCTTACACTGGCTAAATTTCACGAACACCAAATCATGACAGGATGCCCCATCCCTTCCCGTGAAAAAGCCACCTGCACTGTGCAGAGTTTTTCTTGAGAATCTGACAACTGCTCAGTTAATCAACAAATTCCATGCATTAATCGAACTGAAACGTTCATTATTGTGTTCACACCCATCACCTACACTGGTCCTGATCTATATCCTGACATTCTATTCCTTCAGTCTCCCATGCTATAAAACTAAATGGAACATATTTTTGTGTAGTGCTTGAAAACTGAAACCAAAAAGTGCATGCAAAACACATTTCTAAGCAAGGTCAAGTGGGGAAAACAGCAAAGAAATAAACAAATTACATGAATGTTTTATGGGACTTAAGTAACCTATTCTTACCTCCAATATCAACCGAGAAGGACGCATTATCCACAGACATTTTAATGCCAACTGATCTCCAAAGTTATGTCCTACCTGCCTCCACAACGAACATGTAATCGATAATATAGTGTTATAAACCGGCGTTTATAAGCGTTATAAACAGACTGTAATAACCCTATACGCCCTATACTACGTTACAAGATCTAAGTGATCTAAGTTACGAACTGCACAGTTGAACAAAACACAAATTAACGACAACAAAACAATGGTGCTCGTAAATACAAAAACTATTCATGAACTTCCACTTAATGCATATGTCCAAATAACATACTGCCATTTAAAAGCATTAGTACAATAAATTCTGTATGTTCACGTGACGGATTAATTAAAATAGCAAAGTTAATACTTAATTCCTCCTTGCGAATCTACGGCGAAGACAGCAAAAACTAAAAAAGAAAAACATAACCTACGACGCTTTCACCACCGCTGACGACCATCACGAGATCAAAGTGCTGGGCGCATTCGTATAATCAAGGCATCCCCCACCACAAAGTAATTGAAAGACGAAACTATACAATAAATTAAAAAATATATATATATTCTATCCTGAATACGACACAATGACCAATAAAAACGCTGACCCCTCCAAAAAAGCTAGTTGTCACTTAACCTTGCAGAGAACATAGCTTATTCCTCATTGCATCAAATTCCCCATAAGCATTATCACCAGTACAGGTACAATAGGACATATGGAAGCCGACGTGCCGAGGGGACCTAATATGGATTCCACCTCACACTATTTGAAATCTTCACTATTGTAATCTACTGTAATCTATTGTAAACAATTTTGAGTATTGCAACTTTATTCTCTTATTGTAATCAGCCAATGTACAATAACTGACTTGTCCTATATCATGTAACAATGATCTATAGAGACGAAATAAATAAATAAATATTAATTGCAAAATTTAGTGATTATTTTTATTCATCTTTTCTACGAATTTCCTTTTTAGCGGCCGAAGTCGTGCCTTAAAGTTGTTAATTGCTCAGTTCATTGATTATTTTTGTTCGTAATTTATATGGATTATCCTTTTTGGCACCTGACGTCATGACTTAAAAGTGTGGTTATGACAGTGACTAAAATATGATACAGCCGGTACTATAAATCACTAATTAAACGATTTGTTTTTTGGGTTTATTCATGATTTCTACAGACATCCTTTTTGGTAGTAGTAGTCTTGGCCTAAAGTTATATGTATGATAGTGACCAAATGACATAGAAAAGACTGTAACGACGCGGTAACACTCATTGCAAGCGATGACGTAACAGCAGAACAGCTGTGATATGGGACCACTGTAACAGCATAGGAGCCGCTGCCTGTGCCACGTAACACAGCGCCATCGCCACGTGGCACCCCGCACGGTAACGTAACAGCACTTCACACTGACACGTAACAGGGGACACCGCTGTGACGGCTGTGACTACGTGGCAGCAGAGAACAGTATAAAAGGCCGGCTGAGGGGGGTGTGAGCCAGTATGTGCTTGGTATCCAGAGTGAGAGTGCGAATTGTGAAGCCAGAGAGAAGACAGTGACGAACAGGAGATAACTGGTGTCAGAAGACCTTGTGACGAAGAAACAGGAAAGAGATCTATTTACTTTCAAGCTTACAGATATAAGCAAACAAAACATGGAGACAAATAAGAGTATATTAATTACCGTATTCAGCATAGCAATGTTAGCAATTCCTGCGGGAATTTTCAAAGGAGGATACTTTCCCTCATTACAATCATCCGACCTAATTCCAGCGCCCGAATTAAATTCAGCATTTGAACAAATTCGAGCACTCGAACCGATTCTACCGCCCGAATTAACTGCAGGACTAGAAGAAATTCCAGCACCCGAGCCAACTCCACCGCCAGAACCAGCTCCAGCGCCCGAACCAACTCCAGCACCCGAATCAACTCCACCGCCAGAACCAGCTCCAGCGCCCGAGCCAGCTCCAGCGCCCGAACCAACTCCAGCACCCGAATCAACTCCACCGCCAGAACCAGCTCCAGCACCCGAATCAACTCCACCGCCAGAACCAGCTCCAGCATCCGAAACAATCCCAGTCGGGACCATCGCCTCAGCAGAAGAAATGGAATCCGCGCAGTCCTGGGACTTTCAAGGATGGGGCACACCAGCAGAACTCCAGAATTTGTGGACACTCCTTGCCCCGCTGATTTTCGAGCTCATCCCAGTCTTCATTATTAATGTGTTGTATTATCTCCCACGTTACATATATCGACGGTGGTGGCGTAGGGAAGGCAAAACAGAACAGGAGCTCATGAGCATTTTGTTTCATGAGAGTACTGGGCTAGTCTCACAGATGAAAGTTGTGGTAGACATGGTGCACGAGGAAGAACAGCGATTCGCTCGATTGAATAAGGAGATGCATTCAATTAAACAGATAAGCGAGCTGCAAGAACAATGCCGTGCCGAAATACAGATGGAGATTGATTCAATGAAGACGATGATAGAGGATCAGAGCCAGCTAATTGTTCAGTTTCTGCAGAGAATGCGATGAATATCTGCGATGTCTGTGCCTTCCAGCAGACAAGCATCAGTTGAGTGCTACTGATAAAAAGAAGTGTGTCCGTTTTGTACGTGACGCAAGAAAAATGTGCGTACATATTATCATTAGGGCAAGGGAGGAAAGGCAGTGGCGCCACGGCCCAACTAGTTGCGCGCTACAAGAACTAACAGGTTACAGTTATTGTGGAGGTACATTTGTGTTTATTATATTAAAGAATTTTATTGTTTGTGCTTATGTTCTATATAACAGAGTACAGTTATTGTGGAGGTAATGCATTTGTGTTTATAATATTAAAGAATTTTATTGTTTGTGCTTATGTTCTATATTGTAAAAATAACGTTCTTTGTATATTAAATAATCAATCAAAACATTGTGTTGTCTAGTCACAGGCCTTTCACATATGCGTAAAAGTCTCTATAGCGCAGTCTGCCCTTTGGGCTTTCGAAATAAGACTCAGCAGTTGAGTGGTACTGATGAAAAGAAGTGTTCCACCTGTGGTCGTGGTTTCTATGTAACGGTCAAATGGTAACTGGTGAGAAGAATAGTAGGGGAAGTGGTAGTAGAGTCCTAAAGATGGGTGTTGGCCACGCGAGAGGTATGGCAGATGAACTCCAAAGGCATAGTCTAACCTGGGTCAAACATCAAAGAGATAACTACTAAGATAATTGAACTGTGAGCTCACAAAAAGACATGTTTATTGTGTGGGGAGGGGGTCGCGATGTAGAGAAAAATGAAGGTGAGAATGGTCTCCAGCAAATGAGTGACCGTGTAATTAGGCAGAATCACACAGATTTGGGTGTAATAAAAGTTCCTTATAACCATGACCTCAAGCAGAGATCCCGTGTAAACAGTGCGGTAAAAAATTTCAGTAGAAAGCTGATGAATTATAATAAGGGTTTTGAAAATTTTCATTTTCTTGAAGTGGAAAACTGTCTGGAATTCGTCCCAAGTGCAAACAATATATATTATATGTCCTTGATCTTGTTCTCCTCTACGTAAGAGTATACACCCGATGATGGCCGTTAGAGGCCGAAACATGTAGTGTAGAGGAGAACAAGATCAAGGACATATTTTATATATTGTTTGCACTTGGGACGGATTTTGTATCATTTATCATGTAGAGTGCAACAGGATGCTTAAATATAATATTGTCTGGAATTATATACAATTCATGCTTTGCATTTAAATGGGAGAGGTAAAGAAGTTATGGTGCAAAAATATCGCAAATGTGAAAAACACTTCAGTTGGAATTAAATGGAAAGAAGAAAAATTTACTGGATCCATTCAGACAACTGTGAAACATCACAGGTGAAGAATATCTCATGTTTGGAAGGCATATACAATACACAATAAATAATGAGCGTGGAAGAGATGATTTCAAGCTTGATAATCGAACAGAGCTTCAGCCAAAACGACTCTGTAAAATACCAATAAAAAGTTCAGATTTTTTATGGACAGATCTAGACAAATTATAAATAGCCAAAAATGTGAAAGGAGAGTAAAGCTGAATTTAAGAAATCATAAATTTGCAATTCTACATGATATCATATGGAATTATCAGTCCTCTTAAATACTAGTTTACAAAGTATAGATGCCTGGTGTTTTACAGAACATTGGTTGGCAGAAGCCCAACTAGACTTGTTTGAGATTAATAATTTTTTACTGGTTAGTAAATTTTGTAGGAAGGGTTGTAAAAACAGAGGATCCTGTATATTTATTAACAAATAGTTAAATACTAGGAAAATCACGTTTCTTAATAACCTAGGCTGTGAACAGCACTTTGAGATATCTGCAGTACAAACTGTAGCATTGAAATGGTTATTAATCTGTATTTACAGATCCCCTCACAGTGATGTTCATATTTTTTGGACAAACCAGGAGCACTTGTTGACAGAATACATAAAAAAAACTAATTTGTGGAGATTGGAATATAAACCTCCAGGATCATGAGTAGGTACAGGCACTTGAAAATATACTGGTATCTTATGATTTAATAAATACAGTTACTGTACCAGCAAGAGTTACCAGTAGTTATGAATCTTTGATGGATGTCATGGTTGCAAATATACAGTTAATAAGAACTATATAGAGATTGTAAATATGGGTTTTTCTGACCACCTAGCCCAGATCCTACAAGTGGACATAAACACACAAAATATAGAGTTAAAAAGGGTACTGCAAAGACAGTTCTCTAAAGTTCAGTCATGCTAAATAATGAATTATGGGAAGAAATTTACTTGGAAAAGAATGTAAATGAACTATATCAGTTATTTATGAATAAGTTCAGGATGGCTGCAGTTGGTGTCTTGCTTGATTCTTGCTCCGACCAATTTAGTCATGACCAAGCTTATGATGTTCATAGATGTGATAATTGTGTCACATTAGAAAGCCAGTTAAAAGAAGCTTTACTAGAGTTGAGTTCATCTAAATTCATAATCAAGCTGTTATGTAAAGAATTTAAAAGACGCTTCAGCAAAATCCGTAAGACCGTCAATGAAAGAGGTTATATCAGCAGAAAGTTTATGTGAAACCGTTAGTGAACAAACTTCAATCGAACCAAAGTGGACTGATGTACTGACCGGAAAGCACAAGAGAACTGCCAATGGTAGACGGGAAAACATTTATAGAATACCCGTCATAAATAATCGCTACAAATTACCTTGCAATAGTGAAGTCTGTGAAACCCAGGTCTTTAATTCAGCCGAGAATCAACAAGTAAGAAAACACTACAAAAACCAAACATCACCAAAAAAGAAGCAGCATAGGATTTTAATCGTGGGGGATGCCATGGAAGAGAATGTGCATCCAAGGTAACGTACAACCTGGACAATGATTTTGAAGTCCAGAGGATCATAAAGCCAGGTGCTGATCTAAGGGCCACCACAAACAGTGAAAGAAGAGGTCAAACTCTTATCTCAGAAGCTAGAAAAAAAAGACAAACAAATAGTAAGTGTGTCAAACCCAACTAAAATGATGTGGCAGTTAGTTAATAAAAAAAATGGGAAGTTAAGGGATATATCAGTTACAAAATAATTTAAAGAAAATAACTCACCCTCAGAAGGTGGCAGATACTGTAAATTCTTACTTTATTGATAAGGTAGAACTAGTTGAGGAAAATAGGAGTAAAGGTAGTGGTAGATCATTACAAAAAGTAGTGGACTGCAACCCAAACGCTATGTAAATAGTTACAGCAGTATCCGAATTAAAAGGCAGAGCCTCTGTAGAATTTGCTGAAATTCCTGATTTTCTAGTAAAAGCATGTATCACATGTACAAAAAAACACATAATTTCATATTTAATGAATCCATAAATTAGGGCATACTTGCAGATTTATTGAAAATTGAAAAAATTAGACCTGTTTATAAAAAGGGTAATAGACATGAAATTAGTAATTACAGACCTATATCTGTTATGTATATTCTCAAAAAATTGTCAAAAAAATAGGGTATAACAGATTGGTGTCTTTTATTATTAAATTTAAGATTTTAACGGAAAATCAATATGGGTTCCAGAAAAAATAAGTCTGCCATATCTGCGTGTCAATCCTTTGTTGGGACTGTACAGGCGATCATTTGCAGCTGCTATTATTGATCATGATATACTTCTTGAAAAATTAGATCATTATGGAATAAGAGGGAAAATTAATGTTTGGTTAAAATCCTATCCCACACTGCATTCTCAGTATGTAGAAATAACCTCTAATAACAAGAAATATTCTATGAATAGGTACAGTTCTACACTGAGGAATACAAAACTCGAATACCTCAAGGGTCTATTTTGGGCCTGCTCCTATTTTATTATATATAAATGATTTACCCCATCATATATCAAATGGAGAAGTGGTAAAACACTGAACTACTTGTATATGAAGAAATACGAAATTACTTTTAAGGAAGTGATATCTGAAGCATGAAAAAGAGAAAATGGCAGTTATTTCAAGGTCACTAAACCATACCAGGGCAACATGGCAAATAATAAAAAAGGAATCAGGGGATTATGAAAAAAAAAAACAAATCAAAATGATTCTTTAAAAATAGGCTCCATGTTAGTTTCAAATCCCCAGGATATTCATCAGTTTAATGCTTTTTTCATAGAAGATGTTGATAAGATTTTGTTGTAAGGGTTGTAAATTTGGTCATGACACTCTTAATAATGAAATATTAATCTCTAATTCCATGTTTCTTGCTCCACTTACTGAAGAAGAGGTTTTATATGTAACCAAGAAACTAAAGGGTAAATTTTCAGCTGACTGGGACAAAATAGCTGAAAGGTTAGTGAAAGAAAGTATTCAGTATAGCAGTAAACCAGTAACCTTTGTATGTAACACTTCATTATGTTCTGGAACCTTTCCAAATTTGATGAAGATTGCAAAAGTTCGGCCTATTCACAAAAAAGGAGGAAAACAAGAAATCTCCAATTATAGACCAAGTTCAATTTTTCCAGTTCTTTTCAAAGTTCATGAAATATTAATATATAAAAAGAGTACTGACCTACTTGAACACAACATGATATCTGGGGCTCAAAATGGCTTCAGAGAGAAGAAACCTACCAATACGGCAACAAAAACCTTCATAGAGGATATCCAGAAAGCATTAGATAATAAGCTGTTAGTTATGGGCATATTTTTAGATTTAACTACAGCCTTTGATGTACTTCTTTTTATATTCTAATTCAGTGTTTCTCAGCCTTTTTAAGTCCAACGACCAGTAAAATGTCTGAAAAAATTCTACAGACCACTAAGTTATGTAGGCCTATTTTTTAAACCTATGTGGAATTACCAACATTTGGGACAGACTGTGCCATTTATAACATAATAAATCTAAAAGCATGTTTTGTATGCAATTGGAAACATAACTGATTAAACTGGAAGTAAACTATTAAAAGTGAATCATCTTTGAGCAAAGTTTTAAGCTTTATTAAACATATAAAGAATGATATAATTAATTTTTACTTGCTTATTTAATTTTAATTTGTATTGGTTGGATAATTTTTAATTCAATTTAATTTAAGTCTGTTTGTGGACCACAGGTTGCGAAAATCTGTTCTAATTTTTATGTTTTTAGACAACAGGCAAGAAGCAAAAAGGTTCAGCCTCCTTTTACCTTCCTCCTGAATCAGGTTTTAATTTGTTATAGTCATTCCCAAATATCTGAAATGTGCCACATTTTCAAATCATCTGTTAGCTATCTTTATGTCATGATTTTGCCCTGCATTCTGGTTTAGAAATTATCAGCACAGTTACATTCCATAATTTGAGAACTTGAAATAAATGAAACAGTTCACACTAAACCACAAAGTAAAGTCAAGGAGGCCCCTGTGCTTAATAAATTAGGCACTGTGCCTATGGGCCAATGAAAGAACCTTAATTCCACAGAAATTAAGGTTCATGTGTCTTGCATTACTGAACAATATTGTCCAAAACCTCTTTGTTTTCCAGGTTTTAGAGTCTAGTTGATGAGATTTGGTAGATTCCTTGGACAGGGGGTCAGCCTGTCATGAGTTCCCTGCCTACACAGGACAACACAAATAGAGAAAAGAAGCCCTGTCTAAGTAACTTTCTGAGAAAATATACTATATGGCTAGAATCAATATAAAATTCAATACATATATTTTATATAAATATTATTAATACAAGATGGAAGAAAACGATTAACAATTCAGAATACATCAAAGAAGTTAACCTATATCTGAACAAGATTTGAACATGTTCACAGCAGAAGAGCTGTACTGTGGTCTTCTGGATTACAATGGTGGGTTGTCTTTGCTCTAACCTACCAGACTACACACTGTCAGGTGAGAAGACAACAAAATAATAAATATATTATATTATTCTTATTGAAGATTAATAAAATTTTAATCATCTTGCATTAGACATGCACCAAACATTCCAACAAATGAGGAGTACCTAAAATTTACGTGACAACAATGTGCTCTTTATAATCTGGTGTCAGGATACTGCAACATTTTGCATGAAGCTTTCACTTTTTACATGAAATGACGGGTAACCATATTGTGATATTGTGACATGCAAAAAATAAATCTTCTCATTAAAAATATAAATAATGCTGGTTTATGCTATCCATTGGCATGATGTACACTAAAACCTAAATTTATAAAGTTTCTTGAGAACAGCTCATTATGCAACAGATATGTACACACAAAAAAAAAACAACTTTCTTTAGGCTTTCCAAGTTCTTGTTTGAAATAATTCTTGATTTTGTACATATTGAACAAACCGAAATAAATCCTTTTGCCCTTGTGAGAAGTAGATATAAAACTCAACTGACTCCATAACATTTGCAATAAATTTCATCTGCTTCCATCAGCTGGTTCTGGAGTTGAAACACAAGAAATGTAGGGCAGATATGAGAACCCCATCATGTCCTCATTTGTTGTGCTGAATATAGAACAAGTAAAAATGAAACCTTCATTAATTTTGGCTTCTGCTTAACAATTAGAATGTAGTCCCAATAAATAATGTCCTCTATTCTTTCATGTCAGCTTCCTTTTTCAGCTTGACTGCTGGACAGTGTATTTTTCTGTCCCATGGTCTCAGTAATTTAGAAGAATAGAGAGTTCAAATTAATACAAATATTAGGGCATGAATCTTTCCTATCCCCTTTAATGGTCTTTTATGGCCCAGTGTCTATACCCCATACAAAAAGTATATGAAGTTCTAATCAATAATTAACATTGGATTAAATTTAC
>NW_019743181.1:0-4525 GCF_002891405.2 Cryptotermes secundus | reverse complement strand
CTCGCAGCTGCTGTGCAGTTCCCTTGTATAGCCGCAGTGGTGCCTTTTGCGTACCACGTCACAGGAGTTGTTGACTGCTGCCTAGCAACCGCGATATCCCTTGGTGACGTCACCGCTGTTGACTCGCCTTGCATAGCTACCAGGTTGCGGGGACTCGGCTAACTTCGGCTCCGCTCGGCACGTCACCGCGGGGAGAGTGGCGGGGTGATGACTCGCCTATTACGCGAGCGCTAGGTTACCGCCACGTGCCGCTGGGGAGGTAGGGGTCCTCCGTTTCGCAACATGTCACAATATATTAACATTCCAGGATGAGCTCAGTAAATTTTTAGTAGCAATCCCTATACCGAAAAAAGACGCCGAAACGGTAGCAAAAGAATTTGTGAAAAACGTCATTCTGAAGATGGGAACAGTACAATTATGATGAGTTTGTAACCGTATTAAAGGGTCGGTTACAAACAGCACACACGATAGCAAGAGAAAACCTACTAAAATGTAAGCAAAGAAGTGAAGAACACTACAACAAGAATTCAAGGGTACCTTAGTTTCAAGTAGGGGACAAGGTACTACTGTATGATGAAACCGTCCGAAGGGGGAGGTCTAGAAAATTTCATCCCAGTGGTTAGGACCCTACGAAATCATTAATCTGGCTAGGGTAAACGCCACCATTAAGAAAGGACTAAATTGCCAGAAGGTACACTTAAACAGACTAAAGATGTTTTATTAGGTCAGGAATTAGAGGACATGAACAAACATTTTTACTTTTCAGATGCATGGTAGGAGAAAAACCAGAACGATTGAGAAAACGAAGGGGAGCACTAAATTTCATCGGTCAGATAAGCAAGATTTTATTCTGCACACAGATGCAGATGATGCGGACTATTACAATGAACAGATTAGTCAGTTCGAGAAAAATTCAGATCTGACTAACTTAATGAAGCAACAACTATCTATCGTAAGGGCATCGCTTGGGACCTTTAACGATACGATATCTGATTTCCATGTACGGAATTTATAGGTTGGGATGGTTCATTTTGGGATGATGGCATAGAAGAAAACATGGTAAGGGCCCTTATTGGGCCGGTAGAAAATGTAAAGCTATCCACCAAATCAAGCGGGGCCGGAAATGTAGTCAATATTAACATAGAAACTAGTAAAGAAAGTTTATCCGAGAACCCCGAGGCCATTCCGCTCCAAGACTTGGACAGTAGTTCAACGAAAAGCAGTAACCCTGAATTCAGGAGGTCGAGGCGATTTAGAGCCGAGAAATCCTATTTCTAGGCCCAATCAATGTGTAAATTGAGCCTTCGTTTGAAGGGGAGGTGTTGTATATGTATCATACCAGAGTTGTATATGGGAATACCTGGTATAAATGTTGCATATGTATTATACCAGAGTTGTATATGGGAATACCTGGTATAAACTGTGCTATATTAATATGTATATAGGGAACACCTAGTACGTAGTGAGCTGTTGTATAAGGTAACTGACTTAATAGGGATTATTGCAAGTGAGATGCTTAAAAATGAAGGAAGGTGAACAATTAAAATAACTGCCTTAAGTACATGAAGTGAGGAAGAGACTATAATATGACGAAATATTAAAAGATTGTAACTCGAACTCTCACCCGTATTATCATACCAAAATGTACTTGTTTTCAACTAGAAGACAATGACAATTGTGCCCTCTCCAACCTCATAAATTTTGTCAAGTTCAATCAAAGTCCGGGGGGGACGCATATACCGTAAGCAAGAGAATGTTCTGGAAGTTTTAAGCTGATGCAATGTAAGTTTAAGCTGATGTAATGTATGATGTTATTAGAGAATTAAGGAGGAAGGAATATATACCCCCGATTGGGCGTTATAAGACGCTTTTCTCGATCACAACAGTCTACGATCCGTGGGGACAGATTGTCGGATAGAGGAAGTCGGTGGCTGCCCAGGCTGAGGCAGTGTGTAAAACTGTTGTCTTAACTGTACATTTTCTTGTAAGCGTTGCATTTTAATAGTTGTACATTAAACCACCTAGCTCTACCTCTGCTGTTGCTTGAAGCTACCATGTATTGACTCCCGAGGGAACTGCTTGCCCTAGCCAACCTGTCTCGCTACTGGGATACTACATCGATTCCAGGTGCGGGATGCAACTTTGGAGATAAAAAGCAGTGAACGAAGGACCTGGTTGAGGTAATTTTCTTGTAATTTTTTTTTTATGCTGTGGTATGGTTAATATGCATTTCAGCAATAGAGGAGATTGAATTATTAAAGCCTTGACTCAATATTCATAATCACTGTGCCGGTATTTTGATCAAGTCTAGCCTAATAATAATCATATACGTAATAAAACATTCTTCTGTTCCTTATGCCATTTTTGCTGAACTGTGTAACATCCTAGAAATCATAGCCGCAATGAGATGTCTTCAGGCCACAGTGGACTTACACTGGTGTCTGTTGTGGTAATCAATATGTTAAAAGGATTTCACACGGAATTACTGGGTTTTTGGACTCTTTCCATCATCCAGGATTCTAGGAAATAGAAAGCACAACATTTCGGAAACCAAATCTGTTTCCATCTTCAGGTGAGAAAGGAAGACACCTACTCAGCTGGGCCCCTTATTAAGAGCTAATCTTAATCCAGATCCAGTTTCCAAAATGTCGTGTGTTCTATTTCATAGAATTCTGGATGACAGAAAAAGTCCAAAAACCCAGTAATTCTGTGTGTTATCCACCATTGTCAGAACCCTTTAGAATCTGAAAGAATTTCCTTTACACAAGATGCAACAATTACATGACCGCCTCCGTGGTCTAGTGGTCAGAGTTCCTGGCTACAGATCCAGAGGTCAGGATTCGATTCCCGGCGCTACCAGATTTTCTGAGAAGTAGTGGGTCTGGGACAGGGTCCACTCAGCCTCGTGAGGATAATTGAGGAGCTCTTTCAAGGAAATAGCTGCTCTGGTCTAGAAAACCGAAATTAACAGCACTGGGGATTTGTTGTGCTGACCATGTGACACCCTCTATCCACAACAGTTGGCACTAACTTCTCTGACAAGCAGCAGTCGCTCAGTCATCATAGTTCGCTTGCGGACTAAAACCACGGAGTTTGTTTTTTTTAACAATTATACTGTCATGTGTTGGTCACTATAGCCATTTTGATGTTAAACGGTGCACTGTGTGAGGATATGGTTGGTATTTAAGTGGAAGAACCTTTGTATTGAACATCCTATCCCATACACTCCAAGGAGGAAGAGGTGTGGTGGATGTAGATAAAGTAGGTTTAGCAATCATTTCATTGCAGAAATTACTGTATTGGACGTTATGACATCAGTTGTAGCTCTGCTGGTGGCTTCATATAATTATGATACATGTTTCTGTGTAATTTCAGATTTTTGTCACAAGGGAAAGGTATGATGATGATGATGATGATGATGATGATAAAATTTCCTTGGATATCCATACCATCACTGAGCTTCGTGATCAGAATGTCCCTCTGAGAGATTGTCCACCAAAGTACAATTACTGTGCCAAATCTGAAGATAAGGATGCAGAGTATGGTAAATATCTGCTTTCAAATAAGTAACATATCAACAAAAAAGTTACCTTTAGGAATCCTAGGAGAACCAATTGGGAGTCATACAAGGATGACCTTAAAGTGAACCTGGAGATTATTTCGCGAAATATACGCACGATAAGTGACATGGATCGATCTATTGACCAGTTGCAACAGATCATTATCTTGTCCTATTATCATGACTGTCCAGCCAAGACTACTCGCTTACCAAGGATTGCACCCTCATGAAATAACAAGCTGAGTGGTCTAAGAGCTAAAACAAGAAAGCTATTAAATATAGCAAAAAGAACAGGGCTGTGGGGCTCCTACAAGGAAACCCTCACCTGTTATTATAAAGAAATAAGGAAAGCCAAGCGATCCTCATGGAGGAGGTACTGCCAGGAGAACAATGATATACCAGGCAGTGCCAAACTCATGACGGTCATGACAAAATAGGCGACCAACAAGGTCAGCACTATCAAGCTGCCTGATGGTAAGTATACCCAAAGGGCTGTGCCGTAGCAGAAGCGGTTAGTTGCTGGTTTCTGGCTTCCCACTGTGGCGGTCCGGGTTCGATCCCGGGTCTGGTCAATTGGTATTTGTAGTGGACAAAGTTGCGCTGGGGCGGGTTTTCTCTGAGTACTTCAGTTTCCCCTGCCAATCATCATTCCATCAAATTCTCCATCATCATCACCCGGGGCAGGCTAAAGTAGGCCAGTCAGTGGCCGCCGTGCCGAGTGGATCCAGCTGGACTCCACCCCCCACTAAGCGAATTAAAAAAAAAAGTATACCCAAACTGTGAAAG
Source organism: Cryptotermes secundus (assembly GCF_002891405.2). Classification (NCBI taxonomy): domain Eukaryota; kingdom Metazoa; phylum Arthropoda; class Insecta; order Blattodea; family Kalotermitidae; genus Cryptotermes; species Cryptotermes secundus. The sequence continues at coordinate 180 of NW_019743181.1, read as the reverse complement.
GGACCCTGGAAGAACTGTTCAGAGTTCATTTCCCTGATTCAAAGCTGACTGATGATTCAGGCGGCGGGCGGGTCCAGCAGAACCTGAGCATATGTAAACACATAACGAAAAGGGGAGACTGGAACCTGGCCGGTTGGGTAATCAATCAATCAAAAATTAGATGGGCGTTAGGGAACAGAT
>NW_019743180.1:0-3168 GCF_002891405.2 Cryptotermes secundus | reverse complement strand
GTAAATAGGTCACAGATGGAAGTAAAACAGCTGTAATGGACGTAACAGGTTTCCCATATGTATCAATAGGTAGCAATCGTTTCCACTTTTATTGGCATTTTTTTCTTTTCTATAATATCAAGTTACATTTTACGTGTAGCCGACTTTGCCGTTTGCCGTTTATGATGGAGGAGGTACTATGTCTCTAACTCTTTACCCAGGTTAGGAAAACAATTCTGAACCGTCTACGCATTACTACTCCAGGTCTGTTATAGTCATACAGCGAATCAGTAGGTAGAAGCGAAAAGTTGTCCCTTTGCTTAACTAATTAAGCACTACGCCATGAAGGCGTATGGGCGAGTGGATGTATAGATCCACATTTTCTTGACCTTAGAACTATTTATAGCTGAGTGGTCAGCTTCACGCGTCGGCTGCTTTACCCCCTCCGGTACCCACTGGATAGGAAGTTGGGTGAACCACAGAGCCGATCTGGACGACGTGGCGATGAAAAAGTTCTTGACTCTACCGGGACTCGAACTGTGACCCCTCGGTCGTCCAGCCCGTAGCCAGTCGCTATACGGACTACGTTATCCTGGCTGCTAGGCGGAAGCTGTATTTATGTTAAGTAATGAGACGAACCAGTTTGTGGCGGCAACCTTGTAACGTATGTGACCGGCCTCTGTAATATATTGCCGTCCTTTGTGTTTTGCTGGCACTGTATCAGTGAGAAAACAGTCTCTTCTTAATAACCTCATAAATTATATTATATTTTTACGTAATCTCACCTCAGCGGATGTATGGTGGTCTTAACAAGTATAATGATTCCAAGTCACCAGCATCATATTTTGTCTAGCATAGATTTGTCATCCTACAGATGTTATTATTATTATTATTGAAACTGCATAATGAACTTCATAACTTGTACTCTTCTCCAAGTGTAATTAAAATGATTAAATCAATGAAGATGAGGTGGGCACTGCATGTAACACGAATGGAGAGAAGAGGAATGCATATAGGATATTGGTGGGAAAGCCAGAAGGAAATAGACGACTGGGAAGACCAAGGCGTAGGTGGGTGGACACTATTAAAATGGATCTTCGAGAGATAGGATGGGATGGTATGGATTCGATTGATCTGGCTCATTATAGGGATCAGCGGAGGGCTGTTGTGAACACGGTAATGAACCTTCGGGTTCCACAAAATTTTGGTAAATTCTTGAGTAGTTGCAGAATTGGCGGCTCCTCAAGAAGGNTCTGTAGACTGCCTCCATTATACACATCATATGTATATCCTATATAATTATGTTGGGTACTGTCTGAGGTAGACTGTACTTGATAAAGCGACACCCCGTTTCGGAACTTCTTTTTTTATTATTTGAAGAAAAGTGGGGCCTTTTGAATTCGAGACATCACGTGGGTCTATATGAAGGTGCAGGAACTAATTAAGCATTACCCTATGAAGGCGTATGGGGGAGTGGATGAAACTTGCTGATAATCTGCTTGTAGTATACATGTGAATAATTTGCACGAGAAATGGAGACCGTGTCATTGTGTCTGTTCTTGCACGGACTCTTCTTCACTTTCTGACATGAGAATGTCTCTGGACTACTGATTCCTGGAGAAACACGGCAATTATAGAGTAGAACTCCGAAGGAAGAAACGTTTAATTACATTTAGGAGAAATTAGCCCTAGCTGTGTAGTCTGATCAAAGAGATTAGAATTTGCCGGTGAAGTACTCGTAGCTTGGGGCGGGAAAAGAAGGAACATATAATTTCGGCGGGGAAACCTCTTAGAAAGCAGTCGCTTGTAAAACCGAAGCGGATATGGGAGAATGAGCGATTAATTACTTTCAATCAATTTGAAGCTTACTCTGTGATGGAAGGACGTAGATTGAGGAATTAGGACTGTTGTCTTATGGCATAGGATGCGGTGTGATGTTGATGGATACCAACATTTTAAAGGAGCATACTGCTTCAGCGCCAGTCAGGTAGCCCAGCGGTCTAAGGCATCTACTGTCTTCGCTCGCTTGGAAGCCTGTATTGTGGGTTCGGATCCCACACAAGGCATGGAAGTTTGGTATGTGTATGTATTTATTCTGTTTGTGCTGTCCTGTGTTTAGATACAGGCCTTGCGACGAGCTGGATCACTCGTTCAAGGAGTCTGTAAAATTATCATGAAACTGAAAAAATTAGAGGACAGGGCCCAGGGGGCTGTAGAGCCAGTGAAAGAAAAATACCGCTTCAGTGGGAGATCCTTACGTTTTTGTTGATATGAAGGAATTGTGTAATGATCACCAATAATGCAGTTAGGAAATTTTAAGTTTTTAATTTTTCCCGCCTTTATTTTATTATAGGTAATGGCCAATCCACTATGCATGTTTGGACATGCTCTGCCCTGAATATTAACCTGAAAATCTTGAAGTCATAAAATGAACCTAATTAAAAGTAGCCCATTGCGAACTTTGACGCATTTAATGTGTGTGTATGTGTAATTATGATTTATCCCATGTCTCCAGAGGTGTTGTAACTGTGCAGCAGCGCTTTGGGATTACCGCTTTTTGTCTTGTTCATCCGATATACTAAAGAACAGAACATTTGGGAAACGGGATTTGTTTCCATCGTCGAGTGTGAGGCACGCAGTCTATTGGGCCCGTCAGAAAAAAAAAAACTCTATCACAGTACAACCTGTCAGTCTGTCTGGTAGATAGCTCCTGGTCCTCGCCAGCACAGTCATTCTTGGTTCCCAGTCCCGCGGGACTCATGGCCATGTTTTACTGTCTTGGCGACTCCGACTTTCTCTTGACAGGATATTACGAGCAGTATCTGTATGTACAACTCAGATCAGGATGCGTCAACGGAAGATATCAGAATAATTTACATCATAAATTGTGGACAGGCATTTAAAGACTCGGAACTAAGATGGAAAGGTAAAAAGAGGTTAAGCTATCCCTATGTTTAACTAATTAAGCACTACGCCATGAAGACGTATAGGGGAGTGGATGTATAAATCCCCATTTTCATGACCTCGGCACTAGCTGGAGGTGAGTGGTCAGTTTCACTCCCCGGCTGCTTTTCCGCTGGGGAGACAGCCCCCGGTAACCATTGCATAGGAGGTTGGGTGGATCCCAGAGCAAACTAAGATGGAAAACGGGGCCGCGCCATAGCTCAAGCGGTTAGTCGCTGGCTTCCC
>NW_019743179.1:422366-463572 GCF_002891405.2 Cryptotermes secundus | reverse complement strand
TGAAGCCGTAAGCCATGAATAATTTTACAAGTGTTCTCACATTTACTTTCTTTAAAACACAACTATTTACTGCAATGGCTTTTTAGTGCCGCACGCCGTTGAATGATCTCATCAGTGTTGCCAGCATTACCTTTTTTAAATATGCTAGTCTACTGTGCTGGTTTTGCGCTGCTTGCCCATCACTGAATAACCTTACCAGTGGTGCCACGTTTACCGTTCGTACAACAACCGCATTGCAGGTATCAGATTTCGGGGCAAGGTAACTGTGCGACATGTTGAGCTTCTACCCCCCTGCCCAAAGATGTTACTAATCTCAAACCCAAAACCTCAGCTCTTCCAGTTTTCCGTCAATGTCACTGCTGTTCCACATAACTCGCTGCCTCTTAAGGCGCGTCCACATTGCTCGTGCTCGTGCTCGCCAGGCTTGTGCTCGTCGGGAGACTCGTCTGGCCTTTACTTGTGCTCGTAAATCTTCGTCCACATTACTTCAGGTGCTCGCCAGGCTTCGGCGCGTGAGGATCCGTATATTTACTCGTAGTGTGTATAGGTTGTAATCGTATTTTAATTTACTGGCTATAGTTCTTAAATTAAAAATTAAAAATTTGTTTCGTGACTTGTCACATCGTCCACATTACTCGCGAGCATAGCGGGTCACACGAGCACGAGTAATGTAGACGCACCTTAATATTCACCTTGATAACACTGGCTGCACCATTCCCTTCTTTGTAACTGCTGGCAGTTAATATTACTGCTTTGTACAAGAGCGGCATAACATGCAGATTAAGGGGAAGTATCGTGCAGACGAGTGGTAATAATCATGTAAAGCCATGATACTGTTCTCAGGGACAGATGCGCTTAATCATGTGATTCCTTGAGAAGCTGACAGGAGCTCAACTGCTGAAAATGTTACCTACCTTTGCAAGGAACCTGAAATTTCAATATCATATTTACAAGATGTTACGCACTGGACTTTATGGTAAGCCAGATATAAACTCTAAAATCCATTTATTTGAGATGGATTTTAGTATTATCCTTCTGATTATTTCTAGTTCTTCCAAATGGTCTCGTTCCCTCATGAATGATAGGTTTGCCAATGTACTCACGTCGGTATAAAACATTATTTTTGTAATCTTCGTGAAAGGCCCCTTGGGAACACCAGCCCACACAACAGAGGCAATCTGCATAATTACATCTCTCCAGAAAGGTTTATTATTTGGAATACTTAAACACTTCTTAAATGTTCTATGTTCGGTTATTACTATTAACTTATTTCCATAGTTTGAACCATCAGGAAGTGGCTATGCTTACCGTTTCAGTTTCTTGAGTTCTCTTTCATTCATGTCATGTTAATGCAAGAAATGAGAACTGTCGTCTTGTCCGTGACACCACGTAGTTCAGTAGTTCACCGACATTTTGGAGGAACGAAATGCTTCCATATGCCAAGCAAGCAACTCACTCACTGCTTCTGGCTTATTGCCTGATTATGATATTATCACGTAGTGTGTGTGACTGTTGACGGGGTTTCAACTGGATATTCAAATTATTGACCATTTATATGTCGTAACTACAAACAACTATAATACTATCGCTATTTTCACACTTTACAGTTCACAAGAGCACACAGTCTAGTGTTTTAAGTCTGTTACTAGACGTTTCCTGGCAACTGCTCCAACAATGACTATTCCTCTGCCTCCGGCTCAGATCTTCTCTTCACAGACTCTTCATAGAACTGACTAAATTCTAACCTTGTCTCTTGCTTATAACATCTCGGCACGGACCATATAAAACATAACTCTTCTATTGTTGCATGTGTCTGTTGCTGCGGGAACGTGTTTACCGAACTGTTACCCATGAAACAGCCCTGGTATTTCCGCCTATCTCGAGATCGTTGCATAGCAACAGCTCTACACTCTGCAATATCTTCGACATTGAGGATGGAGGCAGTACGTTTCCCTGAAATGTCAGTGGACTTCTGTTGGACCACACGGCATCACAACCCAGACACTGTCTTCAGAATCAGGACCAAGTTAATGCAACGGCTTTCCTACAAGGCTCTGCTTGCATGTTGTGCCCTTCTAGCATGAAGTACTCCTCCACTAATCACCCTTGGGTGGATTTTCATTGAAGAGCCAGTGTAAGGAAACATATGAACCTGTTCCAACACAATAAGATACTAACAACCCTAATTAACTTTAGACACATCCTTCAGATGGCGCCCGTGTGTAAAACGTCAATGGAATGTTATATACTTATCAATTGGAGTATGCCCTGAGTTTCAATAGTAAAGTTCATAGCCCCCTCGCACTTCAGTCTCAAGTTCTAACTCATCTTCTGGGTCTCAACTTCATGTTAATTTCTGATATAACAAGGTTATACAACTTACCCTTGGAAGAAACGAACCCTTAACCTATAGAATTACTAACATCACGTCCGACAGTTATGTTGTACAGTCACTTCTTTTTTACTGAAGAAATATTGTCTCAGATCAAAAGACACAGCAAATATTTTACCATATCAATTGCATGTCGGCGTCGAACTTACGTTCATCCTTTCTATAAAACAGTTGCTACATTACACAAAAGTAATTATGGTTACTCTCCTGTTTCCATCTTTATATAAAGCTGAGCTACGAGGTAAGGGTACCAGGATGAAGGCACCCTTACGTTTAATTAATTAAGTACCACGTCATGAAGATATATGGAAGAGTTGAGGTAGAGATCCATGCATTCTTAACCTTACAATTAAATGGAGGTGAGTGGTCAACTTCACTCCCCAGATGTTTTATCCCTGAGGAAAGAGGCTCTAGTACCCATTGAGCGGCAGCAGGCTAAGTGGGCCCTGGGGCCACTCTGAACGCTGTGGAGAAGAGGGAAATGGCATGGCCCTGCTGAAATGGAACCTCAAGTTCTTGGCTGTCCTCCTCTTAGCTGAGTCAGTGTACTGACTGAGCTATCCCGGGCCCATATAGCCATAAGACCAGATTACACGCATTGAACTCAAAGAATAAATTACTGGTATACAAGATCAATGAAAGAGACCATCTGGAAGCCAGATCTGTAACATACAGTGGACGCCCATAGGGTTGTGAGACGTCGAGGCTCACACATGGCGGTGAGGTTGTCAGCCATACAAGCTGGACGGGCATTTCCTACGCCATATTTGTATATACACGATGTTTTAAAAAAAAAAAAGCCGGCCTCGATTTACTCCCAGAAAGATCCATGGTGCTCATTTCTGTTCGAGGCTGATTCGACCCTAGGGCCATAGGGCAGCTGGAAGGATTAGATCAACTGAAAAAACAGTGACCTCATCGGAAATCGAACCCGCCACTTTCCGGCTTGTGGCATAGTGGCTCAACCAACTTCGCTACCGCATGCTCTCCTTAGATGGAGGTAAAAGTAACAAAAGTAAAACTATCCCTGTAACAGGCCGTGAAGGCCCATAGGGTTGTGAGACGTTGAGGGTCCCACACTATCTAGACAATCGGCTCAAAGATGGCGGTAAGGTTGTCAGCCTTACACGCCGGCCGCACTTTACTCCCCAGGAAAATTATTTAATTAATTCCTGGTACTCATTTCTGTGGTGATTATACATTGTATTATTCCGGAGGTGAACGGGCCGAAAGAAGTGTGGCAATAGTGGTGCATAAAAGTGTAGTGAGGAGTGTTGTTAAGAAGATTGTTTGTAATGACGGAATTATTGCTCTGAAGTTAAAGGCGGAACCGGTAGATATACTGATTATGCAAGTGTACATGCCAACATCAGAGTATGAAGATGATGAAGTGGAAAAAGTGTATGACACAATTGAAGAAATTCTTCTGGAAGTTGGAAGAGGTGACACAAACAGCATCATATTGGGAGACTGGAATAGCATTGTTGGAGATGAACCATATCAGAATATTGTTGGATCACATGGACTAGGAAGACGGAATCACAGGGGTCAAATGCTTATTGACTTTTGTGAACGAAATGGACTGATTGTCACCAACACTTGGTTCAAGAAGCCAAAGAGAAGAATTTACACATGGAAGGCACCTGGGGATTGGAGGAGGCATCAGCTGGACTACATCCTTGTGAAACATCGATTCAGAAACAGTGTGAAGGATGTGAAGACGCTGCCTGGGGCAGATATTGACTCTGACCACAACTTACTGGTTGCCAAGTTCCGAACCAGGTTGAAGAAAATTATAGGATTTCGAAAGCGCAGACCCAGATGGGATTTGGAGAAGTTATATGCTCAAAGACAAAGCGTGCAAGAGACTCTAGAAGAGAAACTCGGTGCAATTGAAGGTGAAAGCGGAAATGCTGAAGCGCAGTGGAACGATATAAAAGAATGCATGTTAGATACTATCAGTGATTTGGTAGGTAAAGTTGAGAAGATAGCAAGAAAACCATGGGTTACACAGGAGATGATGAGTAAAATGGAGGAGCGAAGGAAATGGAAGAATGTCAACAATGAAGAAGGCAGGAGGAAATACAGGAGACTGAGGAATGAATTGAAAAGAGCCACGGACAGGGCCAAAAAGGAATATCTTGAGAAGATATGTAATGAGATTATGGAATTTCAAAGAACAGGCCGTTATGATTTGATGTACATGAAGACAAAAGAACTAGGATGGAAAGAGAATCATGGGATTCAAAATGTTGGCATCGAAGACTCCCAGGGGAATAGAATAGTAGATCAGAGGCAAGTGCTGAAAATTTGGGAAAATTATATTTCAGAACTATATGATCGACCTAATCGGCCAGAAACCTTAGAAGTTGAACCGGAAGAAGAAGTAGATACAGACGAGAAAGGACCATATATTTTACAAAGTGAGGTGGAAAAAGCTATCAAGGAAATGAGGAAGGGAAAGGCTACAGGAGATGATGATGTACCTGGAGATGTGCTCAAGTTACTGGGAGAAGGTGGTTTGAAAACACTGACAAAACTAATGAACACCATATATGAAAGTGGAGAGTGGCCCAAGGACTTTACAGAAGTTACAATGATTGCCTTAAAGAAAAAGACAAAAGCTACAAAATGCAGCGACCATCGCACAATAAGTCTTATTGCACATACAGCAAAGATAATAGCAAAGATACTTAAAAGAAGAATTGAAAGGAAAATAGAGGATGTACTTGGAGAAGATCAGTTTGGATTTAGAAGAGGAAAAGGAACCAGGGATGCAATTGGGATGATGAGAATTATAGCGGAACGAACTTTGGAGATAGATGAAGAACTGTGTGTTTGCTTCATAGACTGGCAGAAGGCATTTGACCGGGTAAACTGGACCAAATTAATGCAGATCCTGAAAGAAACAGGTATCGATTGGCATGAAAGAAGATTGATTAGCAAATTGTACATGGATCAGAAAGTTAGAGTACGACTGGACAGGGGGGAGACAGGAAGTGTGCAGATTGGAAGAGGAGTTCGACAAGGATGCTGTTTATCACCAATTCTGTTCAACTTGTACAGCGAATGCCTTACCAAGGAAGCTCTGGATGGGCTCGGTGACTTCAAAGTAGGAGGGCAAATTATTCAAACTGTGAAATATGCAGATGACCTTGTGTTAATGGCTAAGGAAGAAACTGTGCTACAGGGCATGATTGATAGACTAATTGAAATTGGAAGGTGCTATGGCATGGAAATGAATGTGGAGAAAACAAAAGTAATGAAAATTTCGAGACAACCAACCCCAGTCACAATAAAGATAGACCAAAAACAAGTGGAGAATGTGAAATGTTTTAAATATTTGGGTAGCTTGTTAACAGATGATGGAAGGTGTACTTGTGAAATTAAATCCAGGATTGCCATGGCAAAAGCTGCATTTAGCAAGAAGAAGAATCTTTTTACCAGCAAATTGAACTTAAATTTGATGAAGAACCTAGTGAAATGCTACATTTGGAGCATAGCTCTGTATGGGGCTGAAACATGGACACTTAGGGCAGTAGATCAGAAACATCTGGAAAGTNGAAATGTGGTGTTGGAGAAGGATGGAGAAGATCAGTTGGACCGATTATGTGAGAAATGAAGAAGTGTTAATTGGAGTCAGTGAGCAGAGGAATATCCTACACGAAATAAGAAAACGGAAGGCTAATTGGATTGGTCATGTTTTACGCAGAAACTGCTTTCTAAAAGAAGTTATCGAAGGAAAGATAGAGGGGCGGATAGAAGTGACAAGAAGACGAGGAAGAAGACGTAAGAAGATGCTGGATGACCTTGGGGACAGAAGAGGATATTGTCATTTGAAGGAGAAAGCTCTAGATCGCATTAAATGGAGGAATTGTTTTGGAAGAGACTGTGGACCTGTCGTCTGACAGATTACTGATGATGATGACTCATTTCTGTTAGAGGCTGAGTAAACCCCAGGGCTTAGTGCGGCTGGAAGGATAATACTGAAATGTACCTTAGAAATGTTTGGTAAGAAACTGTGAGCTGGGTTCAACTAACACTGGGTAGGGTCCAACAGTGGAGTCCTCTTGATAGATAATCATATTTTAAGTCCTTGCGAAGCATTAACTTCTTGAATCACTGAGAAACTGTAAGTAGAAATACCCTGTACGATGCAGTTTGTGCTTTTTACCATCATCCTTGTTGGTTTAATTCCCTTGAAGCACGTGTTGAACAGAAATTTCAGAGCCCAGAAAGAAAGTCACATCTCACCAAAGATACTATTTCGGTACGTTATAACTCTCAGATTGATAGGTTGGCACTCTGACATTAAACTCTGGAGAACCCCATATTTCACTCTGCAATCGTACATAATGACGCACTTCTAAACTAGTATCATACTTCATTGATAGATGGTACTGAAGCTTATCTCATCTGGCGGCGACTTTCTGAACTACTAGAACTTAGTGATATGGATGTGCTCATAGCTTCTCACGCACAGATATCGTTTATAATCATTAACTGCTGAACACTTGTGAATATACAAATCTATTTTACTCTCAAAGGAAGTTTCTATATTGAAGTTCGCTGGCAGTTAATCAAACAATGTGATTCAACCAGTTCAACTTCGTGACATCATCACATTTGTAGCCCCACTTTACAAGAGGCTGAAATATAAATCTGTACTCTATAAATATGAGATTTGAGGTTTCAACAGAGGAGTCTATAAATTCACTGTCTTCTGAAATACAGAATTCTGAAGCCATTATCAACATTGTGGAGGAACTTGCTGCCTCTATCTTCAGGGTATAAGAAGTTTCCAGACTGTGTGTGGATCAGGCAGCAGCAGGTTGTTCTCAAACGTTACGTAATACTTACTAGACTATATGGCGTCACATCACAGAAGACAGTGATCCTCCTATGTTATAAATCCTTTCATTGAACAGTATCAGCACTCTGGATTTGCAGTACTAGGGCAATCCGTCTGTATTTAACTAAAACCTGATGTTCGCTATATATGCCGTCGCTGTGTCTACTGACGCCAGCCCAACTGCCATGACCGTGATAACCACAACCACCACCATGACCACATTCACAACAATGACAATGACCATTACCACTGTCACCATAGTGACCACCACTGTTGCTGAATTGACATTTTCACCTGCATTGGATAATAACATGGTTAGGCCTAAAATGGAGTTTCCTTCTAATTTCACGATGAGGGCTGAACAACATTTGCAGCTACTTGATAACAGAGGTGAAGGGTAAAGTTACTGCTGTAGTTAATTAAGAAGGAAGTATGGGAGAGTGGAGGCACTAGATAAAAGTGAGTGGTCAGCTTTGTGCGCTGGCCTTCTCAACACCAGGGAAGCAGCCCTGGGTACCCATTGGATAGGAGGAGGCCTGGTGCGCCCCAGGGCCGGTCTGGATGAGAAATCTGTTGCCCTGGTTGGGAAGTAGTGATCCAGCCTGTAGCTAAGTCACTACACTGACTGAGCCAGACAGGCCTACATTACAATCTGCAAATACGGCACTGGTGAGACTAACTGTTCACATAAAACAATCAGGGAGTGTCAGCTAATATATTTGTATTTTATGGGAAATTTTTAACATGCACGGTAGACGTGTACTGGTATTATGCGTGAGATTTGAAGTTGTCACAGTGAACAAAGTGGTTAGTGTCAAAAAATGAAACTATGTTACAGAAAGGAAATAAGTGAAACTAGAAAGGAAAGAACACAACAGGTAGAGTACTGCTGTCCCACGATTACGTGGACCCAGCAAATTTGCGCCTTGCTGACACAAATTACGACCACAAAGTTGAGTATGACGTCACAAGTCCAATTAGTGGTCTGGAACAAGTGACAAGTGACGGGGCTGCTGTCTGGTTAGCTCCCCTCTGCAGTGCTTAGGGAACACCTCATTTGTAAGCTGACAAAATTAAAACGGTAGGAGGATGGGATGTAGGAACGAAACGTAATTCAAATTAGTTAATTCATGAAGGTTAAACAGTTATTTTTAAGATGAGTTCGACAGACATCCTGGATTTTAGATATATGAATGTGTTCATAAAGTTGGATCGAATGCACCATCCATTTGCCGCGTTATTAACTCATTAAACGAATCTGTTTCAATTGCTGATGTTACAAAGGATGAGAAGGTGATCGTGAGCAGTGAATTGGTAAAGATTTCAAAGGGAAAGCAATGGCCGACTTCTGGGAACTATTCTGGTATTCATGTGGGAACCGGATAGCTTCCGCATATATTTACAAAGCAAGGCATATTAATCTGTTTTGTGAGAACATCACAGGAAGCAGTCACTTAGGAGAAATAGGCACTAGATCAAGGATATTATTAAAAAGAAGTTATAAGCATTGGAAAGGATGAAAATTCATGTAATACTGACACAGCAAAGTTTCACACTTCGCGAGGTCCCTATTTAGAATTTCAATGTGATTACTGCCTATCCTAACTGGCTTTGTTTTTCACCTATGTAAAAGTCCAAAAATTAAAATACAAGCGAACATCTACTTACGAACTTTCAAGAAACGAAAAAATTGTATTTACGAACATTACACGGACTGCTGAGTTGCGACTCCGAATTCATTTAAGGAACACAAAAGCCCGCATTTACAAATAAAAAAATTAACATTAAAAAATTTAACAATATAGCCTATAAAAAAAAATAAATTCAACTTGCAAACACGTTTAAAAGAACACATTATGACGTAAGCTGTGGTTCGGCTGCATAGATAACTTCCAATTTTTGCTGTTGTCTTGAATGATCTCACACATTAAAGGAAAACATAGGCTCAGGATGTTTGAGAACAGGATGCCGACAAAATATGTTGATCTAGGGGGGAAGAAGGGACAGGAGAATAAGGGTAGTTGCATAATGAAGAGCTTCACAATTTGTAATATTTGCCAGATATGCTTAGGGTAGCCAAATCAAGGCGGATAACGTGAGCCTGGACAGACAAAAACAAAATGTGAACCTGACGCGAAGATCCTATTTGGAAGACCTGGATACAGATGGGAACTTAACCTTAAGGGCAAGGTACTTACCGCAAGTGTAGACCACCTTGAGGTACATGCGTGATTCTGGCTTACAGGGGTTGCCAAATGTAGCAGGGTCGGCTGACAGTGTGCAGCGCCTCTTCCCGTGACAGATGTTCATCACTGTCTCCGTAGCGTAGCTCACGAGACATGCTGCAACCAACCACACAGCACATCCCTATGTGGCAATAATGCAACAGATTTCGAACATGTGGCAAGGTGAAATCACATGCCCAATGTGTAACAAGATTGTGCAAGAACGCGAAGGTAAGCCTCCCCACGTTGCTGGCTCACAGATCACCCAAAAATCTGTACTTTCTTTGCATTCTGTCTTAACTAGGAGTTCAGGACGTGACAGAGCTCAAGCGGTTAGTCGCTGGCTTTCCAACGTGGCGGCCCGGGTTCGATCCCGGGGTCTGGGCAAGTGGGATTTGTGGTGGACAAAGTGGCACTGGGGGGCGGGTTTTCTCCGAGTACTTCGGTTTCCCCTGCCAGTCTTCATTTCACCAAATTCTCCATCATCATAATCACCCGGGGCAGGTACAATAGGTCAATCAGTGGTCGCCGTGCCGAGTGGACCCATTTGGACTCCACCCCCCACTAAGCAAATTAATTAACCAGGAATTAGGCCTATACAAGATTTGAAGATGGAGCTAGAAGTTTTGTTCAAACGTGCTAGTACCCGTCTGCCAAACTACAAAACATCAACTCGCAGATGGGTATTACCATCAACGATTATATTTTGCTGGAGTTGAAGTTCTTACAGAAGTGACTATGAAAATCAAGGTCTTGTGGTCTGTAACGTTCTGCAGTTTGGAAAGAGCCTAACATTTCAAAGGATCATATTGCCTCCATCTTCAGGGTTGAAGAGTAAGCCAAGCTTAGCTTGCCATTTGCTTATGTCGGTTTCTTATTTGGTTTATTCACAATACATGTAAATAATGCCCCAGGTAGAACTTCAATACATTCTGCTTCAGTCCGTCATTCCGAAGTATTTCAACATGCATTCAATGTAACAAGTAACACAAAGACTTTTTATCTAAATCCGCCACTGCAGTAAAGACCAATATTCACAGCAAAACAAATTAATATGATTACGAGTACCAGGAACTAAATAAATAATTTTCCTGGGGAGTAAAGCGCGGCCGACGCGTAAGGCTGACAACCTTACCGCCATCTTTGAGCCGATTGCTTAGATAATGTGGGACCCTCAGCGTCTCACAATCCTATGGGCCTTCACAGCCTGGTACAGGGATAGCTTTACTTTACTTTTTTTACTTTTATTATATTTTGGCATTATTCTCTCTAGATGACTTTTCGAGGACACCAGAGAGGCTAATTGAATTGTCCTTGTCCGTTTACGGAAAACACTAACTGGAGGTCTTTGCTGGGTAACGTAAAAATGTCAACAGTACTCCTAGCGTAGAGTTAGAAACTGGCTATATAAACTAATAGTGTACATCTGACTTGTGGGGGTAGGATTATGTGAGCTTGTCTTGTGTCGTAATAGTGGAACAATAACAAATTCTTGAACATCTATCATATGCATCAGAGTACCTTGAAACATGAAGTTCGTCTAAAAATGTTGTTTAAAACTAATTTCCTTCTTCACAGGAAACACACAGTGGCATACACGGTTACGGATGTCCATTAAATGGGTAAAGTGTGGATACAGCAACAATGGAGAGTATGAACGCGTTACAGAGGTGGCTGATACGTTCTCAATTCGTGATAATGTACTCACTTTCTTCAGGTACTCCCTGGGGTTGCGGACACTGGATGCTCTCGTATTCTGTCCGTCCGTAACTGGCGGAGTACACTGCGATGCGTGAGTTGGGGTTGCATTTCAGCGGTACCACGTCATTTTCACACGCCACTTTGCTTCGAAACTCGTCTGGAACAGCGAACACAAGTGGCTGTAGGGCTTGCAAATGCATTCTTGTTGCACTAACACACACACACAATCAGCACTTGACGAATATGACGTGCGGAGGCTAACACGAAGCTCCATGTTCACAAATACCTAAGCTCTGACCACAGCCCCATAATTGCAATAATTGGCACAACCCTATTAAACAAAAACCCCTTACCAAGGCTACACAACCCAAAAACCAATTGGGATACTTACCGACAAATAATCCAGGATAACACTAAACTAGCAGTCAGGCTGCAATCCCCAGACGACATAGAAAGGGAAACTCAAGACTTTATCAATCTCATCCAACAAGCTGCAAGAGAGGCTACCCAGCGAATTAAAATGAAAAACGAGTCCCATCACATCTCCTGCGAAATAAAAAAGCTAATAGCACAAAAGAGAAGAGCACGATCAATCTGGCAGAGAACTCACACCCCAAATAGCAAAACAAGATACAACCAACTAAGTAACGAGCTAAAATCAAAACTAAGAGAAACAAGAAACAATTCATTTACACAATATGTTTCAAACCTCTCCAGATATGACAACTCCATATGGAAACCGATAAAAAGCAGAAATAAACCAACAACATCCACACCTCCACTGAGAAAAAACACAAACCCTCCTGGACCCTGGGCAAAAAATGACCAAGAAAAAGCCGAACTGTTTGCAGAACATCTAACTGAAGTTTTCACACCACTAAATAATAACAGAGACGTAAACGTTGACCAGATTCTCAACTCACCCATCCAGGACCAAGAACACCCAAAACGTCTCAACCCGAAAGAAATAAGGGAAGAAATTCACAGGCTAAATACAAAAAAGACGCCAGGAGTTGATCTCATCACAGCCACACTACTAAAGGAACTTCCAAAAAAGGGAATACTCAAACTCATGTACATATTCAACTCCATCTTAAGGAATGGCTACTGGCCCAAACCATTAAAAATCGCACAAATAATAATGATTCCAAAGCCTGGGAAAAATCACACTGACGTAACAAGCTACCGTCCAATTAGCTTGTTACCCATAATATCGAAACTTCTTGAAAAGCTTATCCTCAATAGAATTAATCACGACGCCAATCCAAATGACTGGATCCCTAATCACCAATTTGGCTTTCGACAGGCACACTCCACAGTACAACAATGCCACCGAATAGCTAATATAATCAACCAAGCTATGGAAAACAAACAATACTGCACTGCTGCCTTCCTCGACGTAAGCCAGGCATTTGACAAAGTTTGGCATCCAGGCCTGCTTTATAAAATCAGAAGAATTCTACCGGCCAAATATTTCGCAATACTGCAGTCGTACCTAACAGACAGAGAATTCGAAATAAAAATCAACGCTGAAGTATCCAACCGAAGAAACATACAATCAGGAGTTCCTCAGGGCAGTATCTTGGGTCCACTCCTCTACGTGCTATACACCTCAGATATACCGACCACCGAATTAACAAAAATAGGTACGTTCGCAGACGACACAGCAATTTTCGCTACGTCAGAAGACCCGGTAATTGCTTCATCTAATTTACAAGAACATCTGAATCTAATGGAGAAATGGCTACACCGATGGAAAATCAAAGTGAATGAAAGCAAATCGGCGCATGTGACTTTTACTCTCAGGAAAGGAAACTGCCCCTCAGTACACCTAAATCATGTTAACATTCAACAGCAGGATGTAGTAAAATACTTAGGACTACACCTGGACTCAACATTAAACTGGAAACACCATATAGCGAAGAAGAGAAAACAAATCGAAATTAAGTTCAAGGAAATAAATTGGCTAATAGGTCGGAAATCTCACCTAACAATAGATAATAAACTACTGATCTACAAAACAATAATTAAACCCATATGGACATACGGCATTGAGCTCTGGGGATGCGCCAGCAGGTCCAACATAGAAATCATCCAGCGAAGTCAATCCAAAATACTTAGAGCCATAGTTGACGCACCTTGGTACGTGTCAAACCAAACTCTTCACACCGACCTCAAGATCCCATATGTAAGAACCGTAATCACAGACAGAATCCAAAAACATTATCAGAAACTGGAATCTCACCCCAACAACGCAATAGAAGCTCTCCTTCAACCTACACAATACAGAAGACTAAGACGAACTTGGCCAAACGATCTCCAGGAAAACTGAGGTGTAATCGATGGATTACAGCTCTTCAAGCCAACTTAGTACAATAGAATAATTATTGTACATGACAGCAAATTAGCTCATAGAATGTAAATTCAGATTGCTAATAAATGATTAAAAAAATGTTCACAAATGTTACAGCTACCATCAGAAGCTGAAGAGAGTGGCGGAAGCCGGGCAGGTAGGCAGGCACAGTGTCAGTGCATCGCGAACATTCGTCTTGGTCGGAAAATTTCTGCGTGATTTACACTTACATAATTCGGAGTTGCCTCCGAGTGAATCATCCTGTAGATCACCGCGACTGGGGATGCGAGACCGAGAAACAAGGACAGTCCACGTTCCTTTACATTTACACAAGCTACTTCCCCTTGGGGTGTGCTGTCGGTAATTTCCCCGTCGGCCCTTGTAACAGACCGCATGGAATATTGAGGCAATTCCCGACAATCTAAACACCACGCTGGGACCTTACAGGTCCCACAGTGCGGTGCTACTAGCCAACGTGTCTTCTGATCGTTTTGACCGCTGCCAGGTATGTCTGCAGATTTAGAGGCGAGACACGAACTGTGGACGGTTGGGAAACAGAAACAATGTACTCCACTAGAGTGCTCAAGTTTTCAAAATTTCATTTTGCTAGTTTGCATATCTCACTGGTTTTCTGTGTTAATTTTACGCAGATACAAAATTTCTGTTGAAAGTTACCACACTGAACAAAGCCAAAAATTATTTTTCCTTCCATTTCACTTAACCCACCGAGCGGTTTAGCGTAGCGGTAACTTTCTCTTTTCGTATTCAGGATATACTCGGTTCGAATCCCGGCTGGGACACCGGCTATCTTGATTAAGGTCTTTAGTGGGTTTCCTTAGACCATCCAGACGAATGCCAGAATAGTATCTCGATTATGCCACTTCCTTTCAAATCCTCTCCAATCCTACCATCCTACTATTCGACGCCGTTATAATCCAGCTGCTAAGTGTGTCGCAAAATTACCCACAAAAAAAATATTTATTCTTGGAAATGCCAAGTGTCGAAAATTTCGATCCTTTCAAAAATTGGGATACACGTATTTGACAGCACGTGACATCTACGGTCCCTTCTCACCACGTTTTCTGTCTGGAATTCGTACATGCGTTATGTCTAACATGCTTATTACACGCCACATACATCGCATCTTTGAGTAGATGATTCTGATAACATTTGGCGATGAGCACAAGTTATGAAGCTCCTCATTATGCAGCTTCCTAGAGTACGTGCTCATTTCTTCTCTCTTAGAGACACGTTCTGTACTGAGGGCCATGTTCTCATGCACGTCAATCTAATGTGAGAGACTAACACACCATACAAAACCACAGGAAAGATCACTGTCTTGTGTAATTCGAAATAAAAAAAAAATTAAAATATGAAAACTATAACTCTGCCTGTGGTTCTGTATGGGTGTGAATCTTGGTCTCTGACATTAAGAGAAGAACACAGACTGAGGGTGTTTGAGAACAGGGTGTTGAGGAGAATATTTGGACCGAAGAGGGATGAAGTGATAGGAGTTAGAGAAAACTGCATAATGAGGAGCTCCATAACCCGTAATCTTCGTGAAATATAATCCAAATGATCAATTACAGGAGGATGAAATGGAAAGGGAATGTAGTAAGAATGGGGAGGTGTATATATATATATACACATATACAGTAAAACTTGGTTATAGTAACATCGGTTTCTGCGACACCTTGTCTATTGCGTCAAATATTCAATGGTACGAACTAATTCCTCTAAAGCACTGTTTTTATACCTTGCTTAGTACGACATGCACAAATGCATCAACCTCGTATGTAACGTCATTTTCATTCCTGAATTTCTCTGATATCGTGGGAAAGTTCGATGTGTCTGCCCACCCTCACTTTCTCTACTTGCTGACGTGACTGTCCTGGAAGAATACGACCGCGGGCTGCAAGAGGAGCGTGGGTTTTATGCGAAAACAAGGGTGTGGGGTGGGACTGCGTGAATAGTGCAAGAGGACGCGGCAGGTTGTTAACTGCATTCCTTTCCTAGAATCTCGTCTAACAGGACCTCACATTGTCTACTTACCCTACAGTGTTCCTGCCTAAACTCAGAGAAGTGCAGTAGCGAAAACATGGCAATGAAAAGGAAAGTTTTAAGCATTGAAGAGAAAGTTAAAGTGATTCGTGAAATATTGTGTGTATTGTCAGTGAAAAGCGCTGTAATATGTCTTTGATATTACACATTTGGGCAATTCCACGTTAATGTTACGTTAGTCTGTACTTAACTACGTATTTCACTAAAAAATGCAACATTTTAACTCGGTTTTTGGTAGATTTTTACGTGACTAACATAAGGCTACTGTGGAAGCGCCCATTTCGGTTACAACGACATTCGTTTATAACAACACTATTTTTAGGTCCCTTTGATGACGTTATAACCAAGTTCTACTGTATATATATATATGGTGTGACGTATTTGCGCTATTCAGGACACCCCCTCCCCCACTAGCAGTGACGTAACACCTTCGGAGCGTTGCCGCTGCTACGGTAATAGGCCAGTCAACATCCCGCCCCTTCCAGTGGTGACGTGACCAAGGGATGCCGCGGTTGCTATGCAGCAGTAAACAACTCCCGACAGCGTTGCCAGGCTATCGGCAAACACGGCGTCAGGCAACAGCGGTACCCATCATGTAACTGTTTTCTGTCTTGTCCGTGTCGAGGCAAAACAAGGAGCAGCGAACACTATTCAGAGTTAGTTAGTAGTGTGTGATCAGGAGTGACACAGTTGAAATGTACCCGTCGCCGGAGACAGTTGAACTGGAAGTCGCCGAGTTCAGCTGTAGCGGAAAGAAGAATACCGGAACGTGTGAGTAGAAGTGATAGCCTGAGAAGCAGATGCTCGGCTCACAAGAGAAGTGTGTGATACAGTGACACTGGTATAGCTCCCGGATCGTACTGTGAATACGTGTACACTACTGAGGATAGAGTGAAGAGATTTGTGTGTAATGTTTGTAAAGTGTGTAAACCCGTAACAGTGTTATAATTAATTGCAGGTTGTTAAATAAACCAATTAACAATCCGAACGGCGTCTTCAGTGGCAAAACACGTTACAATATATATATATATATATATATATAGGACATTGGTGGGAAAGTCAGGAGTAAAGAGACCACTATGAAGACTTAGACGCAGATCGGAGAACAATATTTTCAATTTTTTTTTTTTTTAGAAATAGGATGAGGTGTTATGGACTGGATTCATCTGGCTCAGGATAGGGAACAGCGGAAGGCTCTTATGAATACGGTAATGAACCTACCGATTCCATAAAAGTTTGGAAATTCTTGACTAGCTGAGCAACTGGCGGCTTCTCAAGAAGGCCTCAGCTGAATTAATATCAGACACCATGAAGTCTAAGTGTTAGGAGCAATACTCACATGGACGGCACTTGTAAGCGACCTCCACGTATTTGCGCACGCCCGGACAAGGATCCCCGCCGAAGGTTTTGGGCGACGTCTGGAATTTGCACTGGCGCTTCTTCTGGCAGGCCTCCACCACCGTCTGCAAAAGAGAGTACTGAATACCGTCATTCAGATCGGCTGTTGCACGCTCTGGCGGGCGGCCAGGCAAACAGGTCGCCGCCATGCCCGTTTATCGGTATGTCAGATTAAATACAATTTTAATATACAGTTTTACTACTAATTACGAAATACCAACATAACGTCCGTTGCAATTTTAACGGGAAGCCGAGGAAACAATTGTCCCTGAACATTTATTTGGTATAAGAAACGACTCATTAAAAATATATAAGGTCAATAACTTGTAATTTTCTATAAAAACAGCAACATTTAAACTTTATAGAGTGAAATGTGCCAATTGGTGCTGCTATCTAGAGGAACTGAATGGAAATTCTCATAAATATCGAGTTTTAAATGTTCTTCGGATTTAAATGGAAGCCTCGATAGCTCAGTCAATATGGTTAAGCAGGCTACGGGCTGGAAGAAGGAGGCGACGAAAAGGGAAATCTCGAATCTCAGACAGTAAAATGTGGTCACGAGTTCCACGGCACTCGGATCCGAGAATGACTGCGCTGGCGAGGACCAGCAGCAATTTTAACCGACAGACCCGTCCTCTTGTCAGAGAGAGAGAGAGTGCCCCAAATCAACAAACCCGCAACTGTCTGACAGTAATAAAAATCTGGTCGTAAGCCCCAGATGGGTGCTTTATTCCATGAGAGGCTGGTCGACTGGCCGTCGGTCGCAACATGAGACTCAGACTCAGACTCAAGACTGATCATGAGGCACATATTTCATTTTTGATTAAATAATTTATATGATCGATGACTTTTGGAAATAATAACTCATAAGAGCTACTGTCTCTTTCGGAACTTATCTAAAACAAATTCTGTTACTGCGACCACTTGAATTTAATTCGGTGAGTATTTAACGATGCTCAAGACATTTTTCATTACCCACAGTGTCCAGACCGGCTCTGGGGCCCACCCAGCCTCCTATACATGAGTACCGTGGGCTCCTTCCTAGGAGTAAAGCGGCCGGAACGTGAAGCTGATCATTCACCTCTGTCTAGTGCCGAGATCAAGAACGGTGGAGCTACACCTCCACTCCCCAATATGTGTTCATGGCGTGATTCTTAATTAAACAAGCACAGGGACAGGTTTACCTTATACAGTGGAACCTCGCTTAACGAGCACATCTCATAACGAATAATTCGCATAACAAGCGAAACAAATTGTAAAAACACGACTCGCTTAACGAGCTACGTTTCGCATAACGAGGGACGGGAGGGGAAGTCCCTGATTGTGCGCTTGCTACATCAGTCGCCAGCATCTTAGTGTCGCTTGTGATCACTAGGGCCCGGATTTTTTGAAAATGCATATGCGCACAAGCAAATGCATGTTTTGAGGGTTTTTGGTCGTTATTGCATATTCTAAACGTAAGAGCATATTTCTGCATATACGTTTGAAATTAAGGAAAATTAAGGATGAGTAGACGGATTTATGTGGCCGATGCATAGCAAATGTTGTAGTTGGTAAGCTACATCCAGACGAACCCGGCAAACCTCATCTTCTTGCTTGCAAAGTACTAGAGAAAACCAAGCATAGCACAATAGCAAGATCTGTAAATGATTCTCTGCGACTACTGTGGTCATCTGAAGTTGAGAATAATTGGTGTAAGGTGCTTGT
Source organism: Cryptotermes secundus (assembly GCF_002891405.2). NCBI lineage: Eukaryota > Metazoa > Arthropoda > Insecta > Blattodea > Kalotermitidae > Cryptotermes > Cryptotermes secundus. The sequence goes on along the minus strand of NW_019743179.1, from coordinate 444,883 downwards.
GGTACTCAGAGATGGAGCTTTCTATATGTTGAAAGCAGCAAAGGCCTTACAAGTATTTTATCCAAATCTTATACACGTAACCTATTTAGCTCACGGGTTACACTGTATTGCAGAAAAGTAGGCGCACAGTTTCCAGCTGTTAATGATTTAATTGCAAGTGGGAAAAAACTGTTTCTGAAAGCACCAGCTCGTGCCCAGTTCTAAAAAGATTGCGTACCTCAGGTTCCTCTGCCACCTGAACCTGTCCTAACTGGGGGGGGGGACATGGATATCCGCAGTTTCATTTTAAGAGGGAATTTCAGTCAAGTAAAAGAAGTGGTTACAAAACCTGAAGATGAGTATGCATGTGTCCGTGAAGCAAAGGTGGTGTTTGGAAGTGATACTGTTTATCAAGATGTGAATTTTATCCATGCACATTTTCTACGTTTCAAAAGCCATTGAGAGCTTAGAATCTTGTGGTGTACGCCTTCACGACTCACTTCAACTAGTTCACTGAATTCCGCTCCAGGCGAAATTGGAGAGAAGATTAAATTCAAGTTAGAAAAGGTATTGAAATCGAACCCAGGACTAAAAAAGATTCAGTCAGTTAGTCAGTACTTGAGTAGAATTAGGGTATCTTTGCCAGATGAATGTTCCGAACCTTCGGCGCCAGTGTATAAATACTGTCCAATCACGTCAGATGATGTAGAGAGATCATTCTCAGCCTATAAACTCATTTTGACGGACAATAGATGCAGTTTGTCTCCAGAAAACACTGACAGACTTCTAGTTGCCTCTTGTGATGCTACTTTCTGCAGTGAATGATACATGTAAATAGGCGAGTCTGAATAAAGCGACCTGCTTCTTAAGTGCATATTGCTTTATTTTTGGTGCATATTTTCCCGCTTTTCAGCGCATATTTTAAGTGTTTTACTGCATATTTTAAGTGTTTTAGCGCATTAAGATCCGGGCCCTAGTGATCACACATTTTTCCAAACTTGTGTTCAGCCATATTATTTGTGTTTTTTTTTGTGTGCAAAGTTTAATAACCCTTGCAAAATGTCCCCGAAGAAAAAGCCGCAAAAAACAGCCATAAGAGAATAAAAATTACCGTAGAAATGGAAAGTAAAATCAGTGAAAAGCGAGAACGAGGTGAGAGGGTGGCTGATCTAGCACACACATACAGTCGGTGTACATCAACGATTTGCACTATCCTCAAGAACAAGGACAAGATTAAGGAGACAGATGCTTCAAAGGGAGTGACAAGAACATCTACGCAACGGTTACGTATTCTCGACGATGTTGAAAGGTTGCTCCTCATATGGATAAACGAAAAGCAATTGCAAGGCGACACTATTAACGAGAACATCATTTGTGAGAAGGCGAAAGTGATTTTCGCCGACCTCGTTAAGAAGACGCCAGGATCATCAGCGGCCGAAGAAGCATTTAACGGAAGCCGTGAGTGGTTCGAGAAGTTTAAGAGAAGAACCGGCATCCACAGCGGTGTAAGGCACTGTGAAGCAGCAAGCTCCGACACAAAGGCAGCAGAGAACTTCATCCGCGACTTCAAGAAGATCGTAGATTCTGAGGGTTACCTGCCGCAACAGGCTTTTAATTGTGACGAGACGGGTCTCTTCTGGAAAAAGATGCCGAAGCGAACCTACATAACAGCAGAGGATAATGCATTGCCCGGCCATAAGCCAATGAAAGACCGTGAATGACGATGATTCACGCTCCTTAACAATGTATATGTAATTTTCTTTGAATAAACGTTATACATAGAATTTTTTGAGTATTTTTTTCGGCATTAAACGCATTAACGTATTTTACATTAATTTATATGGGAAAAATTGTTTCGCTTAACGAGTGTTTCGCATTACGAGTAAGATTCTGGAATGGATTATCCTCGTTAAGCGAGGTTACATTGTATTAACTAATACAATTGTTTAGTTTAACAGTTTAAAGCACATAAGAAAGTGCATGCACCCAATATTCAACATTAAGAAGCTCTGAACTTTTGCCACACAGCGTGCATGTGCTTCCATTTCCCTAAACAGGAAAACTCGGTTGGTTTTTGTAACGATACAGCGCACGCAGCCACAAGAGTAGAACACATCATAAGACACAATACACACAACATTAGAACATAAGAAGAACGACCCCATGTGGATGATTAATAATACACACGAATTTTGAAAATATGACGTATGGGATAACAGGTTTTAACAAGTTTTAAACGCATAAACTTTATTATTATATAATGACGTATACAAATTTTATATTATTTGTAAATGGACATATAAAGGCAAGCAGTGAAATGGTTGACGGATCGATACACCTGAAGATGGCAGCATACTGCCGAAACATGTAATGTAGAAGTGATAGATGGGACTGTATGCTCTTGAAGACTGTTAATACATACACATTACGAAGGAGCAGTGTGTTTGCTGCCCTGTATGCACTAATGGTTTCAATACTATTTATACAAACTCCAGGCTTTGAACGGTTAAAACGAATACAGAGCTCTCGAAAGAATTTCGGGGGGCACGGAAGAATGTACGTACATGATATACGGAATTTCTGATGCGGTCGGAGTTCGAATTGGGGTCGCCTGGGTACAATTCTGTGTTTCACCCACTACTGAAAAGTATTTTACGATAATCATTACCTGTTTCTTTTCAAGCACCAAGGATCGGCCAGAATGTTAGTTAGCAAACAGAAGACGAATATATTTTCCAGGCGTTCCACAAGTTGCAACGAGAATCATATGTAACCCATGTTCCAGAGTAGCTCAGGGCTAGTGGGAACTAACCACACAGCGTTTCTGTAAACACGGATATAACAAAACTCACTCTCCTGAGTAGGCCAGCTTAATAATTACAGGACACACCCAACATGGTAGGAGAAGTGATACTCGTCGCCACACGTAACAGACAGATTCTGGTGTAAGAGCACTCTAATTAGTCCAGAAAAAAAAGCATGACGCAAAGTATATAAAATCTTCCCCAGAGATACAAATGAGTCTCTCTAGGAGCCATGTAAGTACAGTCCGGTTTTTATATATTGTCTGTTTTAATGCGCATTGGATTTCATGAGACAGTAACTGATGAGGTGCGTTGATTAATCAAGACCGAACTCTGGACGTGTCAAAGGCTTTTAGTTCCAGGGTTTATCAACTTTTCTTCACACCCTACTCCAAAATCCCCATCGCTGCTACCTTACTCCCCTCATGCTCCACACAGTGGACACGACTAATACCCGGACTGTATGCTGATGCTTCATTGCTTCCCATTGCATTACACGCGCAAGTAACGCGGACCTGTTCATCGACTTCATTGACTTTTCCTTAGAGTACAGCAAAAAAAAAAAAAGTCCCTCTAACAGGCCGTGGAGGCCCATAGGGTTGTGAGACGTCGAGGCTCCCACATTTTCTAGACAGTCGGCTCAAAGTTGGCGGTGAAGCTGTCAACCTTAGGGGACTATGTAGCGTCGAAAGGTAGGATAGATGAATTGCAAAGTACTTGGAAGGAGGTAGTTGTGGCCAGTCGAGGTACTGTCCCGGCATTTGCCTGGAGTGATTAATGAAAACAATGCTTGGCATGTATACGAAATAAATTAAAAAATACAAATAGGCATGGGATACAAATTTTTTAAGCGCCGAACCACAATTAATATACGGAGGAGCGGATGAAGGTGAAGCTCCACGTATTCGCAACCTCGGAACTATGCGCAAAGAGGACAGTAAACTTGGCGCTTTGGGTCGAAGGTCTCGGTCGAAAGAGCAGGAATTCAGCTTTGTATATGAGTGGTTCTCGGCTCAAAATCCGGTAAGAAGACGGGCTACCATGACTGAGGGTTCTCTCAACTCCCTCTAGGCAAATTCTGGGATGGTATGCCAAAGTAGGCCACGGCTGATCCATTTCCACGTCCCTTACGATTCATTATTAACTTATCCTATCATGTATCGCTTGAATTTAAAACAGCGTCGTTAAATGAACTAAAAATATTTCCAAAGACTGAAATGACCACTCTGGGTCACATATGACACAAGATCAAGGGGGTTGACGCAGCGGTACCGCTCTACATTCATCATCAGGATATACTGGGTTCGAACACGTGTCAGAACACCGGCTATTCTGAAGGGTGAGTTTCATGATTCTCCTCAGTCACTCCTACCAAATGTCTGGATAGTATTGAATCAGCCCAGGGCCGCTTCCTTTCACATCCTTTCCAATTCATTTACCAATCATTTTATACTCCAGTGCGATATAGTAACAAACTCATTGTACGAATCATAAATAAAATATGTAAAATCCATTACTTCACAGAAATTATTTATAATTATATTAATATCATTATTGCATTACCTTTGTTTACATGCGTTTGCTTGCTGAAACATAACAGACTCGTTCGCATGTGAAGAATCTGCAGCCAGGAACTGCAAATGCATATCAAGAGACCCTACACACAGAGCCCTCTGTGCGCAACATGACTTCCATGGAACTAACCGAACAAAGGAAGGCGCGCACGTGAAATAAATTCAGCGTCAGAGGAAGGCACATTAATATTTTACAGTTCTATAACACACAAGGGCTGTTTGCAAACGACGGAAGTACTCGTCTTTGTAGTTCTGGTGACTTTGTTCATACATCGATATCAAAATTGACAGGTTTGATAACCGGCCACATCTGATTCTATAATTTCTTTCATCTTGACACGTTTCGACCCTAAGAATATTATCAGGGGCACATGTAAACAAAACGTACGCTTCTTTAGTTCCTGCACTATAAAAACTAAATTACAATTAGAAGTAGATTCATGTCTGCCAATATCCTTAACATAACAGACCCAAGTGCAAAGGAAGTGCATAGTAAAACAGCAGTTTAGCTTCTTTTGAAATTCATAAGGCAAGCTATCCCTGTAACAGGCCGTAGAGGCCCATAAGGTTGTGAAACGTCGAGGCTCCCACATTTTCTAGACAATCAGCTCACCGATGGAGGCGAGGTTGTCAGCCTTACACGCCGGCCGCCCTTTACCCGTCAGGAAGATTCCTGGTACTCATTTCTGTTAGAGGCTGAGTCGATCCCAGAGCCATAGTGCGGCTGGAAGGATTAGTTCAATTGAAAAAAAAAAAAAACACTTCATCGTGACTCCAACTCGCGACCTCCTGTTTGTAGCATAGTGCCTCAACCAACTACGCTAACGCGTGCCCCTTTTGAAATTCATAAGTATAAAACTGAAATTAAACATTGCCCATGTGCTTAATTAATCGCCACAACTTTAAGAAGTATGGGGGTGGTGGTGTAGCTCCATGCATTCCTAACATTGGCTTTGGATTTATGTGGATGGTTAGCTCCAAGCCTCAGCCCTTTATCACGGGAGAAATAACCATCAGGACTCATTCGCTAATAGACTGAGTTGTGTAGTGCGTAGCCTAGTCGCTATGCCGACTGAGCTCTTTGGTAGAAGAGTGCCTTCAGATAATGACAGATCTTGATCATGACCGTAAGAGAAAATGTTGCTGGTTTTACGCAGAACTTTATATTTCTGATTTTAACCAGAAGACCACAAATTTTAAATTACAGTAAAACTTGGTTATAGCAACATCGGTTTCTGCGACACCTTGTCTATTGCGTCAAATATTCAATGGTACGAACTAATTCCTCATAAAGCAACTGTTTTTATACCTTGCTTAGTACGACATGCACAAATGCATCAACCTCGTATGTAACGTCATTTTCATTCCTGAATTTCTCTGATATGGACATTGAACGTAATTTAGAAAGTGTGTATTGGGCAAGTAACAGGAAACAGATGAAGATAACTGATTACTGTACTCGTATCTAGGTACAGTAAGGCACAACAATTGATGTAATCTACTGTAATTTGGTGAGTAGGCCTACCTTTAATATACAGTATTAGTGCGGTGTGTAATGTCAGTTAAAAGCGCTGTAATATGTCTTTGATATTACATATTTGGGCAATTCCACTTTAATGTTACGTTAGTCTGTACTTAACTACGTATTTCCCTAAAAAATGCAACATTTTAACTTGGTTTTGGTGGATTTTTACGTGACTAACATAAGGCTACTGTGGAAATGCCCAATTCGGTTACAACGACATTCGTTTATAACGACACTATTTTTAGGTCCCTTTGATGACGTTATAACCGAGTTCTACTGTACTTTGTTTTATTACAGTTTTACAGAACACGTCTACACAAAAACATAACACAGAACCAGAACAAAATACATAACATTTAACCTAAAATATATCTCACAAAGGGAAATATGTCTCTCGGAATGTAACCTGTGTAAACAGACCATTTTTATAAACTTCAAGCACAGAAAGAAAGAAGACAGTGTGAAAAACGATTCGCGAAATTTTTTGTCCAATAAACAACCTTCTTCCTTCTTAAAAGCAGGAAAGAATCTCTTCATACAGTGTTTTATTGTTGAAATGATATTCAGGATCACCCTGTATCGCTAGAAATTCCATTTGCATATCAATGGTGGATTCGCACAACACAGATGGCTTAAGATGAATTTCCCAATTTCTAGCGCAGAAAAATGTTTCAAGTACTTCTTGTACGTTTGTAAGATATTTTTATTTTCTTTAGCTTATCACAATTATCATACCGAGAGTAAAAAAGAATTGGTTCTGGTGGTAACAGGATTCATTCCGAGCAACGGTATTACAAATCATAATAATTGATGCAAGATTTAATAGCAACTCGTAAATTTGGCAACTCAGGTCACCTGCACAGGTGAAAGAGCAACATAACGATTAAATAATGACAGTTATACCAATGGCTGACCAGTACATAAGCACCTTACATTTACCGTGTCCAAAACATTTCTGAGATTGCGTCATCATCGAATAGTGACGTGGGCAGTTATGACGTAGTTAAATAATTACTCGATCACGTTTTCAAAACACGAGAAGCACAATAGACCACTGTAGGTCGCGGTGCAAGGACCGAGGAGGCCTACCCCTCATACATACATTTCAAAACACGGCAGGAACATACCAGGCGTCTCACAGAACACGCAAGATTTTCTTCTTCACATTGTCTACTCAAGTCATGACGTAATCCGGAAAATATTTCAGACAGACGATATCAGTGTTTCAGACAAGAAAGGTAAAGCCTGCATTCCGTTATGCATATACAGTAGCCTATACGTGAGCATAACGCTGGCGATTAAGTCGTTATCTGTGCTAGAAAGTAGTTACGAATAGGAGAAGCAGATGTCAGCAATGAATGGCAGTGAGAGGTATGCTGAGTCGGTACTACAGCGTCTACCTTTGCTTAAAATATTCATTGTTTAATTCTAGATAGCAACACCGCCTACTACATATTGTAGCGTGTAGAGGTGTTTCTAGGCAACGGCTCGGTAAACACTTCCGCGACAATGGATACGCATACAACAATAAAGTTACTGTTGGAAACGGTGTTTGGTACTCGATCCGTGCAATTGTGAGACGATGGCATGGCAGGAGCGCAGAAACTGAAGAATATCCACTGTTAGTAGCCATTACCAGGAAACGACTAGTGGAGACTGTAACAGACTGAGAACAGTAGTATGTGTGCTCTAGTGATTTTTTAAAGGGCGGATACAGCGATAGGGTTACAGTTATTTGTAGTTACGACCTGTAAGTGGTCAATAAATTCGATATCCAATCTAAAACCCCGTCTACAGTCGCATACACACGTAAAAATATTGATGTTCTGTTGAGCTTAGCATCTTGGTACTTACTAGCACAAAGTCAATTGAAATGTTAACGGGAAATTGTTAAATATAATTTCTCCAAAAAATATCTAGTCTTCATAATTTGGAAAGATCTAGAAAGATAGCTACAAATACGTATACCAAGCTACCAAAATCGATAGAACAGGAATATACCCAAAAGTGGTTCTGCTATCCAGAGATAATGTATGAACTTCTATCGACAAATTTCGCCACTGAAACACGACTAATCAAAATCTACACTGGAGCTAACTTCTGCTCCTATTCGCAACTATTTTTGAACTTACAGTACTGAAGAATAGCAAACCTTTGCATTATATATATACATGGTTGTGTTAACATTTCCTGTATAGCCGAAAGTTTATTATTATTATTGAAAACAACTTACTGTTTCTAATATATGATTCTTATAACAAGAAGTTGGCAGCCTTGATCTAACGATGTCCATTTTATAGCATACGGATGGTTCTATGAACATAGTAGCCATTGGTAAGTCTATCAGCAGCTGTCAAGGCGGTTCGCTATGAAAAACTAAGCTATCGCATTCAAACTATGGACGTTATGAGAACACAGTTTTATTTTCTGATGTGGTAACTTACACGGCCCCATGTTCCGTGAGGAACTGCCTGCCATTTTCCCTGGAAGAGAAACGTAACAACCTTGTGTTCTGTCTGTACGTCTTCCCGTTCATATGTCGCTGTCTTAAGTGTTTATACAGGATGTGTTTAATTTCGAGCTTCAATAATTGTGCAGTAAGCCAACACAGAAATGGGGCAAGAACACTGAAATCTTCATTTACATAAAATTCTGACAATGATAACTGATTATTTTTGCAACAAAATAAATATTACGCGTTATTCTGCTGCAAGATCCAAGGAAGATGATACGACTTCCCATTCATGATATAATTCAATCACTAATGTGTGCAGTCTTTAACTTGCTACAGCCACTGAAGCAAGAAATGGAGGTTGGAAGCCTTCTACTACGTATATGGACAATTAGGGCAATGGTCACCACATTACTTACTTACTCATGGAGCTGAGCCCTTCTTGAGGATCCGTCAATTCTGCAGCTACTCAAGAATTTTCCAACATTCTATGGAACCCGAAAGTTCATTACCGTGTTCACAAGAGCCCTCCACTGGTCTCTATCCTAAGTCAGATCAATCCAATCCATACCATACCATCCTATCTCTCTAGGATCCATTTTAATATTGTCCACCCACCTACGCCTTGGTATTCCCAGTGGTCTCTTTCTTTCTCGCTTTCCCACCAATATCCTACATGCAGTCCCCTTTTCCCCAGTCGTGCTACATGCCCTGTCCACCTCATCCTCCTTGACTTGACCATTATAATTATACTTGGAGAAGAACACAAGTTATGAAGCTCCTCATTATGCAGTTTTCTCAAACCTCCTGTCACTTCATCTCTCTTCGGTCCAAATATTCTCCTCAACACCATGTTCCCCAAAACCCTCAGTCTATGTTCCTCCCTTAATGTCAGAGACCAAGTTTCACACCCATACACCCACAGGGTTCTGAAAAGCGTACAGTTCCTGAATGACATATGTGAACCCTGATTACAGAATTAAATTAGGACCACATGCATAGGCCCATACATTTAACGCATCAACTTCAAATTCCTTCGGGGTCTGAACCGATTCCTCATGTTAAAAGATGCCAGACCTTAAAGAAAATATACAAATATGTCAGTCTTAAAATATCAACTCAAAATCACCGCCCCTGACGCCAGTCAAAACATCTGCGACCAAAAGAATCTGGCCTGTTAAGAGTCATGTTCCCAATTTTCGAACAGGTAGACCGCTTGGAGAATTTCTTTTAATATTGTGGCATATTTGCTCAAAGCAAGAACTGTGGACCATCAGAAACAGCCGTTGCTAGCGAACGGCTCTGAAACATTATTTGTTTCCAGGCAACGGTCTCGAAAAAGACAATGGAACGATGTCGGTTGCTCCGCAGCAGATTCTTAATAAGAATAGACGGCGGATGCTAGTAAACGGCTCGGTTAAGACGCTCCCGCGGGAACGGACACGCATGCAACAGAGGAAAGACGTTTGCTACGCGGTCCTGCCGAGATGTTATAAGCAAGACATAAAGTTAGATCTGAGTCAGAGTCCCGTGGGACTCGGACCCGAGAATGACTGCGCTGGCGAGAAACAGCAGTAATTGTAAACGAGAGACCCATCCTCTTGTGAGAGAGAATGTTACATAAGGACTATGGCCATAAGGGTTCAGTTGAATAGAAAAAACTCTGGTTTTGATCATCGAGGAGCCTGGGAACAAGACGGACTGGCTGTCGGTAAACCGAAAGTCGTAAAGTAACTCTGACTTTGACTTTGACTTTGAGGGCTGTGTCAGTTAATATGTGGTGAATACGAAGAGGTTGGTATGAAATGTCCGCGAAATCAGTTGTGAGGAAGGCAGGCAGTTGGAATGGAGCCGCAATTCAGAGGGGACCTGAGCACGGAAACAGAGGAATAGCCATTGTTGGAAGCCGTTACAAGGAACCGTCTAGTGAAAACACTGCAGGCTAGAAAATACTTAATGTGTGCTGTAGTGATTTGTAAAGTGTGGAAATCTGCGATAGTGTTACAGATTTGTAGTTTCGACTCGTAAGTGGTTAATAAATCCAATTATCCAAAACCCGTCTATAGTCACTCATACACGTGAGAACCTGGAAAACTTTATAGCTGGTGAAGTCCTGACAAGGGATCTGATGGACATTCGGGAGAACTCGAAAAATTCCACGAGACATATTCATCTGGGCGTGAAGTACATTAAAATTTTCAATCCTCTGATTTTTACAAATTTTAAGATGGCGCTTCCACTTTTATAAACCTTTTTTCTTTTAATCGACGTAAAAGCACAGATCAACTGTATCCACGGAATACATTTCTATCTATGTGGAATGTACTTATTAATATAACGGGAAGTGAACTGTTCACTGACGCGAAAAATTCATCCGTACGGTCATCGCCTCACTTCTCATACCCGTCATTTCTACGTCAGCGCTCGTGTGACTTTACCCTAATAAATACCCGCATCTGTAAACAAAGAGCAAGGATCTGTTTGTTGAGCATCAACAATTGAAAATTGAAGCGAATGATCCAACAGAGAAATTAATTTGCGGAAATGGCTTACTTGAATACTGACACAATACTTGGGCACAAATTCCATTTCACTCTGGTTGCTAGGATACAGATTATACAGGGTGTGTTTATTTTTAAGCTTAGAAAATTCTGTTGTATATGATGTGGATTAAGTACATACTACACGGATTTTAGAATGTGTGCAGCTCTACATCCACGTTCTCTGATTGTAATTATGTTCAGAAAAAATCCATCTTTGCAATAACAATAATCTTCTTTCCCTCTCATCGATATTAAGGGAAACCTATTTAAAGGACAACCACTTATCATATATTTTCTGCAGAATCGAATGGTAGATGATATATTCGATAGGCTTCGTAAGGAAGTAATCGTGATATAATCCGGATACCATCATGGTGCCTGAGTGAAAGAACTGGGGAATTCCATGAAAGACTTCAGTCAGAACATCCCGTGTCCCAGCAGAGATTCAAACAAATAACCTACCAGTCAAGATGGCTATAGCTACGCTAACAGCATCTTTTGTAAAATTCAACTCCATGAATAATAAATTAATACCAAGCGGTAAGGCGTATAGAATCCAAGACTGAAGAACATTTTTGGAACTGATATTGAATTTTGATAATAATATCCAGTATATTATTTTTTTTATTTGAATTCTGATTTTATTAAAAAATCCAGAAGTTGGAGGCATATGCTTATCTTGCCTCCCTCCCCCGCCGGCACCCATGCATCTATCGCTTCACAACTGCCGCCCTACCAAGTGAACCGTAAGGCGCCACATGTTGCTAAAACCCACAGCGCCATGTTGGACACAATGTTAACTTGTAACAACAGTAGTTTGTCTGTCTGTGCTTAGTTTAGCAATTAGTGGGCGTCTACTTCTTCAACAGAACGGAATTCTGGCCAGCCGCAGCACTGAACGATCGAGCAGGCGGTGCTAAAGTCTATTCATTATTCCGCTAGATGGTTCTGCCGACAACGCGCTTATAATTGAATAATTTTATTAACTTCCGGTCATAAAATACGCTCCAAAGGCCCCAAGAACACCTGATCACTGGCAGAAAAAAGAGTATCATAGCCAGTGTTCATTTGCAACACTGTATGGCATGAGGATCACACAGCAGTGAATATGTACAGGCATACCTCGTTATATTGCGTTTCGCAGATATTGCGTTCCTTACAAATTGAAATTTGTAGCAACCCTGGGTCAAGCGCTATTTTCCAACAGCATGTGCTCACATCGTGTCTCTGTGTCACATTTTGGCAATTCTCGCAATATTTTCATTATTACTACATATGTTATAAACTCTTTTGGGCGCCATCACATCGCACGCTACAGAGAAACCTTTCGTGAAAGGAAGAGACAATCGTTTCGGCAAACTTCACTGTTGTCTCACTTTAAGAAATTTCCATAGCCACCCCAACCTTCAGTAACCACCACCTTGGTCAGTCAGCAGCCACCAACATCGAGGAAACAAATCACGATTCGCTGAAAGCTCAGATGATGGTTAGCATTTTTTAGAAATAAAGTATTTTTAATTACGACATGTACATTGTTTTTAGACATCATGCTATTGCACACTTAATGGACTTCAGTATAGTGTGAACATCACTTTTATACGCACTGGGAAACCAAAATGTTCGTGTGACTCGCTTATTGCGGTGATCTGAAACCGAACCTGCAATACCTCCGAGGTGTGCCTGTACGAGGAGGAGTCAGTAAACAGGCCACAAATGGATATAGCACGTAGAACATGTGATAAGCGAACCTGGCAAAAAACATTAATTTCTCGACACATCCACCACCAACATTGATACACATGTCCCATCGTTCTACCAGTGCGTCGAAACCCGCAGCGTAGAAGTCTTTTGACTTGTCTCAGCTACTTCCGCACCTGGTCCGACATCATCTGCGGCTTTCGGGCGTCACTGAGAGAGTTTCTCGACCTAGATTTGAATAGTTATACGCGACAAACACTTCCCACCGTAAACAGGAAACATTTCTTTATGAATATCCTTTGCATAGAGTTCTTTCGTGACAAAATCGCACAAAAGAACGTTGCTTGTCGGTAGTACACTCAAGTACGGTCGCCATTTTGACTACTGAAACCAGCCTCTGAATATGCGCATGCGCGTATGCTACATATACAGTCATGAAGCTGCTGAACGCAGATAGCCTATTATGTCCATTACAGCTGTTTTACTTAAGTTTGTGACCTATTTACTGACTCTGCTTTGTATACCATGTACTACGAGATGTAAAATCAGGTACGCACCAAGGTTTTGGAGGAATTCGCTGCATCTAACTTGAGGGTACGAGAGGTCTGTTATGCTGTGAAGATGAAGGCAGCAAGTTCCTCCGAAACGTGAAACGATCTGTCTATACGGTGTCACATTCCATATGGTATAATCGAAAGGAATCTACGGGGGAGGATAAACAAATTCCCTTTTAATCTGGACGGCGGAAAGGAAGGGAAACTTTGGCGTACATCTATTGATTGCCTTGGGGGCTGTTACGGAACCTGCAGAACACGTGACGTAGCCGCAGATGCGGGGGCCACTAATTAGACAAAAAGAAGAAGTTCCGTGAATAAACAATAACTTTACAGCATGTTGTCATGGCTGCGGGTGATGTAATTGGCTGAACAAAGCATGGTGAAGCGGCCGGCAAGGAAACAAGCTGTGGGCAGAGCGAGTTTAATGCCAAGGGTGACCGTCCAGTCGTTAAAACGTAAGAAACACACAAATACATACAAGAATAAGTAAATAACATATCGCACGTTCTTTATCATAATGAGCCGTCATTTTCCCGAAGGTGCTGCCTATGAAGTTTCACTAAGAGAAATGGTTTCCATAAATTACTCAAATTTACTCAAAATCATTGTCACTTTTCGAGAAATTTTCAATTTTGTCTCTCAGAGACCGTCTGAAACGTCCGTATTTCCGAAACAATAATGTTCATATCTGCCAAGCACCAACCTTAGTTAAACTCTTAAGTACCGAATAAGAATAAAGTGACGTGCATACCCACTGCTAGGCAACGACTCGGTAAACACATTCCCTTGGGAGCCAAGGCGCGCAACAACAGGACGTCTATTGCTAGGCAAGGGATAAGTAAACACACTTACAACAATATGGGAAAATAGAAGACGGTGTTTTCTGTGGTATCCACCCCGACTCTATATAAGGAGAAGTTCCAAGAGAGCAGTTAGTTGTCAGAAGTTGAGAGAGTTGAGTTGAAAGAAGTTCATTTGAGTGAGTTGATGTCACGAATTGGGTCGAGTTCTGGAGATGGCAGTCGAAAGTGACTGAGAAAGGAATTGGGCGGTGCAAGTAAGACCTGATGTGCGATTTTAAGTGACGGTGAAACAGTTATAAATCCGTTGCCAGGATACTACTAGTGAAGACTGAGGACCATAGTGCGTGTGTAACGGTGAACTGCAAAGTGTGTAGATCGGAGATAGCGATGTATTGACTGTAGTCCCGAGTTGGGTGAATAAGATGTCAATAAATCCAATCATCCAATCCAAAACCCCTCTATAGTCACTACTACACTACTACACTGGTTCGAATCCCGGGCGGGACACAAACTATACTGATATTTCCCGCGGTTTTCCTCAGTTCATCCACGTAAATGCAGGTACAGTACCTCGATTTGGACATGATCACTTCCCTTAAATACTTTCCAATTCATTATTGACCAGTCATCCTTCCTTACCTAACCCTAATCCCGAGACAAGTAACAACATTTCGGGCTCCATAAAAGGCGGGGATATTGCTAACCGGGTGAGCGACTATCAGCTTCCCAATAGAGACTCTGCTGTGCTAGAACAACCGTACGAAGTGTATGTACTCCTGAGGGAGCAGAAACAGGAATGCAGTTCCCCTTGCTCTAACACTGTAACCACACGCAGCATATATACTCCTGAGGGAGCAGAAACAAGAATGCAGTTCCCCTTGCTCTAACACTGTAACCACACGCAGCATATATACTCCTGAGGGAGCAGAAATAGGAATGCAGTTCCCCTTGCTCTAACACTGTAACCACACGCAGCATATATACTCCTGAGGGAGCAGAAACAGGAATGCAGTTCCCCTTGCTCTAACACTGTAACCACACGCAGCATATATACTCCTGAGGGAGCAGAAATAGGAATGCAGTTCCCCTTGCTCTAACACTGTAACCACACGCAGCATATATACTCCTGAGGGAGCAGAAACAGGAATGCAGTTCCCCTTACTCTAACACTGCAAACCCACGAAGCATATATACTCCTGAGGGAGCAGAAACAGGAATGCAGTTCCCCTTGCTCTAACACTGTAACCACACGAAGCGACGTTGCTATGGAAATCGGGTGATCATGCGGCCATGATGGAACAGTTGCAGACTGCACCCAGACACCGCGGAGGCACAGCGGTCTGCCCGTTCATTAAGTTTTTCTCTTATTTTACGGTAAACCTTGCTGAAAGATTCGGAAATTGAGGCCCTTGCCACGTACACTGTAAGAGCGCATACTGAAGGCTCTGGTTCTTTTACACGCGAGATTGAACTAACAAACCAACTGCAGAGACAGGAATCCTTTAGAATCCAACAGTTGTTCAGCTAGTGACCAACGGATCATTACCGTGTTCATAAGAGCCTGCCAACTAAACAACCAACAAACTAATTAAACCAACCAACAATCGACAGACAGACCGACCAACCAACCATTTGCAAGGAGCAGAGGTCTTCCTAAGGAGCCAAAAGTTGCTCAATGGTTAATGCAATTGCCAGCCTTTGAAGGAGCCAGAAGGTTCACTACGACATTCACACGAGCCTCACCACTGCCCCCAACGCAAGTCAGATAAATCCAGTCAGACATCCACGCCTTACTTATTCGAAATACAGTGAAAAGAAATATCACTAGAGCCTTCTTCAGGAAGTACAGCTCCGGTCTCTCTCAAACTTCGACACGAGATGGAGGTAAATAGTGAGCGTCACTCTCCGGCCGCCTTATCCGTGGATACAGAGTTGTCTGTATCCACTGGATCATCAACTCTACTGAATAACGGAGCTTTTCCTTCAACGGAATAACAGCAGAAAAGAAATTACGCAACCAACGGCCGTTACACATCTGTGTTCTCTCCAGAGGCTAACTAGGCAGACCACTTGACGTTATGACTTTCAAACATCTCCTGTGAGTCGATTTCAAGTGCGTTAGAATGATGAGTAGGGAACGAAGAAGTATTTTTCCCTTTAAGACAGGGGTTCTCATCATACAAGGGTCTCTTTGCCTCTGCTCGAAACACGGGCGAGCAAGCGGCCTATAATGGAATTGACTTTGCAATTTCTCTTCTTTTCTTACGAACTCCCCACCCCCATCTTGCTTTATGCACTACTCCGACATAGGATCAACTCCCAAAGTAATTCACGTCCTAAAAACGGCACACAAAAAAGAGAAAAAAGTGGATGGGAGAGAACTTTGAGAGGAGGCCTAGATGGCAGGGCAGGCTCAAAGGTCGGAAATTGTGGTTGCAGAAGTGATGACCTCATAGAGAATAGAGACGATCGCACCCAGAGATTTACTGCTGGGAAACACGGCTTCGAGAGCTTAAGGCTGTAAGTGTCCTCTCGATAACTATCACTTTCGCCCTTACTGCTACCTACGTTAAGGACAGCGAGATGGGTGAGGACATGAAAAAGGCATCGGGGAATTGAGAAACAGAATATTTTACGCCATTTGAAGTCCTCACGAAGGCTGCTACGAAGAAGTGTAGATCGTTGACGACTTCTAGGGATATTTCTACCTCCATCTTCAGGGTAGAAGGTGGAAGCAACAGGTTATACTGGATGATTAATAACGATCTACAAGACTATACGGCGTCATATCTAAGGAGGCATTAACCTTTCTATAATTCAGGAGGAAAATCTGAAGGGAAGAGATAACTTTAGAAGTGTGACGGAATGATAATATTAAAATGAACTTAAAAGAATACAGTCTGAGGATGCATGGTGTGCTCATTCGGTAGGCCACTGCGAACACGGTAATGGAACTTCGGGTCACATTCAGAACCGAATTTGTTAGCGTTTCAAGAATCACTTTCGTGGAGTTACTATTTCGAGAACGAACATCACACTTGGGCTAGACGGCCGGAGTTCGAGATTGAGCAGTGCCAGGACCTTGTCCTTGTCCTTCAGAACCTTGTCTAAAGGGACTCAGGATTCCATCTGTCTTCTTTCTCAGTCCATATACAGCTATGGGCTCTATTTCGGGGGGATGAATCAGATACTAAGGCAGAAAACAATATAAGAACGGTGTTTTCGATGTGGTCCGCGCCGAGGAGTTATAAAGACAACTGGGGTCAGAGTTACTTTACGACTGGAGGTTTACCGCCAATCAGTTCGTCTTGGCTTCAGGCCCCTTGAGATCCACGACCTGAGATTTTTCTTTTCACTGAACTCTTGCGGTAATAGGCCTTATGTAACATCCTCTCTGACGAGAAGATGGGTCTACCGTTTACAAATGCTGCTGGTCTTCGCCAGCGCAGTCATTCTCAGGGCCGAGTCCCGCGAAAATAATTACCACATTTTACTGTCTCATATTCGAGACTGCTCAACTTCAAGGGCCAGGTCCCCGTATTTATATCCCCCAGGAACAGGGTGGCCCGGTTGTACTCCTAGGCACTGGGTTCCCTTTTCGTCACCTCCTACGACTCGCAGAGCTATGGTGGAGGTACTGCGAACCTAGCAGAGAGCACCAAAATGTTACGAAATTTAGTCTGTACTCCCACCGCAAGGTACAGTAGTCACTGCCTTTAGAGAAGATGTGCAGGTAGTGCGGTAGAGTTTTTGCTTACGATTCCAATCCTTGTTCCCGTACTGTCTTCTGATTGCACGAGAAAACTTTAATTTCCTAATTTGTGCCTCATTCCTCCTATCAAATTTTAGCTACAGTGTATTGCGTCGCTGACAACGAGAGACATATTCTGAGCGATAGCATAATATACACGATTTGAACTCTTCCTTCTTTCTCCNTACTTCGGTTTCCCTTGCCAATCTTCATTCCACCAACTGCTCCACAATCACCCTCACCTATCATTTGGGGCTGGTACAATAGGCCAGAAGTGGCCGCAGTACAAGGGACTCAGTCCCACCGCACCGAGTAATAATAAAGTAATAATACAAAAAAGGACCTAGGCAATGTCCATCTTGTCCTGCAATAAACATCTTATTCTATCATAGCGGTCAACCCGCGATTTTATTAATGTTTTGTATATTTACTTCTTTTTATTTTTAAGTAAATTTAGAAATTTTGTTTTTGCTGTTCTCAGACAAAATGTTCGTCACTGTCGCCCTCTGCTCCTGGCTTAATGTCTTCAACGTGAAACATGAATTGAACAAATCTTTGTACCACGGAGAAGGCAACTACTGACCTGGAGAGCGTTGGGCCAGAGGCAGGTGACATTGGGCGGCAGTTCCTGCTGTCCGGGAGTCGAGGAGTGCTGGGGGCAGACTGCCTTGGAGGGCGCGGACTTGCCGTACTGCGCCACCTGGACCGAGATGCTGGTACCGTGGGGGCACCTGAGTGTGACGACCTCGTCATCACAGCCCGCGCGCTGGAACGTCCTCAGCGTCCCTGATAAGAGAGCTGCAGGATTGAAACAGACAGACAGACAAACGGAGAGTTAAAGCCCGTCACCAGTGTTAGTTCAGCAACCCACAGCCTTTCCTGACCTGCGTTATGTCTGCAAAAATAGGTTTATAGTAGATATCGAGGTAAGGTCAAATGGTTTAGCTGTTTTAACATCAGAGTAGTAAAATTCTGTATTAACTTCATTATTAATAAAATTATAGGTCGTGTTTAAAGGGCACAATGCAGCTTACGTTAAATCGAAATTATAAAATGAATGAAACAGGCAAGAACATATGAAAGATAAAGAATAAATTAAGCATATAAAAAGGAAATAATTAGAGAGAAGTCAGAGGGGAAGAAGACAATACAGAGTGAAATAATAACGAAAATAAAGATATGAAATATGAAAAAGAAAGGCAGGATAAGGAAAATCAAATAATATTTTGGGGGGGGGTTACTTTGCGTCGCTGTCACTAATTAGGACGTATAGCGTCGAATGGTAAGATTATTGACGGATGAACTAGAAAGGATTTGGAAGGAAATGGCTATGACGCAATCGAGATATTATCTATGAAATTTACTGGAGAGGCTAAGGAAAACAATGAAAACTTAAGTCAAGACAGCGGGAACTTCGGCTGAGGTTCGAACAGAACGCCTCCAAAACACAGAGGGTTACCGCCATAGCAATCCTTTGGATGAATAGGAACAAGAATGAACACGAAAAACATGCGAAAGGAAACGATAAATAAAGAGGAATAAAGAATATGTGACACATACGGCGATGAGCTGCCAGAAAATGAATAAAAATGGATAGTATAAGAGAAATGTTATAAGTCTGTCTGGTGCTTACTCAGAGAGACAGTTTCGGGGAAATCCCTTTCTCTTTGTCACACATTATAATTCGCTAATGCGTACGTCAAGTAAGGCTGCAGATTGACAGGAGACACCAAGCCACACAGCATGCACCTTTGTATTACAAGTTGTCCAACTTCAAGGCGCTCAACCTCGCGAAGGGTGGAGATGTGTGGGTATTCTGAGTTTCCTTTACACTTACGTGGCAGCCGCGGCAGCTCACGGAACATAGTGGTTAGGCAAGAGAATGAACAACCGAGGGGGGTTCGATTCCCGGCAGAGGTACAGATTTTCTTTTCTTTAAAACGTCAAGACCGGTTTTGGGGGCCACCCAGTCCCCTATACAGTAGTGTATCAGGGTCTCTTCCCCCCGCGGGTAGAGAGACCGGGTCGTTTAACCAACTACTTACATATATCTAGTGCCGACGTTAAGAACGGACGGAGCTTTACTTCTACTCCAGCATGCGTCTTCATACCGTGACAAAAACACAAATTTATCTTAAGAGTGCAATTTTTGGTCTTGAGCCCCAGATGAGTGCTTGACACCAAGACTGACTGGCACACTGACTGTTGGTCGTAACATATTTCGACTTAGAGAACAAAAACCTTGGTCATGGATCTCGGGGAGACTGAAACCAGGAATGACTGTGCTGACCAATACCAGCAGAAATTTAATTGGTGGACCGAGATGTGAGATAATATCCAGCCTGCAATGACGTAAACATGACACTAGGAAAATCTCCATTGTTGGGAACCGTAACCAAGCAACAACTAGCTAAGACTATAACAGGCTGAGCCAGCGGGCGCTGTAGTGAGAAGTAGAGCATATGGATTAGTGACAGCGGTATAATTACGTGTACTTACGACTGTTCAATTAAATCTAATTACCAATCCAAACCCGCGTCCAGGCACTAACAAGTGACAGTACGAGTCTCACAATAAAGAGGAATTATTTTCCTAAACGTCGTTACAGTGGCGACGCAATGTTTTTTCTCTGAGATGAGAATTATTTTTTTTAATATTATTACACCAATTTCATGTTTCAAAACGTAGAAAGTGAATTTTTAAGTACCTACTATTCAGATAATTTTCATGCTTGGAGAGGTATCAACTGAAGTTTTAAGTATAATTAGGCGATTTTCATGCCTCAGAAGGTAGGAACTGAACTTTTAAATATAATTTAAATTAGTTTCAGGCTTAAAAATATTAACCAAAACCCGTCAATTCATTTAAGAGGTGATACATGAAGAGAGGTCGACATGACACCCCCATTATCCGTTCATTTCATATGTTTATTGCAACTGACACAAAAATGACGGATAATGAACGGAAAACTTGTAACTTTTATCGGGTTTTGAAATGGACACGTGGCGGTGATGGGATTCTCATGTCGCGCGCGCCGAGTTATTCATCTGTTTATTCAACAGCGGTAACTTTCCGGCTGGGAGCTTAAAACGGACGCCATTCAGCGTCCACAGGCGGTCTACAGCGCCCAGCTCGCCTATGCTTCCTGTTGAAAGGTCACAGGGAGATACAGCGGCCAGAGCGTGAATGTATACTGTCACGTGTGTGTAGACACGGGGATTGAATTGATAATAGGATTTATTGAACGATCACAACTCGTAACTGCAAATGATTATAATAGTCTCACTAACTTACACCCCATAGATAGATCACAACAACTGCAGCACGCACAGAGTCATGTTTGGTCACTAGACGTTGCTAGGTAATGGTTGCCAAAAATGGAACTCCACACTGCTAACCCCAGATTCCGTCCTCCAGATCACGGCTGACTGACCATACGTCTTCATGTTACGGCGCTTAATTAAGCACGGGGGTAACTTTACTTTATCGTGTCGTTGGCCATATCCGGTTCTTAATTTACAGATTTTCAGGTCTCGTACCTTTTTTTGAGCGCACAATCTGATGCATCACGTGACTGAAACAATGACCTTCGGGTTAAAAGGATGTCCTGGGGATAATTAAGAACCTGTACATTATTGAAACCCCACAAGGCATGGATGTTTGGTATGTGTATGTGTTTATTCTGTGTTTGTGTCGTCCTGTGTTTAGGTAGAGGCCTTATGACGAACTGATCACTAGTCCAAGGAGTCCTACCGTCTGCAAAATGATCATGAAACTGAGAAATACAAAGACCAGGGCTCAAGGGGGCTGTAGAGCCAGTGGAAAAAGAAAAAAAATTATTGAAATTTTGAACTGCCTACAAAACAAAATGGCATGAAACCTGTGTCCCGCGGTTGGTGTTCCTGTTTCAGAATTACATCATGAAATGGCCCGTTATGTACATAAAACATGTTAATTGCAGGACGGAAGTCATGCTCTTTATTGCTCATAAAACATGAACTCAATTAAACGGCAAGCAGCGGCACGAAATGTACGCGGTCTCTAGGATAAACAAAATCTGCCGGTCGAATGGAAGTTTCAACTGCATTTGTCTGTAATTTCTATGAGTTTGTTACATGTAAATCAGCCGTTTGTGTTCCATTAACTGAAATTAACATTATAAAATTACTGCCGTTATATATATAAGCACATTAGCGATATCTGGAGCACAGATGAAACACTCGGGCTCGTCATATGCTGAAAGCAAACATCAATTTCCATCAGAAATCCAAAACGCGATGTTATACAAACTCCATGCTTATTGAATCTATAGAATATTAATTTTGAAACCCAGGATGTTACAAACGAGTGCACTGAAATAAAATAAGGCTTCCCCATTTTCTAACTCCCAACTTAACTGTAATTGAAGGTTTGGTTACTACCGGGTGATTAAAAAACAGCTTGATTATGAGCTCTACTAAGTAGCAATGTCGGTCAAAGTGGTCGCGTTGTTTGAGGCATGAACAGTCTTCGTTTGCTCGAACACTGGGATCGTGGGGTCGGATCCCATTCACGGCACGGATGTCTGTGTGCGTTCATTCTGTATTTGTATTGTTCCGTGCGTAGGAAGCGGCCTCCCGCTGGGCTGATCCCTCGTCCAAGGAGTTCCACCGACTGCGCATAGGATTAACAAACCGAAAAAGAGGCCAAAATCCAACAAAATGACTGTAGAGCCATAGATAGACAGACAGACAGATAGATATATATATATACAGTAGAACTTAGTTATAATGTCATCAAAGGGGCCTAAAAATAGTGTCGTTATAAACGAATGTCGTTGTAACCGAAATGG
>NW_019743179.1:403661-421928 GCF_002891405.2 Cryptotermes secundus | reverse complement strand
AGGCACCCCTCAAAAACACACAAGTTCAGATCACACTGAGAACAAATTCCCCAGGTAAATATACCTTTATAATTAATATGTTATTACTTTATCTACAACGGAGTTGCATCCGTTCTGCGGTGGTATGACTCACGGCAAATTGCAGCCGCGGCGCGCACTTGATTGTACGCACTGCATAATAAATCAATTCTGCAATTTGGGAATTTTAATTTGACTGTCATTATGGAAAGTAGGACCAGGGGACCAGAAAATGTAAATTTCAACAGACTTAATAAAGTATTCTAGCATTCATTATGGGCTATACTGGCTGAATTTGCTTTAGCAGACCAAACCAAGAGGATCTCAGGTTCTGAAGACGGGGGAGGCAAGTTCCTCCAAAACGTCGGTTGACTTTCAACGGACTATGCAGCGTTATATCCTAGAAGATATAGAACTAACCAAGATACACATGTTTGTCTTCAGTTTCACCTCACAACAAATAATGATTGTATTTATTCCACTTCAAAGGAACTCGTGTCTATCTGAAGGAAACGCCTCGTCTCTCTTCGATTTCTCACTTGTTCTAATCCTCTTGGGCTTCCTCAATGACATGTTCCGTAGCGACAGTGAAAAGCAATAGGGATAAAGCATTCCCTTCTTTGAAACCACGGTGAATGAGAAAGTATATTTTACTTCGTGTCTGAGGTTCTTACAGAGGTGACTATGAAGAGTGCGAACTTATGGGATTTATTAAAACTGCTTTTCTTATTTCTTCAATACCTCCGTTCTTCCCTTCATACTTTCTGTCTGTGTTTCTCTCTGCTCCTCTCTTCCCTTATTCTATTTGTCCATTCGTGGTTCATTTCGTGACGCTCTGCGTATCTTAGCTGATACGGCGTCGCATGTAGGAAGATTAGTGAAGACTGAAGGGTGATAGATGTGAAAGGAAGCAGTAATTTTTTAATCTGAAGTAATATCACGGACTTTCCTTGGGGGGGGGTGCATGAGATAAATCTTAGAATAGTCGGTTTCCGGGCTGTGATGGGAGCCCAACACTTTCAGAATACGATGCAGGACGCCCACCAATTAAACCGCGACTTTTTGTCTCTTTTCCTTTGTTATTATATTCCTTCGTAACTAACAAACCAATTAATATCCAGTTTTGCGGTAAAAGAATCCGAAATCTTTACACTTCCAACGCAAGTGTCATTTACTGGATTACAGTCACATTTTGACAGACGACATTTAGAAGTCTGAAGTGATATAAAATTTCCGCATCGAGCTATTCTGCACTGCAAACGAGCATAATTGTTTCCCATTACCAGGAAGTCGGAGTAAACACCGGAAATAATATTTCTACATCCCTTGGGACACTCAGCGTCGGCGAGTCCATACCCGAGGCAACACGGATATTCCCATTTTAGTACGTATAATTGTTATTCAACTTTTATTTTGTGATTGATGTTGGAGAAGAGAGGATTGCCAACTGCCGCTAAAAGAAACCAACATCAGTTCTGCCACCTCACTTGTCGCTAATATTTTTACAAGCTCGCTTCTTCCGACATGTTGTATTACCGACTGTGCACAAAGTCGGAGTGGACTACAGTGCCATGAGTTTGACACAAAAGTTAGGAAGATTGGTAAACTCTTTCAAAAGTTAACAGGGGACAGACACTGTGATCTCATAAGGATGTTTTCTCGTTAAGAAGGAAATTAGGTTAAATATCGAGATATCGGCGAGGCGCAACTCTGTACCTGATGAATCTTTTCGTAACTAACACCCAGAACGATGAGCTTGCACAGGTACAGGTATGAACACTCTCATCTGACGTCACGGTCTGACACATTGTTGTGTGTTTGGAAAGGGGGCATTTAGTCCCTTGAGACATTCTCCGTTCCTTTGTGACCCGGTTGTAGAATCCTACAATATAAAAAAGGCGCAGAGAGAAAAAAATAGTTTCATCAAAATAAAATTCCCTCCAACGCTTCAATTACGAGCTGTCAGATAAAAGATGGCGCTGCAGGCAAAACATCTGAAGATCGATAGACTGCTGCATCAAGACAGATTCCTGCTGTCCTTTGCTGAATTCAGATTACAGTAAACAGACGAGAGCCGAGGCACGGGAAAGTGAGCAAGCAAGGACTGCACGAAGAAAGGGAAAGGATAAATAAAAGGAAGTGCGACAGCGCAGAGAGAAATGGGGGGAAGAAAATAAAAGCAAGGAAGATTTGAGGAAATATACAGGAAGAAACCAACAAAGAAAGCAAGGACGATACAAGAGAACAGGTAAGAAATGTATGATATAAAGAAATAAGAAATTATGGGAAAACAAATGTCCTACTTTCCTTTCATGCGACAAGAACCGCATAGAAAACAAGAACATAGGGGTGATACAGATTCACAGGCAGCAAGGTGATCTCATAAGCCTTCTTTTCGGTTTTTTTTTTCAAAATAAGCAAAGTGGGATAACAAAGAAAATGCGCAGAGAAATGTCGCAAAAGAAGGAACAAAAGCAAGTAAAAGGGATAGGAATGAAGAACGGAAGAAAAAGAGATAACAAAGACAAAAAGGAAGATAAAAATGGGACATGGAAGGAATTCAAGACAGGAAGAAACAAGTAAACAAATAAAGAACGATATAAAGTAAGAGATAAAATTGAGGGGGGAAGGGAAGTATATGAAAGAATAAATACAGAAAAAATAAAAAAAACGAGAATTAAACGGCCCAAGGAGATAGAAATGGCGGTAAAGAAAAATAAGGAAGTAGATCATAAACACCAGAAATAAAAGGACACAATACTGTAAGGGGGAAAGATACAAAAGTAACATGAAAGTGAGAAAAGGGAATGAAGACGACAAAAAAGAAGAAAAAGAAAGAGAAGACGGAAAAGGGGAATGTACAAGAGTAAAATACGAAAATGAAGATGACGCACAAAGCCAGATGCCTACACGAATTTTATAAAGGAGAATTATTTAATTCCCTTTTTTGTTGCGGCCTCAGACGGGCCTATTGTGCCAATACTTGATGATAGATGAGGATGCAACATTGGTGGCAGGGGAATTCCAGTGCTCAAAGAAGAACCTTCCCCATTGCCAATTAGACTATCATAAATCCGTCGTGGAAACATCGGGATTGAAC
The DNA here is from genome assembly GCF_002891405.2 of Cryptotermes secundus. Lineage (NCBI taxonomy): Eukaryota > Metazoa > Arthropoda > Insecta > Blattodea > Kalotermitidae > Cryptotermes > Cryptotermes secundus. Next base: position 418,810 of record NW_019743179.1, on the reverse strand, counting down.
CGAGAGCCCCGAGATGAGAAGTGGCACACTCCTGATTCTCCTAAATCAAAAGATCGGCGCAAAGAGGGTGCAACCTTTCGCTAAGAAACACCGAAATGAGCAAAATTATTGAAACTTTCAGCCGGCAGACACGCTGCGTCGGTAATGAAACTGACTACTTGCCTTATTTAAAAAAAAAGAGGAGGCTTATGAGATCACCTTGTTGTCTGTGTGCTCTTCCCTAGCTTTGCTAGGCAACAGATTGGTAAAAAACATTCCCGCAGCAACGAATACGCAATACAATACAATACGATAAATGTTGGATATGGCACTTTCCATGCGGTCCGTGTTGCGAAATGAAAGTAGGCGATTTGTCACCCGTGTGAAGGAGTAGACGTGCGAGTCGTAGGAGGTGACGAAAGGTAATTCGGTGCCTGGGGTATGACTGGGTCACCCTGTCACTGGAGGGATATAAATACGGGGACCTGGCCATCCAGGTAGGGGGAGTCTCGAATTTGAGACAGTAAAATATTTCATGAGTCCCGGGGGACTCGGGCCCGAGCTGGCGAGGACCAGCAGCAATTGTAAATAACAGACCCATCCTCTCATCAGAGAGAATGTTAAATAAGGACTATAGCTGCAAGTGTTCAGTTGAAAAGAAAAATGCTGGTCATCAGCCTCAAATGGCTCGTCGCCCAGAGGAACTGATGGGCGGTAACCCTCCAGTCGTAAAGTAACTATAACTCTGTAAGCGATTATATCTTCCTAAAACTTCTTGTTTTATGTAAAATTCCCATCACTGCTAAAATATGTCGTTTACTACCCGTGCAGCTGTCAAAACGAAGATTCTTCTCGCATCTCAGTGCGACATATCGTGTTATCGAATTATGGTGGAATTTATTTCGATTTATTCCCGTAGTTTTTGTTCTTCGCTCTATAGCTTTATATAATCAATGACACACAACACGGTCTAGTGCAGATTTTCCCTGAATGTCATTCACACAAGCTGGACGACTCCTTGTGTGTATTCCTGTAGAATACTTCACAGATAAACACACTTAAACTGCGATTTGGATTCGAAGCATGTGTGAGAGGAGTTTCATAGCGTGCAGCCATCATGATAAGCAAATCTGTGCTTATTCTACCATAAACACAAACTCAAGAGTTCCACAATTCCCTGGGCATTCAACAATGTTGTGCACCCCTGCCCGTTTTGAGAGTGTTCATAATTCTCACAGCTAAGAACCACAAATACGAGTAGTTACTTGGAAATGTCAAGAGATGGCAGGAGAATTTATATGCATTGTTACTATAAAACTATAAAGATGTTGAAAACAAAGTGACCGATGTTTATGGTCTTGTTATCTCGTTCATAACAAAGAAAATGTTAATATTGGGAAGAACAGAGGCAAGACGGCTATTCTGAGCAAAAGGCGGAAAATATTCTATTTTTGTGTGTGTTGATAAAGGGGCATATAGACGGAATTATTATGGGCCGGGTGTGTGGTGATTCGGAAATATATGACTGAAAACTGGTCGAACTGCTTGTGATTTATTTTGAAACGAAACGGTAGCTAAACCAAGATATAAGCTGATCCAAAAGCATGGCTCCCAGCAAACTTAAAATCATATTTATACAACTGCAATATACCTGCGTTCCTATTCCAAGGGATCGAGTAAGCCTATTGAAAGCACTGACCACTTTTGAGGTGCATTTCAAAGGTTTAAAAGGATCAGACTTCTTAACTTTCTTTCCCTTGGTTTATCTAATGACGCTGTCAGCAGCTCAGTTTATCTTCTTCTTCTTCTGCTTCAAGTATTAGGCCCCATAGCTCGGACTATACAGAATGTCCGAAGAGGAAACCTGAATATTCTGGGAGGTCACAGTATCGGTCAGTAATACATGTGTCCTATTCAGATCGGTTTCCGAGATAGAGCTATTTCACTGTACAATACACTGGTCAGACGAGCAACACGCCATGTCCTCACACGAGTTGCAAAGTGCATTGATGTTGACGGTGGAATTTTCGAAAATGTATTTTACTAGGTAAACTGTACCAACTTTGTCACTTAGACAATAAACACCAGTATTAGAAACAGTACGTAATATCTCAGGAGAACGCAGTAGCGTAGCGTAGCACTATGCTACAAGCCGGGAGGTCTCGGGTTAAAGTCTCGATAAGGTCATTGGATTTTTCGATTGACCTAATCCTTCCAGCCGCACTATGGCCTTCGGGTCGACTCAGCCTCTAACAGAAATGAGTACCAGGAAATTTCCTTGGGGGTAAAGGGCGGTCGGCGCGTAAGGCTGACAACCTCACCGCCATCTGTGAGCCGATTTTCCAGAAAATGTGAGAGCCTCACATCTCACAACCCTATGAACCTCCGAGGCCTTTTACAGGGATACATTTACCTTTTACGTAATATCTCTTTCTTATCAAACAAATTTGGAACTGTGCAGTGAAATAGCTCTATCTCGGAAACCGTTCGGAATGGGACACATGTACAACTCTATTTAGGACGGGCCCTACTCGAATATTGCCATCTGTAAGCATAACAAAGTCTGTACCTACACCGCTAGGCCCAGCCTCTATGCAGGACACGTGTACCGTAAGCAGTCGGTGTGGGGGAGAGCGGGGCAACAAGACTTCCCGAAGTGGCTGCAATCACACTCATACCACCGTAGGCGGAACATACAGGAGGCTGAGTGTTACTTCAAGTGGTCACGAGAAAGTTACAGCACAAAAAATGTATGAAGACGGGTAAGTATTAGAAATAAAGAAAGAGATAAAAACAATAGAAGACATTAAATTCAGAAATAAAAGAACGAATAAAGAGGAAACCGGACGATAAGATAAACAACGACGGATAAATACAGACCCAACCTTCGAACAAGAGGATAATCGTGAAAGCCGGGAATGGGAAAGTACGTACAGTGACACGGATACGGGCTGGAAGACCTAGTAATCGGGGTTCGAGTCCTTGCAGGTGAAAGATAATTTTCTCCTTTCTACAGACACCATCTGGGGCTCACCCAGCGTGAAGCTGACCACTCACCTCCATCTAGTGCTGAGGTCAAGAATACGTGGATCTATACATCGATTCCTCCATACACCTTCATGGCTGGTGCTTCATCATCCTCATCTTTATGCAAGGAACCAAAAAAAGTCATAACAAGAGAAAAATGAGAAGAATAAGAAAATGGACCGAGGAAGTTGGTTCAAACAACAGAGTTATATATAGACTTTGTATTTTGGAGGCGCTCCGTTCGAATCTGAGTAGGGACACTTGACTATCATGATAACAATTTGTTTTTAGATTTTCCACACTTTCTCCAGGCATGTGCTGGGATAGTATCTCAATTAGGCCAACGCCGATTCTTTCAAATCCTCTTGCTCCATTAGCCCCCCCCCCCCCAATTCGAGAATGTACAGTCTGAGACATTGGGACCACAGTCATAACTCAGAGGAAACCGAAAAGGGGAACATGTAACATAAATAAACAAGTACAGAAGTAGAAAATAAATTTCAGATTCTTACAGCAGTGGTAGTGAGAAATAATATATTGAGATGTGCCGCCGTGTAGCCCGGTAGAATTTCACCGACGTTTCGGACGAACGTAGTGTCTCAACATTCAGGAACAAACTTCTACAGGACTAAACGAAGCCACATCCTCCAAGAGAGTGTTCTTCAGAGGAGGAAGGAACGAAGAACAAAGAAGAAGTACAGAAACAGAGAAAGAAGGGGGAAAATAAATAACAATTGGGGGGGGGGCAATCGACAGAAGAAATGGAGAAAGAAAATAAAACGAAATGGAGTCGCCTCGATGCGCTAAATGGTTGCAAAGTTTCGAAAGTTACACTGTACAGCTCTCTCCCTCTCTCTGGATAGAGAGAGAAACACAAACTGGCTTTGCTCCAGTTCGTTGCTGCCAACACCTCTTGGCTCAGTGTTCGAGGCCGGCTTTTGTTTTACACTGAGGGTGGAGCTCATCACTTTCTGGTCCTAGGTCGAATCCCAGCAGAGGCCAATTACATGCTTTTGGCAATATTTTCAAACAAGAAGTCAGTTATGCTTTTAGGTGTTCTGCTAAGGGGGTGATTGTGTCCACGTGACTACAGCCCACAGGGGGAACGTCACAGCAGCCGAACTCCATCCGCTCTAAGAGCCAGGTTACGTCATACCCAGGGGAGGCAACCTTACAGAAGAAATTTCCTGGACAAACATGTCTGAATTTCTCACAGACATGTAAATACTTTAAGTATGTTGTAAATACGACTTCGCTAACTGATGATGACGCAACCTTGTTCCCGTAGTACAGGCTCCAACTTCAAGCAGATTGTGATCGACTTTTAGTGTCAAAACTGCCGGTGACCTACCACCCCCTCCTATCGTCGTACCTCGCTTTAAGTAAAAATATTGGTAAAAATAACATGACACATGATGTTTGTTGCAAAAGCAACATATATTGAAAGTACAGCCTATTTAACATGTATTTTCCCTTCAAAATCTGAATATAATCACATTATATTACAAGTGAATTTACATGCTTTTCACGTATAATTTCCTTATAGGCCTATGAGATCGACCAAAAATCGTCCCGCGATCGACGCGTTGGACATGCCTGCCGTAGTAGACTGGATACACGTATTTATGAATATCTGCAATCAAAGAATGATCCTAGATACTGGCTTCTTCCTTGAGGACTACAGCTTACTTAGTCAGCTTGTCACATTCTGGGATATGGTATACTGTAATCTTTATCTTCCGAACTATCCTGGAGATGGAGGCAGCAGGTACCTCCGAAACGTTGGTATCGCTCTAAAAGACTGCATGGCATCACATTGCAAGGGGCAGTGATCGGTTTATTCAGCCCCAAGGGAACTTCATATCCCTTGTACTAGAATATTCTATTCAATTACAGCACATTCTGGAATATGAGGCCGTGTAGTCTGGCAGAATTTCGCCGTTCTTTCGGGAGAACGTAATGCCTCCATATTAAGGATTGAAGAGTAATCGAAGCAGTCATGGATTTTGATTGCTGCCTATGTCTTGTGGGTCTCTTGATTGTCTTACCCTGAAGATGGAGACAGAGATTTTCTCCGAAACGTTGGTACCTTCCAACCAAACTACATGGCGTCACATCTCAGAAGAAAGAGCTTCCATTAAACCTTCACCCTAATTCTGCTGAAGTGACTTGCACACTGTGGGTCTGACCTCTGACCCAGACGTGAGAGTCGGGGCGGTCTGCTGTGAGGCCAGCTGAACTACTCACTTAACTTTACAGACGCGACGGAATTAGGGGGTTCATACGCAAAGAAGAGGACGAAGAAAAGGACGAGCTATAATACAAGGACATAAAAAAGCATAAAAACAGAAGTTGGAGGGAGGGGGGGGGGAAATTGGTGAGGAGACAGCAAAGCGATGAAAAGTTGCAACCAAACAAACGCGAAAAATACGGTCTTACAGGGTGCAGCGCGATGCAATTAGGAAAGAGCCCGACGTTTCGGAGTGGGGAGCGTCGAAGACTAATCCAAGCGAAATATCATAAGAAGCAGGTACGGGGCTAAAATTACAGTTTTCTTGGGGGGGGGGAGCCAAATCGATAACGACAATTTAGATTATAAAATTATTTTTTACTCTTGATTCATACAACAAAAGAAAAAAAGTAGAGCCATCCCTGTAATAGGCCGTGAAGACCCATAGGGTTGTGAGACATCGAGGCTCCAACATTTTCCAGATAGTCGACTCACAGATGACGGTGAGGTTGCCAGCCTTACGCCGGCCGCTCTTTACCCACAGGAAGATTCCTGATACTCATTTCTGTTAGAGGCTGAGTCGACTGCAGGGCCATAGTGCGGCTGGAAGGATTAGGTCAACTGAAAAATCCAGTGACCTCGTCGAGAATCGAACCCGCGACCTTCCAGCTTGTGGTGTAATGCCTCAACTACGCTGCCATGTTCTGTGGTTTCAGAGAAGCAATAAAAGCTGCTGATTCCATTTCTGCTTTGTGGAGGCCGAGCGGTGACGGGACCACACACTCGTGGCCAGGCATTTGTTTCGAAGAACTGAGCAAAACGGTAAAACAAAAGTAACTTCAGTGACTACAGCAGGTCTCTGTGTCGAGCAGACGCTGAATAACCCCAACTGCCGAAAGCATCGTTAAATAACCACAGATCCTCAAAATATATGGCAAAATCTATGAGATGCGGGACAGCTTGCGTGCAAAATTCAGGGAGTAATATACTTTTACAGCCGACACAACGGTCCCTTTCATTTCGGAATGGCACATACAGACTGTTCCAAAATTCATGGCCACCTCAACACAAAGAGTACATGGAGTCACAATTCTACTCTTGCGAGACAACATGACTCGCACTGGTATACTTCTGAAACAGAAAAAGTAGAGAAAATAGCGAAAAAGTGGGATGTGTTAATGTGCTGCCTGGTAAAGGCTGGTGCACACCTCAAGGGAAGATGAGAGATGTGTTTGGAGCAATGGTAAATCGACGATTACCAGGGTAAACTGGGAGATAAACCTACCCCAATGTGGCTCAATTTACCGCGATTCTCATATGAAGTAACGCAGGGTTGAACCAGATGCTCCACGGTAAGAAGACAGCGTCTAGAGCCTGAGCTTTTCTGAGGTTACGTATTTATAAACAAACAAGAAGTTATGGGAAGAACTAATCGCCCACACTCCGCATAGAAAACGACCCACCTAACACTTATTCTATTGTTGCTTGTGTATCCGTCGCAGTGGGAACGTGTTTACTGAGCCGTTACCTAGCAAATATGAGGGAGATACACATAGACACCCAGACAGATAGGCGATCTCATAAGGAGAAATTGTCCTTGTGCTTAATTAAGCACTATGCCATGAAGACATATGGGGGAATGGAGGTATAACTCCACCTTCCTTGACCTCGGCATTAGATGGAGGCGAGTGGTCAGCTTCACGCCCGGGCTACATTAACTCCGGGGAAATCGTCCGCAGTGTCCATTAAATAGGTCTCGACCCTGTGGATAAGCTAAAGAGTTTGTCCCTCTCGAGAATCGAAACGCGACCCTCCGTCCAGCCGCAGCCTGTCGCTGTACCGACCGAGCTATTCCGATTCGCTTTTACGTTTACTAAACATGGAAATTAAGCTAAAAATATTGCACGAGAAGAGAAACTGTTTCTGTGTATATTCTGTGATCAAATGGTTTTCAGAATAAAGCCGTCTTCAAGGATGTGGCGCCGTGTAGAAATTGTGTTAACCGACGTTTCGGAGGAACGTATCGACTCCATCTTCAGGGTAGAAGAAAAGAAGAAATCCGCGAGCGAACCAGCAGAGCAGGTGCAACAGACTGAACCTCAAATCTTACAAATACTTTTCCGTTCACATTTCAATATGGATTTTATAATACTGGAAATATTGTGATGTACAGATCCATTGGTAGGCAACGCCTCGATAAACACGTTCCCGCGAACACGCAACAATAGGAACTGTGTTCTCTGTGAGCCACGCTACAACTAGTTGCTAGGTTACACAATTCTGACAACAGAAGAGGGTGTTTTCTATGTGGTCCGTTCCGAGGCTATAAAACGAGATTCCCGGAATAACTTGGAGGACAGAGGAGTACAGCGGAGAGTGACGAGAATGGAGCGTGGTCTAGTGATTTGTGAAGTGGGCAGATTAGCGGTAGCGCTATGATTGAATGCAGTTAAAAGAGATTGTAAAAGAAAGTGTCAATAAATCCAATCATCCAACTCAGAAGCCGTTATTGTTAGTCACGCCAACCATTTACATGTAACAATATTAAAGTAACATCAGTAACTAATTACAAGGTCACACGGCTCCACGTCCCAGGGAACAGTGAAATTTCCGAAACATTCTGCCGCATGTTCTGTTTTCTGGCCATTCTCACACTGACGAAGTACAGTTCCAGTCTTATACAGAGGCCCACAAACAGCAATGCCTAAATATCGCTCAATCCGAGAGAGCCCCTGTACAGTCACGAGGCAATATGAAAACAGCAAATTGTAGCTGATGTTACAGAAGAATCAGAGATTAAATATTAAAGTGGCTTTTGACATGAACCAGAAGGAATATCCGCCATCACATGAAGAGCCCCACCGCGACTTGCCGAGGAGGCTGGTGTAGTGGCAGTGCTCTAGGACTGCATTCGGGAGGTCTTCGGTTCGAACCTCAACAAGTACACCGGCTATCCTGAGACATTCAGTGGATCCTAGGATCGTACCTCGATTAAACCAAGACAGATTCCTCCCAAATCCCTACAAATTTATCATTCACCAGTCATCTACCATTCGACGCTACTTCAGATAATGGGTGTATCGTAAAACAAACCGCGTGTATTCGTTACCGCAGGAATATGTTTACAGAACCGTTGCCTAGGAACGACCGTCTCTTCTGGCTTTCAAGTGTTACGATGGGACATATAGACACATAGACAGCAAGATGATCTCGTAAGCCTCATTTTATATTTTTAAATTAGGAAACAGGCTAAGAACATACTTAAAGGAGGCGTCAGATGATAGTGAACAAGGACGCAACAGGAAACCGGAAAAATTACATAAAGTGGAACTTTAGAATTTGTATTCTTCACCTGTTACGGCAAATAACGAATCAATAGAAAAAAAAACAGGAAATAAGCACAGTAACTTTTCTTTTTCGATTCGACAGCCTCAAGTAAAATATACCGATACAAATGTAAAAAGTCAGTTAATTTTTGCGGATAATATTAAAGTTAATCTTAGAGAAACAATGTGTATGAGAGTGAACTGATGTTATTAAGGTTTAAATGGCGCGTTTTTGTGACGAACTTATGTTGCTTAAGAGTACGAAATTTCTTAAATAATTGAAACCTTGTGAAACAGGATCGAAGTTAAATCGGCTGCAAGAAACCAACAGTGTTTCTTTGTGCGAGATTTTCTCTTTTTGCTGCCTGAAGCTGCTTTCTTGCTTAACTTGCTCTTTGAACCTGACGATGGGGACTATATGTGCCTCGAAAGCTTCTGGTGATTTTCTTCAGGCCACATGGCACTGCATCCAAGAAGACAGAAACATTCAACCGTACGCTACCCGCCGTGTTTTAGGAAGGCACCGTGACTAATATGACGAAACATAGGCCCTGCCTGTTATTGTTCCGTTTCCTGGCACACTTCCCGTGGCGCCACATTCCTACGTGGCGCCAGTCACGCACATTAATACAGTTTATTTCAATACGGGAGTCCAATTTGTTCTTATTTTTAATTTATGTCTGTTAAGACTTTCGGAGGAACGTTCAAGTGCCCGCTGGCAGAAGGAGTGGAGACCGTGACTCAGCTGTGAGTCACTCTGTCAGCGGGGGGCAAACACGCGACCCGACAGGAGTCGCTTCGCAGCTAGACACAATAACATCTCCACAGCACAGCAGAAATTTATATTCAATATTAGAATGTTAAGCGTTTTGTCCTCACAGGTTATTTTAGTGACCATTTTCAGCCTACTTCCCTTATTTGCAAAAAAAATAAATAAATAAATAAAAAGCGGTTTATGAGAACACTTTGCTGTCTGTGTGTATGTCTTCCCTCTGCCGTTGTTAGGCAACGGCTCAGTAAACAAGTCACCGCGTCAACAAATACATACTCAAAAACAGAACTGTTGGACGCGGTGTTTTCTATACGGTCCGTGTCATATCAAATATTCAATATGTAGTTAAGGAAAATATGCGATTAGTTATGTTTATTTATTGACTTGTTTAGCGATGCTGTGAGCATATCAGAACACAGGACGTCATGCAGCAGGATAATCAACGACTAATGAAATCGAGAGGGGTGAAAGGATGCAACAATATGACGATACTTGCTTGGAGCAACTGAGGAAAGCGACGAAGAACCTATCATGATAATCGAGGCTCCGAACTGAGTACCTCCCGAATGCAAGTCCGAACGGCTGTATCGCTTGAGTGTCCCTACTCGACTCACGATTTATATAATAATCAGCGATTATTTCTCTAACCACGATTACCTGACTGGTATTGTTAACCGAGATACATTGTGTTTTATAAGTGATAAGAAAAGGCAACGGTAGAGTTGTCTCCGTGCTTAATTAAGCATTATGTCACGAAGACGTATATGGTGGAGGCATAGCTCCATGCATTCTTAAACTTCACACTTGACGCAGATGAGTGATCACCCTGACGAAATGGCCGCTTTACCCCCGGGGAAAGAGTTCTCAGTTTGTATTTAATAAAAGGCTGGGTGGGCAACATGGCCGTTATGGATGTAGACGGGAATCGAACTTTGAATCCCTGCTTGTCCAGCACGTAACTTCGTCACTATACACACTGAGCTATCCGGGTTGCCCTTCGTCCACAGTTAGGCCTAACTAGCTCCTTAGAACGTACTGGCGTCTATACAGACACACAGACTAGCACGTGCTTTGATATAACAAAATTTCCTTATTTTGCTCAAAGAGTTAGGCCTTTTCATGTGATTTCCAGTCTCTATGAATGCGCAACGCATTTTTACTATTGGACGATTCAGAATCGGCGCGATAATCCAAGTTCGTGTTATTCATTGTCTTGTCCCTGCAACAGCAACATTTGCGAAGTCACGCAGTAATTATCCCGCCGGATTTTCCCCCAGTTTACAATTACTTCCGTGCCGGGGTGAACCATTGATTAAATCAACAGAATTTTACTTTCGTTTGATTGATCGATTTGTCTGCAGCCTGAAACAATAATCCAATAGCCGCATTTACGTTTGTTCCTACCGACATTCATCAGCGTTAACCTAATGTCTTACTACCACTCACTCGTGCGCCATATGCGTCACTGTTTGTGACGTGTCCAGCTCCAGGTTTTGTTCTCTTATTTACTTACGAGATCGCCATTTTGTGATGCGCACAGATCGTAAGAGTGCAGAGCGCGTCGTGAATACAGAGGTTCTACTGGAAGCGGGAACCGTCCACTGAGTGAGCACCATATACTCGTACGTACAGTTCTCAAACGTATGCATAGTAACAAGCTCTGAGAAGAACTAACATAGAGAGAGAGTTGCTTTACTACTGGCGGTTTACCGCCAATCAGTTCCGGTTGACAAGCCCCTTGAGACTCATGACTAGTAATTTTATTTTCCAACTGAACACTTGCAGTTATAGCACTTATGTAACATCCTCCCTGACGAGAGGGTGGGTCTGTCGTTTACAATTGATGCCGGCCCTCGCCAGGACAGCCATTTTTGTGTCTGAGTCCCGCGGGACTTATGACCACATTTTACTGTCTCAGATTTGATACTCCACCAAACTGGAGGGCCAGGTTCCCGTATTTGTATGCCCCGGAAATTGGGTGGCCCAGTTATAGTCGAGGCACTGGGTTCCCTTTTCTTCGTCTCATACAACTCGCAGGGCTACGGTGGAGGTACTTGACCACGCCTCCACACGGAATAACTAGTAGCCAACTTTCCTTTCACTATAGATCGAGAGTTTGAGTCGGCACGGACTGCAAATAAAACACCGCACTCTAGAATTCTTATGTTATTGCGTGTGAATTAGTTACAGCAGGAATGTGTTTACTGAGCCGTCGCCTAGCAACGATCGTATTTTCTGACTCCGCTATTCCGGCTTTCAGGCGTCATATCACATTCTTCGATCCTTTAGTCTGCACAACAATTTGAGAGGCTGTCATGTTGGTATTATTGATGTGATGGATTTATGAAGTCCTCTGAGATGATCTCAGGTGCCAGGATGTACATACCAAGTTTCATAGAGACTGGTTCAGGCATTCAAAAGTTGCTAGGTTGAATACACAGACACAGAGACAACGTGGCGAATCATAAGCCTACTGTTATTTTTTAAGAACTACGAAAGTCGGTTAATAACTTCTCTGTTCGCTGCGTTTACCGTGTACCTCATGCAAATACTGGAAGACAGAGTATTGTGAAATATTACAAATATGTACGGTAATCATGTCTGCCAAACAGATGTGCAGGTATTGTGGGAGTTTCGTGGTGCGAACTGAATCTTCGCTCAATTTGAACTTCTTAATTTAAGTGATACAGGAGCCGGAGTAGCTCATTCGGTAAAGCGACGGGCTACTTGTTTGACTGCCGGGATTCGATTCCAAACAAGGACAAATTATTTCTTCTCCGTACAGGGTCCAGACCGGTTCTGGGGCTCACACAGTCTCCTAACCAACGGAAACCAGGGGCCCTTTCTCTGGGGTTAAACGGCCGGAGAGTGAAGCTGACCACTCGTCTCAATCTAGTGCCGAGGCCAATAATGGTGGAGCTATACTTCAAATCCCGCAATACGTCTGCATGATGTGGTGTTTAATTAATTTTTTATATTTTTGTCTTAATTTAAGTAATACTTTTTTCTCTAAACCTGTTGCTGCTATGCAGAGTGATAGTAACAAAAAAGCCGACCACATCCCGGACGAAGAACGGGTACTCCTTGTTGTCGCGGGCATAAATGTGTTGCAGAAAAACTGTAGCGAGAACACAGGTGTGGATCTGAGTGTGGCCGTTATTTACTACTTCACGTCTAAATGTTTATCAGACTGTACTTTCTTCTAGGACGTAACGTCATGTAGTTTGATATAAGTTCACCGATGTTTCGGAGAAAAGTGTTGCTTCCATCTACAGAGTCAAAGGGTAAACCACCCAAGAAGGTAGCTGAAAGCAAGCATGAAGCAGAGTCACTTTCTTGCTGCTTGCTGGTGGTTTTCTGACCTAGTCTTGCATCCTGAAGATTAAGTAACATATTCTTCGTAAACTTCTGTCAATTTCTACCAGACTACACGACGTCATGACTCAATAATGTGGTACACTTCAACTTTACTGCACATCAATTTATATGCATTCAGTAATTTAGGGAGTAAAACAGGTGGACTAATGGATAGTGTACCTCCCTATTGCGCGTTCCTTTGTCGCATTCCCTGCGTGTAACACTATCTTTTGGCCGCGCCAAAACTCAAGCGGTTAGTCGCTGGCTTCCCAACCCGGCGTCCCGGGTTCGATCCCGGGTTTGGTCAAGTGGGATTTGTGGTGGACAAAGTGGCGCTGGGGCAGGTTTTCTCCGAGTACTTCGGTTTCCCCTGCCAATCTTCATTCCACCAATTGCTCCACAATCACCCTCACCTATCATCTGGGGCTGGTAGGCCAGAAGTGGCCGCAGTACAAAGGACTTAGTCCCACCCCACTAACAATAAAAAAAACACTATCTTTCTGTGCTACAGATTTCTTTGACTCATAATGTCTCAGCATCTATTCCATTGTGCAGATATGCGGCGCCATGAGAATCAGAAGTGCCTTCGGATTTTCCCCACGGGGCCAACAGCAGCGCGCACCTCCCCCAAACGCTGCCAACAAATTCCAAATCTCTTTTCCCTTTTATATTAAAGTATTGTCTTGAGTTTCTGGAACGCAATAAGCGAGTTCCGAGGACGCAGAGAGCATCCGAACATCCCCAGAATTAAACATCCACTTGGGGTCGACTTTCATTAGTGACGTCAACACACTGAAATTGTTTGGAGGGAGAAGAGAGATCCATAATTTTGCCGATTCTCTACAAGAAAATTATTAATACGCGTGAATATGACCGGGAAAGTTCAGCCAGTATACAGTCTAGGCTATGGGCTTCATGACCGAAGGAATCACGGTTCGATTTCCGGAAAGAGCAAGATATGTTCTCACTTCACATTGTTCACACCGGATTTAGGGCCTACCCAGACTCTTCCGCAATGTGTATCGGTAATTACTTCTCTTGGGATAAAGCAGCAGGGGCGTTAAGCTAACAATTTACCTCCATTTAGTACCGAGGGTAACGACGCGTAACGATACCTCTACTCCTCTGTTCATCATTGGGTGGTGCTTAATTACTCGTAATTATGCACAGAGATAAGTTTCTGTTTAGCTTCATCCTTAGTCTGGGAAATTTTGTGCATGCATTACACACACACAAATATATATATACGATGGGGTACCCAAAAGAAACCGAACTAATTTTTTTGTGGGCAGAGCTTTTGTAGTACCGCGTTTTGCCGCTATGAGCGCATAGAGCTAACATTCCTGAGTCGATAAGCCGACTACCGTTGCTTCAGAAGGTAAGGACTAGTTTCGGCAGAGTTTATAGTGACAACTGTTTTGTGTGATCGTCGTTTTTGCAATGGCCCGAACACATGAAAATGTTGAAAAAATTCGTGAAATCATCAAGGAAGATCGACGACGGACCATTGAAGAAATTGTGGAGCTGTCGGGAGTGACTTGGAGCTCAGTTCAACGAATTTTGACAGAAGATTTGGGAATGAAAAGGGTGGCTGCGAAATTCGTGCCACGACTGCTGACTGCTGAACAAAAACAAGGTCGCGTGGAAGCATGCTGTGCTTTGAAAGAAGAGTCCCGAAATGATCAAAACTTTTTTTCAGCGTTTTGCTGATGTTGCTGAGGTGAAGGAAAAAAACGACGGAGGCGCTGTCAAGCATCTCAAAAGATGAATTTAGACAATGTTTTGAAAAATGGAATAAAAGACTAGACAAGTGTATTAGTGTAAGTGGAGAGTACTTTGAAGGGGATTGAAGGTTTGTGCTTAAAATTTGAATAAATAAGTTTAAAAAAAAATAAGTTCGGTTTCTTTTGGGTATCCCCTCGTATATATATTGTAACGTGTTTCGTTACTGAAGACGCCACTCAGATTGTTAATTGGTTTATTTAACAACCTACCAGTCTCGGCTACAATTAATTATAACGATGTTACGGGTTTCCACACTTTACAAACCCTGCGCACTAATGAATTCACGCTGTCCTCAGTAGTCTACACGTATTAATTACTATACGGGAGCTATGTAAGTGTCACTGTATCACACACTCACAATTGCTTCTCAGTTATCACAAACTGTCACTGATTATGACACACGAATCCGGTTCTTCTTCCCGCGACTGCTGCTATATTCCAACTCAACTTCTAATTGCTCACTGCTGGCTAGAGAACTAAATTTGGCGGCTGTGTAGTTCCCTTATATAGTCGCAGTGTTTGCCTGTTACGTAATGTTACCGCTGTTGCCTGACGCCGTGCCACAGCTGCGTTGCGTGTCTCGTCACAGTAGGAAGCGGTGCCACATAGCCCGACGAGGCTACGTCACCGTGGCCAGAGCTGCCACGTCACTACTGGGGGAGGGAGGGTTTGT
>NW_019743179.1:380226-402696 GCF_002891405.2 Cryptotermes secundus | reverse complement strand
GTTGCTATATATATATATATATATATATAGTCCAGAGTCCTTTTGAATCCGACCGATTTTTCAGTTCCTTAATCCTATACACCGTCGGTACGACTCCTTGGATGGGGGATCAGCAAGTCGCAAGGCTGCTACCTGCACACAGAACAACACAAACAAAGACATCCATGCCTTAAGTGGGATTCGAACCCACGACTCCAGTGTTCGAGCAAGCGGAGACAGTTCATGCCTTAGACTGTGCGGCCACTGTGGTCGGCAATAAAACTGAGGCCGAGATGGGCATGACATGTAGCACACAAGGGAAAGATGAGAAATGCATACAAAACCTTATGGTCAGTAAACTTGGGAGAAGATACCATATGGGAGACCTAAGCGTGGACGGCAGAAGAATACTGAAAATAGTAATAATGTCTGGTGAAAGAGTGTAGATTGGATTGAACTTCCTCAGGATAGTCCAGGGGTAGGCAAATAAGAATACAGTAATGAAATTTCTGACCACACATGTAGAAGGGGAATTTATTGAAAGAACGACTAGCAGCTTGTCTAGAAAACTAATTATACTAGGGGCTACGTTTCATGTGTCAATCATAACCTTAAATATTAAAACAGAACACAAAACAAAATTTCCCACATTTGTTTGCGAATCGTTGTTTTAATTAATTGTAGTGTGTACACGTACACGTACACGTACACGTATGTGTACAGATGTAATAACAAACTGGCAAGCAATACAGGATCCAAGAGGCTCTTCTAAACAGGGGTTTTCATGATAATGACGACAGCTGACGACAGAGAGACTTGCTAGCAGAACATGAAGTTTCTCACCACTGGAAGGGACCCGTGAATATTTTATCTGAGCCAGAAGAGTAAAGCTTTACTTTAAAACACACACAGACGCTTGCAGCGACCGGCAATGGCCGCGCCGCCGCCATTGCAGTGGCTTCTCCATTAGGATTATGTAGCCTGCGGTATGTCTGCGTGCTCATTACGCGCAGAAAGGGGGGGGGGGAGGATTTACCGAGTGTTCCACGAATACCAATAAAAAGTATTTTTCCAGGTCTCGCACTAAATTCATTGCGGGTTTGATTAACATAGTACCGTTCAGTGTAAACGTATGGGGGAATGGATGTATAGATCCACGTATTCTTAACTTAGGAATCAGATGGAGGTGAATGGTAAGATTGATGAGGTGGGCAGGGCATGTAGAACGAATGGGGAAGAATAGGAATGCATACAGGATATTGGTGGGAAAGCCAGAAGGAAAGAAACCACTGGGAAGACCAAGGCGTAGGTGCGTGGACAATATTAAAATGGACCTTAGAGAGATAAGATGGGATGGACTGGATTGATTTGGCTCAGGATAAGGACCAGTGGAGGGCTCTTGTGAACTCGGTTATGAACTTTGGGGTTCCATGAAATGCTGGGAAATTCTTGAGTAGCTGCAGATTTGGCTTCTCCTTAAGAAGGGCTCAGCTCCATGAGTAAGTAAGAGTGGTAAGATTCATGCCACGGCCGCTTCATCTCGGGCAGAAATCGCTGGGGATCGAACTACGAGTTCTCGGACGTCCAGCCTGTAGTGTGCCGAATGAGCGATGTAGACGCAACAGAGGTGGAGACAGAGAGAGACACGGTAAAGGCGACGCTGTATTGTGCTTAATTAAGCACCGCGTCGAGAAGACGGCGTATGGGGGACTTGAGGTGTAGCTCCATACATTATTAACCTCGGAACTAGATAGAAACCAGAGGTTAATTTCACACCCCTACATAACGACGGAGTTTCTGCCTCACAGAGGACCGACCCGCTGCGTCTCCATAGCAACGAACAGACGCTTAATGCTGTTTGGGTAATTAATCGCTGCTCATTATGGGGATCACACGGAACGGGTTCTGTAAACGCTTCGTGTGTGTAGAATCGGGTGGTATATATAATAACCGCTGGGCTTTAAATGGCTAACAGCAGCCAGCATACAGAGGTTTAAAACTCATTCTGTGCGTCAAAAAGCAGAACGACCCACGAACCGGCCACCGGATGTCCACGGCGAGCCACTGAAATCCACAGCTGCTTTGTGTCACTGAAATATTTTGCGATCGGTAAACCGTGGAATTATTCATACTGCACAAAGATGGCTTGTAAACGCGCTGTTCGATTCGATCAGTGTGTTGATTGATGTAATAAGCCATACCGGACCGTGGGATTTGCGTTCTCACATACAGAGTGTCTCCAAATTCTGTGAGTCACATGCAACGTGTAATTTCGTCGATCCTAGATCAACTGCGGGAGCAGAGTATCCTATTCTTTACGGACTGCATCCTGTCGATGGGATGAGAACTGCGGGGGGGGGGCTGAAGTAGTCGGAAGAAATACCTCAGTATTCAATTTCTCCACTATAAATGCCAGATCACATCACTTGGGATCGAACCCGGGCTTTGCGGAATGGTTCCATTTTGTCATGGCACATAAAACAGTCAGAAGACATCGCCTGTGAAATATCTATTTAGTCCCCCCCCTCCTCTTTATTACTCCAGAGCCCCAGAGCCGAGGAGCTCGGTCTAAGGGAAGGAAAGCCGGGATTCGATTCCCGGCAGGGGAAAGATATTTTTACCTACTCCGCAGGGTCCAGGCCGGCTCTGGGGACCACCAAGCCTCTTATCCAGTGGGAACCGGGGCCTCTTTCATTGCGGGTAAAGCGGCTGTGGCGTAAAGCTGACCGCTCACCTCCACCTACTGCAGAGGTCAATAATGGTGGAGCTATAACTCCACTCCCCATACGTCTTAGCGTCGTGGTGATTATTGGATTAAGTACAGGTACTTTACCTCTACTTTTACCCTCTTTTTACCAGGGGTACACGGTAGAGTAGATGGTAGAGCCCTATGCTACAAGACAGAAGGTCGCGGGTTCGATTCCTGATGAGGTCATTGGATTTTTCAATTGACCTAATGCTTCAAGCTGCACTGTGGCCCTGGGGTGGACTCAGCCTCTAGCAGAAATGAGTACCAGGAATCTTCCAGGGGGGTAAAGGGCGGCCGGCGCGTAAGGCTGGCCTCACTGCCAACTGTGAGCCGATTGCCTAGATAATGTGGGACTCTCAACGTCTCACAACCCTATGGGTCTTCAGGACCTGTTACAGGGATAGATTTACCTTTATTTTACCCTTTTTAACTCTCCAAAATTTAGAACAATCTGAGATGACGTGAGTGCCCTCTGAAACAATCTACTATATTTCTTCTGACTTCCCTCTACTCCTATTGGTTCGCTCGGAACTATTATTTCCCCCACTCGCTTTGTCTTCTAAAGGCGTCCCTTCAAGGACCGATAATTTTTTACATTGGACCCTTCACTCCTATTAATTCACTCTGGGTCTTGATTCCGTTTCTCCCTACCCTGTTTTAATAAAACTTATTTACAAGTTCGATTTATCCTTCTACCCTGAAGATGGAGGCACCAGAATCTTCCGAAACATTGGTAATATTCTAAGAGCCTAGCGGCCTCCGTAGTCTTGGGGTAACGTTCCCACCTCATGACTCAAGGTACGCGGGTTCAAACCCGGCGGAGGTCGTGGAATATTTAAGGGCGGAAAAAATTCGGGAACAAGTCCTCCGGGAGGGACTTTAAGCCGTGGGTCCCGTGTCGTAGATTTACGGCACGTAAAAGAACCTCATGTCTCTAGGAGACCTCTGAGCTAAATTAGGCAAATTTTCCCACCCAAGTAGTTTCCAATGCCTCCGGTGGATGGGGAAAGTATTAGGTACCACTGCCAGATGAGGACCGACCTCGCTGACAGAAAGGGACTAATTATCAGATACCACTGCCAGTAGAGGGCCAACCTCGCTGGCAGAAAGGGGCTAATAACGGGCACCAGTACCGGTAGGGTATGGGGACAGTAGAAATTAAAGGGGGATGCACAATGGACCAATAACTGGTCTAAGTGCATGGGGAAACCCACCTCCTCCAACAATGAATGAATGAATGAATGAATGAAAGAATGAATGAATTCTAAGAGCCTACATGGCATCACATCCCAGAAGAGAGCAGGATTCATAATCTGACTGGCTTCTAAATTGTTGCTGGCCTTCGCCAGCACAGTGATTCTTAGTTCGAAGTCCCACGGGGCTTATGACTATACTGCCTGATGGACCTGGTAGCCTTCAGACCACTCTTTATAATCTGTAGCACTTCCAACCAGATTACAGCTCAAACGGGGGCCGTAACAACCCTCTTTTCTACAGTCGCAGAGCGATTCCTTTGGACTTCCCTGACAGCGGCAAATCCAACCTCAAAGAGAGAGATTTCATTTGTTTATGCCAAGAGAATGGCCTTCACGCGACTTGGCCGCAAACAGAGTCACCGAACTCTGTTGGCCATGCGCCCTAACTCTTGTTTGTTTCACGTACTTACATGCATTTGGAAAATTCTTCCTCCAGCTATAAAACTTTATAGGACTTCGGTAATTGCACGCTCCACTATAAATAGCACTACATAACCAAACATTCTGCATACAAAGTGATTTTATACGGTTGCAAATTTACACAGCAATTGCCTTCTAAACAATATTTACTATACTGAAATGTAAAGAGTTTTCTGTGAGGTATGAACTGGATATTTCAATGTAAGATTTACGGTTTCCGCAGTGGTCAATTAAATAACTATTTCCTAGAAGAGCCAGGCTAATGAGCACTGCTCAATCCCTGCATAATTTGTGACGCATGCTCGGTATGTCCTTCCCCCAATTTTCTCTCTCTTTTCTCGCGACTGCGGTCTTCTGGGATGTGACATTGTGCTGCTTTGTTGATAAGTTCCAATGTTTCGGAGGAACTTGCTGCCTGCTGCTTCAGGGTTCAGATACTGTAGTCAAGGGTGTACAGAGAGAGAAGTGGTGCCTGCCAGGACGATATTTGCATGCTCCTTTCTATCCTATTACCCGAAACAAAAATATATTATATACTCCGTCTACCAAAGGAACGAGGATGCGTCATTGTCAGTTAGTTAGGAAGACCGTTACGTCATCAATATGACGTTCCTATATTTCATTTTTGTCGTGATTCCGTCCGTATTAGCCGATGGAAAGTTCAGATGTACTTATATAGGACTCTTCTTCTGTAAGGTTGCCTACACAAGTTATGACGTAACATGGTTCATAAGGCAGTTGGACTTTACCTGCAGTAAAAAAGGCAAAGTTGTCCCTGTCAGCGAATTAAGCACTACGCCATGAAGATGTATGGGGGTGTACGTATAGATCCACGTTTTCTTGACCTCGGCACTTGTTGGAAGTGAGCGGTCAGCTCCACCTGTGGCAGCTTTACCCCAGGGAAAAGAGTCCCTGGTACACTTTGGATAGGAGGCTGGGTGGGACCCAGAACAGGTCTGGAAGACGTATAGAAGAGGAAATTCCTTACTCTACCGGGGCTCGAACTTCGACCCCTCAGTCATCCAGCCCCGAGCCGGTCGCTCTGCAGACTGAGTTATCCCGGCAATACCCACAGTACTTAGCGAAGGGTCTGTGGTTGAATGTTGCTCACAGGCAGGTGCCTGCCTTGCCACACCGATATGCTTCACGCAGCAACGAGCAGCTGGCGCGGACAAGGTGCAGCAACTGGACAATGGAAAGCGTACCTTATGTGACGTCACAAACTCTCCCTAGTATCAAGTCACCTTAAGAAAAGCATACTTCAGCCTTCAGCTGAGCCTTGCCATAGCTCAGGCGGTTAGTCTCCTGCTTCCCACAGCGGCTGGCCGGGTTCGAGCCTAAGTCAGGTCATGTGCTGGAGAAAGTGGCACTGGGGGCGGGATTCCTCTGAGTATTTCAGTTTCCCCTGCCAAATCTCATTCTACCGACAGTTCCACACTCATCACCTGTCATCCGGATCTGGTACAGTAGGCCAGTTATTGGCAGACGTTCTAAGTGGACTCAGTCTCACCCCACCCCCAAGAAACCGAACTAGAGCGCTTAGCAGATTGGTAACACTGCGGTGATGTAGGCATGCAGAAACCGCATGTTCCACACTCATCACCTGTCATCCGGATCTGGTACAGTAGGCCAGTTATTGGCAGACGTTCTAAGTGGACTCAGTCTCACCCCACCCCCAAGAAACCGAACTAGAGCGCTTAGCAGATTGGTAACACTGCTCTGTGGTGATGTAGGCATGCAGAAACCGCACCCACATGCAGAGGCATAGCTTCTTACCTCTAGGACATAACCGTGACCATACGACCGCTTACCTGAAATGAAAGAAACACGACATCAGTCATATCACATACGGTCATCAGAGCCCGTTGAAATCAACGGGTAACGAAAGAATTTATACCGACCTACCAGACGTAGGCCTCTGGTTAACAGGTCTCTTGGCACCCGAAATTCATCAAAATTCATTAAGAACTTATTTCTGCCAGACAACACATTCTACTTCCACCGCAACGACTAGACGAAAACCGTTTACAGTATTATAATAATAATGTGAAAAAATGTAAAGTTGTCTTTGTGCTTAACTAATTAAGCATTACCCCATGAAGGTGTATTGGGGAGTGGATGTATAGATCCACATTTCCTTAACCTCGGCACTAGTTGGAGGTGTGGTCAGCTTCACTCTCCTGCCGCTTTAACCCTGGGGAAAGAGTCCCTGGTACCCACTGGATAGGAAGTTGGGTGGATCCCAAAGCCGGTCTGAACGACTTGCAGAGNCCAGAAATAATAATAATATTTACTGGCGCTACAACCCTGCGTGGCTCTTGGCCTCCTCCATGGTTTGAGCTTGGTTAGCCCAACGCACAACCCCAACCTGGAGGTCCTGTGAGCATAGTTCTCCGGGTCAGCGGGCGCGCAAACCTCCTCTCTACGGGAAGCGGGAAACGGAAGGTAAAACTGTCCTTGCTCTTAACAATTAAACTCCATGCCATGGAAGCGTATGGGGGAGTGGATATACAGACCCACGCATTCTTGCGAATGGTCAGCTTCATGTCTCCGTCGCTTTACCCTCGGTTAAAGTGAGCCGGGTACTCACTGGGTAGGAGGCTGGGTGGGCCCCACAAGGGGTCTGGACTCGGTGGAGGGAAATCTTGCCCATACCGCGATTCGCACTCCGACCCGCCAGTCGCCATACCGACTGAGCTAACCTGGCTCCCACTGCTTACAGAGTATACATGAATTATTGAAACATAATCCAGTTCACTGGAGCCATTTTAAAGAAAAAAGCCGTTTTATGTTTTGGGGCCACCTGAAGAGCCCCTTTATTGGGGGGTGGAGGCAGAATGCTCATGTTCATTGGATAAACTGTTAAATGCTGTTCAAGCGCTAGTGAGACACACATACACACAGTGAAACAACATTTCAGAAACCATTTTTTCTTACTCAGAGGTTCTGAAAACATCTAAACCCATCAAAACCTCGAGAGAGATTCTCTCACTTTCACAAGAATTTCTCACATATACGCCGTATATGAGAAACTAGGAACACGCGGCAGAGTAGTTGGTTCAAGCACTATGTTACAAGCCGGAAAGTTGCTGGTTCGATTCCCGCTGAGGTCGCTGGATTTTTAAATTGACCTAACCCTTCCAGCCGCACTATGACCCCGGAGTCGACTCAGCCTATAACAGAAACGATTACCAGGAATCGTCCTGGGAGGTAAAGGCAGCCGGCGCGTAAGGCTGACCTCACCGCCATCTGTGAGCCGACTCTAAAAAATGTGGGAACTTGGACGTCTCACAATCCCATGGGCCTCTATGGCCTGTTACAGGGATAGCTTTACGTTTTGTGTGAGAAATAAAAAGAGAAATTCTCGGTCCTGAAGCTCACGGCATTACATCTCTGAATACACTCACAGAACAGCAGGAAGTTACGTCATTGTCGACACCTGACGGAACAAACAAAAGAGCAACGTGTCGGATTGGTCGCAGGAAACCAAGTGCAGGCTTATGGAGCAGTTCGAAGAGGCGCTTTGGGTTCACGGCAGATAAAAAGCAGCAGCTACCAGATAGAACACGGACGGACCTCGCAAAGAGCTTACTTGCTGGTGCAGATTGTGGTCTGAAATTAAACTGAGTCTAGAACATCTTTCGAGGTTGCGTCATCATAATGACGTAGATGGTTACATCATAATTATAAAGTTACTAGATTTCATTTTGAATATAGGAACCAATAGCATCACAGGATTTCCCTTCCAGCAGTTTCCTACTCAAATTGTAAAGGTAAAGTTGTTCCTGTGCTTAATTAAGCACCGCGCCATGAAGGCGTATGGAGGAGTGGATGTATAGATCCACATTTTCTTTACATCGGAACCAGCTGGAAGAGAGTGGTCAGCTTCAAGTCCCGGCCGCTTTACCCCAGGGAAAGACTCCCCCCGGTACCCATCAGATAGGAGGCTGGCTGGGCCCAAGAGCCGGTCTGGACAACGTGGAGAAAATTCTTGATCCTACGGGGACTCGAACTCCGACCCCTCCATCGTCCAACCCGTAGCCAGTCGCTGTACCGACTACGCTACCCGGCTCGCTCCTCGAGGTATTATGCATCCAAAGAATATTTCAAATAGAAAAGAACAGGTGCCTGTGTGTTTCGTGGGGCACTGTGTAGAGATAAAGGAATTAAAACTTGGGAAATAATATTTCAGACGTGTTTGTTCAGCTTTTGTGTTTGAATATCTCGAAAACCAGAAGAAAGTACATTGGTGCCTCGTTTTTTCTTTTTACGCAATTTGTCTGAAATATTTTCACTTCCATAAACAAGAGTATTTGGCGCGTTACCCGCAGAAGCGTATGCAGTGTGAAGTGCCTGTTATTTTCGAAATATATACTCAATGTACTAACGACTTTTATAATAACTCTCGATACTAAATTTCATGGAAATCCGTCCAGCAGTTCTCGGGGTGTTACAGCTTACATAGTGAGTACATTAGGAGAATTCTTAACTTTTCATTCCGAACTCGCCAATGGAGAGGAGCGGTATATTCTCAGCCAAATCCAGTTTTTTTTTTTTTGCTGAACCATAAATCATAAAATAGTACTCCTGTTAGATATGAAAATTCGTTGAGAAGGCAGCAGTTGTTCGTAACCTAGCAACGGATGCCACAGCTGCAAAATAATATGCGAGCTACGGTTTGGTTTGCTCTCCTTCTGAATTCTGAAATCCTTCTAAACAAATCCACTTTATATAAATGAAGATTTATCAATGTCATTACGTAATTTCGGCTTGCCAAAACAACGAACTGTCCAGCGTTAACATGTTACATAGACGTTAGTTCTGCAGTAGGTCACGAACAAGCGAGCGACCGGTATTCTTTCTCGAAGTTTCCTGTGTACTCTGTTAGTACTGACAACATTTTGATGTCGATATGTGAAGTGTAGTATGCTGTGTAAAGTACTGTCACGTGTATGAGTGACTATAGACGGGGTTTCAACTGATAATCGGATTTATTGAACACTTACAAATCGCAATTACAAGTAAGTACAGCGCTATCGCTAATTCACACACACTCAGCATTTCTCTGCAGCACGTACTAAATCTTCTCAGCCTATTCTATCTTCACAGGTTGTCGCCTGGTAACGCTTTCAACACCATAGCTTCCTCCATTTTCCGTGTTCACGCCCTTACTGGCCGACGAGTGTCTCCCAACTAACCAAATTCTAGACTTGTACTGATTATTACACCTCGGCATGGGCCTCAGAGAAAAAATCTCTACCAACAACTCTTCTATTGTTACGTCACGCAGCCGTCGCACGGACCGTGAGGAGAACACCACTTCCCAGTTAGACCATTGTTGCGTGTTAGGAATCTATTACCTAGCAATGGGCGTGATTTTCAGAGTCACTATTTAGCAGCGGGTCTACTTGCTGCAGTATGCTGTTTGCAGTTGACTACAGGTATTTGCGCGTGCTATTCATGGGAGATGGTGTTTATTGTCGGTGCCGACGTATCATTCGATAGCTGGTAGGACTGTAAAGGCAGCGGAAGTTATTAGTACGAAAGCTTATACAAAGTATGAGGCCTCGCCGGGTTCTCAACGGTCGTTGCGCCACTAACATATCAAAACTCAATTCCTACCTCACAGGAAACACTGCGTCTCCGTTTCAGAGACCAGTCAGTTAAATGCTCGTTATGGGATTATTCGCTCTTCATTCTGAGACCGTACTAAAGCAAAGAATATATTTTGAAGGGCGACATACGAAGCTTTTTTAATGTTAAAGTTGACTGCATGCATTGAAGTCACTGTGTTCTAAAGGACTAAAAGACAAGCCTTCGGTTTCTCACACACAGCCAGCAAGCAAATGAGGCAACATACGAGCAAGTGAGCGCTGCTTTGCCGTGTAAGCCCAGGTGATCCAGTTGTGGACAGAGTCGCCAAGTTCTGAACTCACAGACACACACTGCATGCTACAGAGTGCTCCTTCATGGAACATCATCTGAACTAACGCAGCTTAGTTGTTCTTGAGAAGTTAGTTGTTCAGCTACTCAAGAAAATGCCCACGTTATATGCATCAGAATGTTCATTACCATGTTCACAGCACCAGATCACTGGATCCTAGTCTGAACTAGATAAACGAAATTCCCTGACTCAAGACTACATCTTTAAGATTCATTTTAATATTATAACTCTACTTGCGTTGAGGCCTCTAAGTGACATTCTCCCCTCAGACTTACCGCTCAAAACCTTGAATGCATTTACGGCTTCAATGTGTGCTACATTTCTCGCCCATCTCACCCTTCTTGAATTGATCACCATAATAATATTTCAACAGTACAAGTTAAGAAGTTCATTGTTATGCAATTTTCTCCGTCTTCCAAATAATTCATCCTTCTCATGTTCAATTACTCTCTTCAGTACCACATTCTTAAACGCTTTAACGCATGTGCTTCTCCTCTTAATGTGTGACACCAAGTTCCATCGCCCATACCGTTACGGTTTGCTGGACATACTTACGACACAACACGAAAACAAACACGTTGTAACGCCACTGTCTCCACTTTCTGTGTGCCAATTATAACTTTGGGAGCGAATGTCGTCTTGTTTATTGCACTGGGCACTCGACTGTGGTGTGCGACCGGTCTGTAGTTTGATTTATCTCGTCCCTGCCTCAAAATAAGCCCAAAGTTTTGATATATCACATACACACGGTCCAATTTGGTGCCGCTTAGATATCAGTGGCGTGCAGCACACAATTCTAGTCAAGTGAGTGAAAGCGGGTTTGAGGAGTGGGGACCACAACACAGCTCTATAT
This sequence comes from Cryptotermes secundus, assembly GCF_002891405.2. NCBI lineage: Eukaryota > Metazoa > Arthropoda > Insecta > Blattodea > Kalotermitidae > Cryptotermes > Cryptotermes secundus. Next base: position 391,495 of record NW_019743179.1, on the reverse strand, counting down.
TATCCCAGTTCACACGATAAGACCCCCTGCATTACGTCACACAAAACAAAAATATCTTTATTTCTGTAAATCACTGGCATCGCATTAGTTTTAGATGTTAATAATATTTTATGATCAAATGTACTGTGACGTACAGACTCACTATTAGGCAATGACTCTGTAAACACATTCCCGCGGGAGCCAAAGCGCAACAACAAGATGTCTACTGATAGGCAACGGATTAGTAAACACGCCTGAGACAATACTGGACAAACGAAGACGGTATTTTTTGGCGGGTTCCACCCCGAGGCTATATAATGAAAAGTTCCAAGGGAGCAGTTAATTGTTGCCAGAAGAGGAGAGAGTTCTGTTGAAGAAGAGTTCATGTGAATCAGTTGTCGAGAATTTGGTCGAGTTCAGGTGATGGCAATCGAAGGTGACTGAGAAGAAATGGCAAGAAAGCAAATAGACTGTGCCAAGAAGATTTGAAGTGAGTGAGACTATTATAAATCCGTTGCCAGGATACGACTAGCGAAGACTGAGAAACCTAGTGTGTGTGTAACGGTGATCTGTAATGTGTGTAGATCAGCGACAGCGCTGTATTGCCTGTAGTCCCGAGTTGTGAATGTATAAATAGCAATAAATCCAATTATCCCATCCAGAACCCGTCTTACAAGTCACCCCTTCACGTGACACTATTTAAATGACAAGTAGAAAAAATTTAAATAATGCACACAAAATTATGTAAAATTTCCTTTCAGTATTGGACCCCAACGTAGACGGTTATTTGAAGCTAAAATATGTTGGGCTTCGTAACTGTCTATTAATTAATAATTAATTAATAATTCGTGGCATTCCTACAATGATTTCTTCTATCACATAAGTTTATAGTTTATTGTTTTTTGGAATTAGGGTGTGAAGAAAAATCCTTCTCAAAGAACATACAATTAACATTAAAATAAATGACTTGTTAGTCTACACAATCACATACTAACCTGATGAAAGCACCGTAAAGTCTACATATCAGCGAGGGATAATATAATCCCACATAATCACAAGTGGCAAAGTCGAGAGCTGTCGTCATGGCTAGGGTCTCAGGCTTGTAATGTGGAGACTATGTGGACTGCCAGAATTACATTATATTACATTCAATTTTAAACTAGATATAAAGTGGCTCATGAACGTGCCCAATAATTCACTATTTTGTAAGCATGGCGAAGAACGTCTGTATGGAATTTGTTGACTGTCCGAATTAACGAGAAATGCTCAAGAAAACTGTTTGGCTGCACGCCACTGATGCCCTGCTAAAGCCGCTAGGATACCGGTCACAGTACTCGCTTTGATATCGCACTGGAATCGATAATGAGCAGCTATCCGGTCCAGTTTCGGTTTGATCTGCAAAAGAACATTTAGGAAATTTAAGGTTTTCGTGTCTCTTTTGTGATAAGGGACAAACGCAACTTCCGGTTCCTATCCCATGACACGTACCGAAATACGACAGAAGTACTCATCTTGATGTGCTGTGGATAGGTCCACTTTTTAAGCTATCGGTTCTTCCTAAACCTGAAAAGCAGAGTGCTGTACGTCATGTAGTGTGGGGACGAGGGTGCGTCATAGCCAGTTAATGATGTAGATTATTACGTCATTACAGCTACTAGATTCTATTTTCAAAGTACTTTCCATATTTATGTATCGGTGGTAAATTCAAACATACTGTGATGTGTATACCCACTGTTAGATAATGGAGCAGCAAACACTCCTCCTTAACAATAGACGCTGTGTTTTCTGTGTGGTCCGTGATGAGGTGTTATAAATGGACACGGTCAGAAGACGCGACAGACACAGAAAAGTAGCAGTCAAGTCGGAAGTAAAGGATCGAGTTTCGAGACGCCAGCCCGCCGGGATATGAGTTTGGGAACAGAGGAATTGAACTGAGTCGAGTCTTCGGAACTGGCAGCTGCATAATAATGACAAGAAAGGAATTAGGCTGTGCAAAGAAGACTCCACGTGTGATTTTAAGTTACGGCGAGGCTGTGATAAATCCGTTGCCAGGATACGACTAGTGAAGACTGAGAAAAATTGTGCGTTTGTAACGGTGAACTGGAAGTGTGTAGAAAAACAGTAGCTCTGTATTACTTGTAGTCCCGAGTGTTGTGATTGTATCCAATCCAAAGCCCGTCAGTAGTCATTAATACACATGCCAATATTTACAAAGGAATTTTCTTCCGTAAGGTTGGCAGCACAAGATAGGGTACATGGACCTTAATTACATGTTATGATCTGCTATAGCATTAAAACGAAACATTTGTATTTTGCCAACAGAGCGCACTGTGTGTTTCGTACAATTCTCTTAATAAACACTGCAACAGATCTGTCTTTCTAAAGAAGACGCAGTGTGCTTTCTGTGAGGTAGGAACTAAGTCTGTAAGAAGAATATTATCTTCTAGGATATGACGCCGTCCAAGCAACAAGCAACTGTAAGATTTATTCTAGCTAGTTTCTTGCTTGGCTTAATCTTCGACCCTGAAGATGGGGGCAATACGTTCCTCACATCGGTAAATTTCTACCAGACTACACGAAGTCACATCCCAGAAGACAGTAAACTTCACAGTTGCCGATGTGGAGACCTCAAATCCAACATACTGTGACATGTTGCGCAAAGGAGAACCCCCCCCCCCACCAGCAGTGACGCGGCGGGTGAGTCAGCGCTCCCCTCCCCCTCCTCCGCACGGTAACGTAACGGTGACGCAACCGGATTGTTACGGTAGTAACAGCGGTTACTACCGCTTGCGTTGCTAGCAACACAGCGCCAGGCAACAAGGGTGCCTATTACGTGGCCGTATTGTCCGATCGAGGCTACATAAGGAGCAGCGAAGGCTATTCACAGTCAGTTGTACTGTGACAGTCGCCGAGTGCGTTATCAACGACTTCTCAGTTCGCAAGTTACGAGCTACAGCCGCGTGTGCGATAACCAGTGATAACCAGTCATATCTGGAGAGTGTAATTCAGGGAGACTTGTATAGCTCCCGCATTATTAGTACGTGAAGACTCTCGAAGAGAGTGTTAAGAGATTTTGTTCTAGGGTTTGTAAAGTGTGGAAACCCGTAACATTGTTATCATTAATTGTAGCCGTTGTCGTAGATTGTTAAATAAACCAATTAACCATCCGAACGGCGTCTTCAGTAACGAAACACGTTACAATACGTTAGTGAGGCTGCGACATAGCTCAAGCACTTAGTCGCTGGCTTCCCACCGCGGCGGCCCGGGTTCGATCCCGGGTCTGGTCAAGTGAGATTTGTGGTGGACAAAGTGGCGCTGGGGCGGGTTTTATCCGAGTACTTCGGTTTCCCCTGCCAATCTTCATTCCACGAAATTATCCATCATCATAATCACCCGGAACATGCTACAACAGGCCAATCAGTGGCCGCCGTGCCGATTGGACCCATTCTGACTCCACCCCCCACTACGCGAATTTAAAAAAAACACACGTTTTATTGTTAATATTATTTAGAAGAACTTGAAGCTTAAAATTGTTACGAGATATTGATAATTTTGCATCGTATATGAAAAGTTTTCAAGAAATTATTAAACTTCTGTAGTGATACAGTGTACGAGTATGTAGTATAGTGTCATTTGGTCAATGGTTAGTGGATTTCAGAATTTCTCAACTCCTTTGTTAAACCGTCAGCTCACTGTGAACTGAGCTTTGCATTTATCGCGCCCAGCATCTTGTTCACATCATGGGCAGTCTCCGTAGAGTAAGTCAAACGTGGCAAACTTGTCGGAAAGATTAAAAGACTTCCTTAAGCTTCAGAGGTGTCATCGTGTCCTGCGAAGCAGACTGAACGTCCTACGTAGAACACTGACCGTCGTGGAAACTCGCAGAACAATTGAAACTCCTTTCATTTCAGTGACTGTTTTCTCAACTTTTCTGAATAGCAGAACTTCTGAAACGTCCTGTACAATGGGAGATGAAGCACAGACGAATGCTGAAAGCTTGTCAACGATACTCCGATACACATCGGAAGAATCGATCAATCGATCGAGAGGTCGAACTCGACACTAATGCAACTTCAACGAATATCACTCTGATACTTGACAGTGCAATGTATCAATGTCGGAGTAGGGAAATTTGGCATCACAGCGCGCCGACTGCTGGGCCCGGAGTTCAGTATCGTCACTGTGCCTCTGATGATGTAATATGGGGGGATCCCTATGTACTCGTACACGGCAATCCGGCTGCGAAACCTCTTATCAGCGGGCAGAGCTCCCTTTGTCGAAATGGCATTTTCCGAGTGACGTCAGCAGTGTCCATCTCCAAACAGCATTGGCCGACATAAATGTATAGGTTAGACGCACTGCCAGGTTTATGTTTTATATGCGACGACTTTTGCACTCATCACAATGGTCTGTACTTTTAATGCTGCTAGCTTGCAACTGCATTTTCCTGAGCTGGGATTTGAATGACAACAGTGCTACATTCTTCTGCCCGAGTTGGGACTTCCTACATCGCACGCAGGCGCAGCCAGATGCCATTAAATTGCGACTTCACTACAGAGTGCAGAATTACTGGAAGAGAAAAATACTGAATAGGACAATCGGGAACGTGTGGGACTATGTGTTAGCGTATTTGCCTAGTATACAAAAGATTCTGGGTTCGATCAAATAATAACCTGAAGACGGTTGCAGATCTAACTACCGAAAGTCCATGTAGGTCTAACGAATCATTCACAACAGTGCCAATATTTCTTAGTTCTATTCGAGAGGTGCTTGTTTCAAATCTCGATAAGAGCATTGGCTATCTTGACTGACATTCTTCGTGGTTTTACTCTACCTTGGATGGGTAACGACCACTTCCTTCCAAATCATCCACCTGAGATCCTGACAGCGTCATTATATAGGCCTCTGTTACAAAAATATTGTAACGAGTCTGAGCAACACGCTGCCAGACAACAGCTCTATAAACGCATATCGTTGCTAGGTTACGCAACATTGGAGGAATCCGCGTTTCCGTGCCCGCGCTGAAGTCACAACATGAGAGTGATCACGTGACATGTGTTTACTGTTGGTCGACGTGCAATGCGTTGACATGTCACAGTGTTATCCTACACAAATCTGCGTTAGCTCCCACCTCCGCGGATCAGCGAGAACTGCAGTTCCGTACATTGTTAGGGCCCTTATGAGACGTAAACAGTTTTACAGCCTCTCTGCACCTCAGTAGGCGCGGAAAGGCTGCAGTAACTCCCCGTGTGTAGGCACGTTAGAATATCTCCCCCGTAGCCCAAGGACTCGGGAAGGGATCCCGGTGCCTGGGGGATATAAATACGGGGACCTGGTCCCCCAGGCTGGGGGTTGGACGCCAGGGTGACGACCCTACTCTGTGAAAAGAAAAGTCACCAAATCCAAAGAAGTGAAAACCGGATACAATGTGATAGAATGTTCTAAGGAAGTCTAGGGCTGAAGGACTGTTTTGCCAATGATAATAACGATGACGATGATTCCGATGATGATGATAATGACGGCTGGGGAGACAGATGGTGAGTGTAGAGCGGCCGGTGGAATGAGAATTTGGCAGGGAAAACCGACGTACTTGCGGAAAACCTGCCTCAGTGCCATTTGGTCCACCACAAATCCCACATGGCCTGGGCTCGAATCCGGGCCGCCGCTGTAGGAACACGGAGCCTAACATTATGAGCTGTGGCACGACCTCGACGACCCCCTTGGGGAAGGTCGTGACCCTTCACACGGTTCTAGAAACCATGCTGCACAGGCTCCTAGATGCTGGATGTTGTTGCATGTACAGGATCTCCAGGCTGAGTACAAATGTTATGAACACCCAGATGGAATTCGAACCCACGATCCCGCTGCTTGATACGGAGTGTAAGGGACTGTGGCTGTAAGGCAGGTCCATCTGGTTCTGTTGCAGGCTGAAGAGCAAGAATTCGACTTTACAGTGACGAGAAATCAAGACGGTTCAAAAAGAACGGACGATTAATCTTCATCGGAAACATCTGCCCGAGTGTGTCACGTGACCCCGGCACTCGACTGATAAGTGACGTCAATCTGGGTGACGCGCAGTATCACTGAAGGGGGCGGGCAAACCAAGAAAGCTCATGAGAAGAGAATGTTGAAAAGGAAGGAAGAAAAGAACTCCAACAAATACACTAAAAGTAGATTAATGTAGGAAAGAATCGAGAAATAACAAAAGATGGAAGAATGCTAATCCTTTCCATGCTCTGACAGCGCGACCTTGCTGAAGGGGCGCGCCGGTCTGGCCATTTCCGTTCCCATACAGTCTACTGACTTCTCAATGACGACAAATGATTTGCTTCACTCTCTGATGTGAGACAATCTCAAAGTCACTTCGGACACAGCAAAGTTACTTAGAAGATAACTTTGGCGTTTCAAATACTGACTGTGCGTCTCTCGATCGTCCTTTGACAAATTACTCCTTGGCCAGTCTTAAAAAGCTCCGTTATTACCCAGAGCACAAACAGAGGACACATCTTAATGTAATTCCTCTAACTGACCGTGGAGGCCCATAGGGTTATGAGATGTCGAGGCTCCAACATTTTCTAGACAATCGGCTCACAGATGGCGGTGAAATTGTCAGCCTTACGCGCTGGTCGACATCCCTTTACCCTCAGGAAGATTCCTGGTACTCATTTCTGTTAGAGGCTGAGTCGACCCCAAGGACATAGTGCGGCTGAAAGGTTAGGTCAACTGGAAATTCTAGTGAGCTCACGGGGAATCGATACCGCGAACTTCCGGCTTGTAGCACAGTGCCTCAACTAAGAATATTGTGCACCGGAAGGATTACAATGTACAAGAAAGTCAACAGGAATTACAAAAAAAATAGAACAAAGGGCAAATTTCAGAAAGAAGTTGAGAAAGAACGAGGAGATACTTGCGGGCGTTCTCGTGCAACCGACATCTCCAGAGAGCCCTAACACTTGCTTGGAAAGGTTACACTCACCAGGCACATCCTCCGAGGCTTTACTTCCTGAGGAGCCCCAACTCGAGCCTCCCTAGCCACTCAAAACTTGACACAAAGTTGTTACACCGCCGATCCGTTGCGTTTCTCTCGCGGTGCAGTCTTCGCCTGTTTTCTGAAGTTCCCGTAATCCTTCAGCGCGACTAGAGACGCAACGTTTCGCCGGAAATTGGGACACGTTTCATGATTACGAACCTCGGCTGCCATAGCAATGGACTGTACTTGTACCATCGCTATAATAATAATAACTATAAATATAATGTTTGAGCCGGGATAGCTCAGTCGATATAGTGACTGGCTACGGGCTGGACGGCCGCGAGGTCGGAGTTCGAATCCCTGAAAGGGTGAGATTCTTCTCTTCTCTGCGTCGTCCAAACCAGTTCTGGGGTCCTCCCAACCTTCTGTCCAGTGGGTACCGGGGGCTCTTCCCCCGGGGATAAAGCTGTCGAAGTGTGAAGGCGACCACTCACCTTCAGCTAGTACCGTGGTCAAGAATACGTGGGTCTATACATCCATTACCCCAATACGTCTTGATGGAGTAGAATTTAACTTATTAAGCAGAGGACAGCTTAATATTTTAACTATTATTATTATTAGTATTATTATTATTATTATTATTATTATTATTATTATTATCGTGTCTTTGTTCCAGTGCTTACATTTAATTAGTCTTTGACTTTATGTTGTGTTTGCCCATAATGTATCTACACTGCCCTGTCTGCAATTGGCCTTGTACGTAGCTGTTGCCTCGGCACATAAACAATAATTGAACTGAATTAAATTATTATTAAGAACCGGGATAGCTCAGACGGACTGGAAGGCCGAGGTTCGATTTCCGGCAGAGACCAACATTTGTCCCTTCCCCATAGCGTCCAGACCGGCTCTGAGGTTCCACCCCAGAGTCCTCTTGTCTTCTTGAGCCGGGACACGCCGATAGTGAACACTGTTTTGCGTTTAAGCCTAATGGGGGAGGGTCACTTGAGATACCTGACAGGAACAGATGGGGCGTTCTGACCTGGCGACGGCTTTTGTGGATCAGTGGCGTCACCCGTCTCGTGACGTCGGAGTGGAAAGAAAATGTTAACTCCACTGCAAGAAGAAGATGAAAGTCAACCGATTACGACGAACGGAGACAAACATTATGAAACAGGGTGTCGAATGAAACAGTGCACTCAATGTAAGAAGGGTGGGTGGTTGGGGGTAGAGGAGACAAACTGAACTGAACGAAGTTAGATGAAGTTAGCGGAAACCGCCACAAGCTGTGGCAGAAATCGTGTAAAGTTACTGAACATAAGGCAAGTTTGCCGACGATTAACGACTTGACACCGAAGGTACTCGATCCTGACCGATGTCTCTTGCAATTCTGAAGACAGCAACCGACTTCGTCCGAGGTTACCAGAATATTACCGGATATGGTAACAGTGATCATTACCCCGCCAAGCGCAGTGGCCGCGTGGTCTAATAAGTGAAATGTCTTCTCATGTTCAAACACTGGGATCGTGGGTTCGAATCACAACCAATCGAACCCCCGTCTACAGTCATTCATACAACGTAACTATTTTATATCTAATATCCTTCTGTTGCAAAATTTTTGTTTTGTTCGGTCACTAATTTAAAGACACTACTTCGAATTCAGGGCTTCGAGTAATATGGTAAGATGATCATGAAACGTCCTATACGGAAGGTGTTTCTCCTCGTGCATTCCGTTGCCCAGCAAATTGCATTGCGGAAACTGAATGAAGCAACGAAATATCTATCAGAAGAGTCAGTTAACTTAGGCGAGATTCGAACACGATATCTCCCATCCGAAGACGTGAAGTTAGTGTGAAAATATAACCAATATTAAAGAAAATCGTGCTGGAACTCTGTTTAAGGTTTTGAAGTTAATCTAAGAGTAATATTGAATTTCGTTTCCTTTTTCCACAGAAAATAAATCACGTTTGAGTTGGAAAGACTAACCAGCTGATACAATTTAAGGAGCAGTAACTATTCACTCGTATTTCGAAAGTCTAAAACCATTCAATGGATTTTCAAGAAATTTTATGTGCTGCGTCTTTCCACAGAGATTCTACATGTTAAAACTGGCCAACAATAAGGAGGGCACTTTGCATGACGATCTAAATGGATTTCTGCTTGCATCTCGGCCGTTACTTGCCAAATATTTACGAGGGCCGAAAATGTTTCAAACAAAAGTTGCAGAGAACAAATAATCATAAATTTTACGTTCAATAATTTTTTTCCCTAAGTCTCGAAGTTCTAGACATAAGAAAACAAAGAGACAATGCACCAAATTAGCACGATCTCTGTACACTTCCTTGCTGACTGCGAAGCTATTGGAAAAGTAAAGTTATACCCTGACAGAATTAATAAAATATCACGCCAAGAAAACCTGGAGGTATAGCTGTACCAGGGGGAGGTGAGCGGTCAGCTTCGCGCTTCTGCCGTTTTACCCCAGCGAAACAGCCCACGGCACCCATTTTATAGGAGGCTGTGTAGGCCACAGAGTCGGTCCGGTCGTTACGGGGAACAGAGAGAAAATCCTTGCCCCTAATGGGAATTGAACCCCGACTCCTCGATCGTCCAGCCTGAATCCTATCGGTATACTCGTAAGTTCCTTAAAGTGTTAAATCACGCGCCTCGGTTTGACAACCATCAGTTGTACGTGGAATAAATGGGATAAGGAGAAGCACCGCAAATTATTGCATTGGCGCGTCACGGGAAATATACCCGACATGGCCACATGCATTGCGCTCTGTGATCAGAGTGGCCAGTGCCGCCAGCGCCCCACTCCCGCTCCTACCGCTCTGCGCGGCAGCAAATGGAACTACCAGAGAATTCCCATATACCGCCGTGTCAATTATATTGAACGCGCATGTAGAGACCCTGACAAAGGCTGCTACTCTGCTCTCCTTAACTGCTTTTTTGAGACACATGCGTAACTAACTAGCAAGCAAATAAACGAACTAACAAAGCAAGTAACAAACAAACTTAATCAATCAAACAACTGTCCAGCAAACAAACAACCGGCAAACAAGCAGCACAAACTACCGCATTGGCCCCAATAAGAGGCGAGTATTTTTTAATACTGCATCTTATAAACTGGCGGCATAATTTAAGGAACAATACAGACATTTGCCAAGAGGAACTGAGGAAAAAATGCTGTAGCATATAGAGTCGATTCTAGGTAACAGCTCAGTAGACACGTTCCCGTGGAAACGGATACGGATGCAAAAATAGAGGTATTGTTGAATAGTTCAGTCAGGAGCCGAAATTCAGAGAGGACTTGAGTCCGGAGGCAGAGGAAGAGCCCTTGTTAGAAGCCGTTGCCAGAAAGCGTCTAGCAACAGATTAAGGAGATTTGACTGTGTGCTCTGTTGAACTGTGACGTGTGGAGATCAGTATAATTAAGTGTAGTTGCGAGATTTGTGCTATGGTGGCTCATGAATCCAGTATCTAACCCAGAAAGTTGTCGGGAGTCAGTCTATACTACGCAACAATTTGAAAAAACCTGTCGTCAGGGCAGAGCACAAATTACGAAATTCATGCAATTTCTGCAGTCTCCTTTCGCTTTCCTCTCTCTTCAATCCAAACGTTCCCCTAAGTATGATGTTCTTATCAATGAAGGAATGAGGTGCCCGCCCTCGTGTTTCCTCTCACACTCAACCTACCGGGCGCAGACACCTAAACATTTTCGTCCAGCTTACCAGGGGAAGGCTCTTGTGAACATGGTAATAAACATTCGGGTTCCATAAATTGTTGGGAAATTTTTTAGTAGCTGCGTAACTGGCGGCTTCTCAAGAAGGGCCCAGCTCCATGGAGTTAGTTTAATTCTGTTCCGTATCGGGCCATACAGTGTCGAGATGAATAACAGGTGGAGTTAAACCTCAACTCCCCCCATGCGCCTTGAAGGCGAATTTACCATTTACCTTTATTGATCCACCATGACTTCAATTTATTTTACGTGAAACTTATTAAAGCTTGAGTGATTATTCTCCAAAACTCCTGGTCTTGCAACAAATTATATACTACACAAGTCAGTCTAGCATGACAAACAGTTGATCGGATATATTTTTTTAGGAAAAAATCCTTAATATTATCTTTACTTATAATATACTTTTTTAATTCGCTTAGTGGGGGGTGGAGTCCAACTGGGTCCACTCGGCACGGAGGCCACTGATTGGCCTATTGTACCTGCCCCGGGTGATTATTATGATGGAGAATTTGGTGGAGTGAAGATTGGCAGGGGAAACCGAAGTATTCGGAGAAAACCCGCCCCAGCGCCACTCTGTCCACCAC
>NW_019743179.1:371248-379999 GCF_002891405.2 Cryptotermes secundus | reverse complement strand
TTTTTTTTCATTTTTATTGCTAGTGGGGTGGGACTAAGTCCCTTGTTCTGCGGCCACTTCTGGCCTACTGTACCAGCCCCAGATGATAGGTGAGGGTGATTATGGAGCAATTGCTGGAATGAAGATTGGCAGGGGCAACCGAAGTATTCGAAGAAAACCTGCCCCAGCGCCACTTTGTTCACCACAAGTCCCACTTGACCAGACCCGGGATCGAACCCGGGCCGCCGCGGTGGGAAGCCGGCGACTAACCGCATGAGCTATGGCGCGGCCTTCGTGCCCCTTAATTACAATAAAAGCTGCCTGGAAAGCAGGGTGGACCGCAGAATTGGGTCTGTATTTTACATGTCAAATTTGAAAGATAAATGGGGACAAGGTTTAGAAATAATGATTAAGAGAGACAAAGAAAAATTCTGCCACTGACTGGTTGACTGGTTGTTGGTTTATATTCCGTCGGAAAACATAATCACTCGACAAAACGATGAGTTTACACAACACTGAAGCAATTGTCTTCTGAGATATCATACAGAGTAGTCTGGCCAGGTAGCTATCAACGTTTCGGAAGAATGTACTGTCACCATCTTCAGGGTAAAAAGAAGCTAAGCGTGGAAAATAGTATGGATATATATAAAGAGAGAGAGAGGAAAGATCAGGTATTCCAGAGAAGCAACGGAAATAAACAGAAATAAACTGGACAATTTTCTGTTGTGAAGATGGAGGCAGCAGGTTCCTCCGAAACACTGGTAATGATGAATTAGACTATGACATCACATTCCAGAAGTACATGAAATCTGACAGTTTCAAGCTCTCCATTCCTCTTCTCCCGTCTTTCCTCCATTCAAGTTTTCCTTCGTCCATTCTTCTTATTTCGTCTCTCTTCTCATTTCTTCGCAGTTAACCTCTTTGTTTCTGAGAGTCTTCTTGCGGTTACGCAGAGAGGGGGTGGGCCGTGACACATGCGGTCTCTGCCGCTCGCTCGGTAAAGCTACAAGCATTCGGGCGCAAGACTGAAGCGGGCCGTGCCTGGTTCTCACCCCGTCAGACGGGTTCCATCCCAGGTCATGTGGGTCTGGTGGTGGACAAAGTGGTATTGGGGTAGGGTTTCTTCTAGTATTTAGATTTCCCTTACCAATTCTCATTCTAATAACTCCCCCACATTAATTCATCATCTTATCATCGACACTATAAGGGGCACGCGGGTTAGACTCCTGATTCGGCCATTGTCTTTTTCGATTTACATAATCCTTCCAGCCGCACTACGGTCCTGGGGCCGACTCAGCCTCTAACAGAAATGAGTACCAGGAACCTTCCTGACGGGTAAAAGGCGGCCGGCACGTAAGGCTGACAACTTCACCGCTATCTGTGAGCCGATTATCTAGAAAATGTGGGAGCCTCGACGTCTCACAACCCTGTGGGTTAGCTGTATAGTCTCCACACTGGGAGCGCAACAAGCCAGATAAGAGGAGCCGGGATAACTCAGTCGGTATAGCGAGAGATTGTAGGCTTGACTGCTGGGGTTCGATTCCGGGCTGGGGCAAGAGATTCTTCTGTAGTCCATAGTGTCCACACCGGCTCTGGCGCCCAACCGGCCTCCTATACAATGGGTACCGGGGGTAAAGCGACAGGAGGGTGAAACTGACCACTCTCCGCCATCTAAATGCCGAGATTAAGAACGGTGGAGCTATACCACTGCGGCCCCATACACCTTTATGATATGGTGCTTAATTAATTAAGCTGAGGGACGATTTTAACTTTTACCCACTTATCAGGCTACACAACATCATAACACAGAAAACTAGAACTCAAATTAACAATAAACAATTCTGTCACTCAATTCGATATTACGTGATGTATTAATCTACCGTAGAGTATTGCTGAAGTGAATGCCTTCTGCCAACTCTCTCTCTTTGCCCAGACATTTCAATACTGTCACTCGCAATGGATTGGTCTTTTAGTGTAGCAGAACATTTCCAGTTCAGTTAAAAAGAAACGTACCCCATGGAGCTGGGAGGGGGAGGGAGGCATTAGTTCCTGCTGAGTTCATGAAGAGACTCAGGTTAGGTTAGAACATGTGGACATCAGCTCTGCAAACCACCAGATACATCTCCTCCCACAAACTAAATAGAACGTTCAACTTATTGATATACAGAATGTTCTGAAAATCGCAACAACTCTCCACGCTCATGTTCACAAGGTCCATTTTGTGTAAGTGAAAGAATTTTCCCTGCATACATTCGTAAAGAAATAAAGCTCTTGGCTTATATTTGAGACGTACTGAGGTTCAGATTTCATGCGTTGCGTACGAAGAAAGTCCCTCGTCACAGTTTCATAAACCACACTGCACCTCCGCTGAAAACAGCAGTATGTTAACATTTTTAGGAAATTAATTGCTGTCAATTTTTAAAAATAAAATGAAATCCCAAACCAAGAGTTCTCAAAGTTGAAACGTGATGTAGGCTTAATTACAGAAGCAATATAGCCTGAAAAGGCGAAACTCTTGAAACAACTATTTGATAATTACATGTCGCAAACAACTTGAGTCTTCCAGTAGCATATGTATAAGCTACTTCTGAATGCCTGCTCGAGACGAGCAAGCCTAAGGTGGGAGCGGTGTCATTCGGGAGGGCGATCATAGACGTCAGAGACACGCCACCTCGGATAGGAACCAATGGCGGTATTCCTATAAGGTAGTCGGAACGAAGGCATTGTAACATGACGTCTGAAAGCCAGAATAGTGGAACCAGAAGAGAGGGCCGTTGTAAGAAAACGGCTAGGTAAACAAGTTCCCGCCGCATCAAATATATATACATTTTGTAGTGAAAGGAAAGTAGGCAATTAGTTCTTCCCAGAATTTCTGGTCTCTGTTATTTCATTTTACAGATTATCAGTCGCTGGCAGAAGTTAATAAAATCACCCATCGCACCCAGTAAAGCTCCAGCAGATGTCATTTCATCTCCTAATGGTAGTCACATCGTCGCGAGATAAGCGCCCGGAAAGAAAACTTTATTCCCCTCAGTTACACGACAAAAGCCGGGAACAGTTATCATGAACTGTACACAACGTTCCAGCGGTTATGCCGAGGGGCGAACGTATCACTACCAGCCTCTCCCCTCGCTTCATTTCAAGCACTAGGTTACAAGGATTTAATCAATATGCGAATCCTCCCGCGTGTATATCCATCGGAATGGGACTGACATTACACAAACGAAACACGCTCAAATGACTGCACTTGTCAAGTGCAAGGCGAACAATCACTGATGGTAACCTCTTTCCGCACAAGTGTATCAACATGAGCCCTCCTCCGGTACACTGTCTTGCTGTCCCTAGAATCTAGCACGCAGTTAATGCACGGCTCAGACTGAATCTGCTGGGATGCCTTGCATATTCTATTATGCTTCGTGCCACTGTTCCTAGATGGATGATGCAGTGGTTTTCAATCTCGGTTTCTCGAAGACAAATGAAATGACAGGAGGTTGGAAAATAATGCATGAGGAGCTTCAGAACTTGTACTCTTCGCCAAATATAACTATAATGATGAAGTCAAGAAGAACGAGATGGGTACGACATGTAGAATGAGAAGAGGAATGCATGCAGGCTTTTGTGGAAAAACTACAAGGAAAGAGACCACTTGGAAGACTTAACCGTAGATGGGAATATAGTATAGAAATTTATCTTAGAGAAATAAAATGGGTTGGCATGAGCTAGATTAATCTGGCTCAGTTAGTTGTAACAGGCAGGTGAAACAGAGTCGCCGTTCACAGGAGACTTAAGCACGGAAGCAGAGGAATAGCCATTACTAGAATCCGTTATCAGGAAACGTCCAGCGAAGACTTTTCAGGCTGGATATGATTTAGGGTTCTGTGTTTAAGTTTAATTGCGAGTTATGCGTTAAGGTGATAATAAATCCACTATCCAATCCAAAACCCCGTCGAGAGTTAAACTCATACTACGTGATAATAATGTTTTTTTTTGGGGGGGGGGTTACTTGCAGAACACCGATATGGACCATTTTTATAATTCTTTTCTTTCTTTAATTTTTTTGGGGTGGAGTAAGACTGAGTACACTTGGTACATCGGCCACTATTTGACCTATTGTAATGACAGACGATGATGATTATTAAGAAGCAGTCGGAGGAATGAGAATTGGTAGAGGAAACCGAAGAACTCGCAGAAAACCTACCCCAGTGCCATTTTGTCCACTACAAATCCCGCATGAGCTGAACTAGGATCGAACCCCGTCCGCCGCTGTGGGAAGCTGGCGACTGACCGCCTGAGCTACGACGTGATATACAGGGTTATTACGCAATATTTTATTATAGGAAAGTAATACAAAACTCCAGCCAATTCACAAGTATCCTATTCACAATCAACTTTTATTTCCTGTCTTACAAGTGTTCAGTGTGGCCACCAGCAGCACGGGCAACAGCAATGCGATAAGAGAATTCCTCCCAGGCACGTATCAGCATATCACGATGCACTGAGTTAATCGCTGTTGTTATTCGATGTTTAAGGTCATCGAGGTTAGTGGGTAGCGGTGGAACATAAACGTGAGCTCTTACATATCCCCACAAGAAGAAATCACACACGGTGAGGTCTGGGGGTCTCGCAGGCCAAGCACAAAGAGCAAGGCCTTTGGCCCCCTTCCGACCAATCCATCGCCGGGGCACTTTTTCTTTTAAAAAAGCTCGGCCCATCAGGTGCCAATGGGGCGGTGCTCCATCTTGTTGAAAAATGAAGTCATGCGAGTCTGCGTGCAGTGAAGTGAAGAGCCAGTTTTGGAGCATATCGAGATAGGTTTGTCCTGTAACGGTGTTTCCTTCAAAGAAAAAGGGACCATAAACCTTGTCCTGAGACACAGCACAGAAGACGTTCACCTTAGGGGAATCTCTTTCGTGCTCAACTGTTTCATGTGGGTGCTCTGTTCCCCAAATACGCACATTGTGACGACTGACTGTGCCGCTCAAGTGAAAAGTCGCTTCATCACTAAAAATTAAACGTGAAATGAAGGTTTCGTCTTCCATCATCTCCAGCATCGAATCGCAAAATTCCATCCGCTTCCTTTTGTCGTCATTGGTAAGTGCCTGAACGAGCTGCAGTCTGTATGGTTTCAAATGTAGACGTACTGTTAGCACACGCCAGACAGTGGATTGAGGGATCGCAAGCTCACGGCTAGCTCGATTTGTTGACTTCCGCGGGCTCCTCTCAAACGCAGCACGGATTCTCGCCACTTGTTCCTCCGAGACTCGTGGTCGTCCTGGACTTTTTCCTTTACACAGACACCCACTCTCTTGAAACTGTCGAAACCACCGTCGAATGTTCTTAGGACAGGGCGGATTAATGCCGAATTGCATTCGAAAAGCACGCTGCACCGTGACAACCGAATTTGTTTTCGCGAACTCGAGAACGCAGAATGCATTTTGCTGAGGACTCGCCTTTCCGAGGGTAAACGAACAACTGAACGTTGCCGGAAGAACGACGCGACTTCAGCGCCCCTGTGGCAGCCATTCACAACTTAGATAACTCCTCTTTCAAATGGTCACTGACTCATTCCATGAAGATGCTTGAGAACGGAAGCAATGCGTCATGAAATCGGTTCATTCTTTTTGAATAACCCTGTATATGGACCCTTTTAGTTACGTCCAAACTTGTACCTTCGTAATTTCATATATGGCACATAAACAGTAACATACAGCACATTCACACATTGCGAAAGTTAATTACTTCAGCAAGCTTTATTACACGTAACAGAAATAACTATATTTTCGACGTCAGGTCCTATATTCCTGTCGCACCTACACTGTCACATAATCACAACAGCATGCTCATATGAATAGTGTAACAAGCCGTTATGGCCCATATAGGCACCAAGTGTTTCTGATAGCGTACCTACACCACATCATCACTGTGCCATGCTGTAAGTCGCGTTGTCATGGTAACGGCTGAAAACGGACCTACATATTGCTCTTACTCACATAATTCGTGCATCTGTGTTTCGAGGTAAAAATGGATATTTCTGTGGAGCCCATCGAGAGGACTGAGATATCATCAGATAAAGCCTTTAACGCGTTAGTGACGAGTAGACACGGACGTGGGTTAATAGTTATATTTATTTAACTCTTATAACTCATAACTACAAGTAAGTCTAACACTAGCACTAATCTACACATTTAACAAATCACTACAACACACACTGAGTCTCAGTCCGTTGTCTTCACTGGTCGTTGCTTGGTATCGGCTCCAAAATGTCTTCTGCTTACGCTGTTGCCAGCTCTCTTATCATTTCACAACTGGTCCTCAACTGTCGACTATCAATTAACTAACTTCAGATAAATTGTTGCTGGTCCTCGTCAGCACAATCATTCTTGGTTTCAGGTCCCGCGGGATTCATGAACATGTTTTCTGTCTTACGACCCTGGGAGTGACCGCCTCTGGGGTCTAGTGGTCAGGGTTCCTGGCTATAGATACAGCGGTCCGGGGTTCGATTCCTGGTGCTAACAGATTTTCTGAGAAGCTGGAATGGGGTCCACTCAGATTCGTTAGGATAATTGAGGAGCTATTTCAAAGGAAATAGCGGCTCCGGTCTAGAAAGCTTAGATTAACGACCGTGGGGATCCGTTGCGTTGACCACGTGACAACCTCTATCTACTAAAGTTGACACTAACTTCGTGACAAGCGGCGGTCGCTCGGTCGGTATAGTTCGCTTGCGGACTAAAACCACGGAGTTTGTTTTTATGACTCTGGGAGTAGTGTCTGTCAGATTGAGGGTTACGTCTTTACGACTGGCCCTTTGAGGGTCACGACCAGATTTTTTATACTATCTGAACCCTCGTGGTCATGTAACATCGTCTCTGACGAGAGGGTGGGTTTGTCTCTTATGAACAGGCTTCGCCTTTGTCAAGTGTACGTATCG
Organism: Cryptotermes secundus; assembly: GCF_002891405.2. Taxonomy (NCBI): domain Eukaryota; kingdom Metazoa; phylum Arthropoda; class Insecta; order Blattodea; family Kalotermitidae; genus Cryptotermes; species Cryptotermes secundus. Next base: position 373,092 of record NW_019743179.1, on the reverse strand, counting down.
CACATATAGCATGTGATTGAGAATTCTTCCTTTTTTACTATATGCAAGACCTTTGTCAGTATAGGCTTTGCAAAGCAGATCATGTTTATCTTACGTATCATATGCTACAACGGCAGCTTAGTCACTTGATCGGTCGTAAGCTTGACCACCGCCAAGTTTAAACATCCGCCTCAAATATTCTTATACATAGCAGATAATAATGTATGTATTACACATGTTAAAATAGACCAAAAAAAAGTTTTGCTTTCAATATTATATTTCAATATTATGCCTGAAAGCCGGAATAGTGGAGCCACAGAATACGTCCGTTCCTATGCAACGTCTCAGTAAACACGTTTCCCCAGTAATGGATACCCAACAATAATATAAAACTGTGGAAACGGTGTTTTCTTTGAAGTCCGTGCCGAAGATACATACTATTATAGTGAGGGAAGCCGGTACCACAACAATTGGCAGAGAATAACAGTTATAGGCAGCTGTAGTTATTTATATATCGTGAAAATTGGCGAAAGGGTTAAAACTGTTTTTAGTTACGAGTAACAAGCGTTCGAGAAATTTAATAAATCCAAACCCTGCGTCTCTTCACTAACACGTGATAACCAGTGTGAGAAGTGGTAATCAACTAACTGGACTGAACTGATTCGTTAGACTGTGGAACCCACGTGACGGATAATCATGGCTGACATGGAAACTCTGTTAGCCAGTGTAGAAATGATGGAGGCCAAGATAGAGTCCGGCCGACAAAAACTGGAGAAACAGATAGAAATGATGGAGGCCAATGACGTCGCCATAAAAGCCGTGCAAAAAATGCTGACGGCCAATATGACCTCCAACTGGTCCGATAATGACGAAACAGAGCGCAATGTGGGGGAGGAAGTCCTGGCGCCTGTTGCTCTGAGCAATCATGGAGACCAACCAAAAAAAACTGCCATTGCTTCGTATATTTCTGCTCCGCCCAGAGTTACCAGCGGTGCTGTCAGGAAGCAACGGTTCCAACAGCAGCACCATTCTGAAACAGAAGTGCCGAGACAGAGGACGTTCTGACGTTCTGCGCGACGTCCCTACGGAAGCAACCTATCACAAAATTATTGAGGCACTTGACAGTCGTTACGGGGACCATCAATTGACCTCAGTGTACCGCTCTCAGCTGAAATCAAGGACCCAGCTCGTTGATGCAGAAGTATACTACAGCCATCGCGCTCTTCTTAGAACACACGGATACCAGAGCCTGCCGCGCACGAGGATTTGCATTGTCTTGTCCTTCCGTGATAGGACCTGGCAGGGGCCGCTGTAGGGGGGCTCCAATGCTCTGCGAATAGTGTCCTGCCGGAGGAAGACGTGTGTGCACTTCTTTAGGTCTCTGTGCACGAATGCAGCCGGGGAGGCATGGCGTGTTGCTGGAATTGGTCTGAGGCGGGCCATATATTTGCGAAGTTGAGTGATGAGGTGCGCTGGATCCACTGGGTTGGCAGTCGGAGTTAGCAGCTCTCCTGGTATTCTTAGTGGTTCGCCATACACGAGCTCAGCTACTGATGCCTGCAGGTCCTCTTTGAATGCCGTGCGGATTCCGAGGAGAACCAGGGGTAGGGCTTCTGTCCAGTGTTGGTCTGCGTGGCACATGATGGCTGCCTTTAGTGTTCGGTGGAAACGTTCCACGAGTCCGTTAGCCGCTGGGTGGTGAGCGGTTGTTCTCGATAGTTGAATGCCACAGAGCTTGGCCAGGGAGTGGAAGAGTTGAGATTCAAACTGACGTCCCTGGTCGGTGGTGATGGTCTGTGGGCAACCGAAACGGGATATCCAGCCGGTCAGTAGGGCTCGTGCCACTGTGTCGGCTGTGATGTCCG
>NW_019743179.1:315310-369492 GCF_002891405.2 Cryptotermes secundus | reverse complement strand
GAACTGTCCTATAGGATTTATTGCAGCTGCACAGTATACACAGATGGATAACAATAGTGAACTGCTTGAACACTGAACTAGTATTGTAGAACGGTAGAACCAGACTCTAGACTGTCACTCCAAGTCAGTGTATCTTCTTATGTAGCCTGGAGTCGGACATATGGAAAACGGTTACGTAATAGGTGCTGCTATTGCCGGTTACCGTGTTTACTAGTTCCCTAGCAACCGCTGTTTACTTGCTTTTGCCTAGCAACCGCTGTTTACTCGTTGTTGCTAAGCAATGACGTTTGCGTTGTCACACTTGTTTGACTGTGGGCAGTTCCCACAAGGTTATAACTCTCCCCCGCAATGCCTTTGTTCCGAGCGGTATCGTTATTTTCGCTAGTTGCGAACTTAGGAATGTTAAACGTTGCCAAATCTCGGAATAATTTCTATCCCTGAAATAATATTCCAAGAAAATTATTTTTTCTATAATTTCTGTCTGAAAATTGTGCTGCGGCCTACACACGCAAGCGGCCTATACATGCGTAAATACGGTACGTTGCCAGGAGACGACTAGTGAAATCTGAGAATCTTATTGCGTGTGCAACGGTGAACTGAAAATTGTGTGAATCAGTGATAGCGCTGTAATTACTGGTAGTCCGAGTTGTGTCAATAAATCCAATATCCAATCCATACCCCGTCTATAATTACACCCCTATATCGTGACAATACTCTAGCTCCCATCCACACAATAGTAATTTCAAATTATTAAACAATTCTGGTGCTGGTTTACACCATTTCACAATTACTTTAAGTCGTATTATGAACCGAACCTTATCCAATGTAAGTTACTGCCAAAAACTTTTTAACTAGAAACTTTTTTTTAATCAAACACATTAAAAACTGCGTCTTAATAATCCACGATTTCCGTGAAACTGACGAAAACTAAGCTTTCTGGCTCAGAAACTATATTAATTTACAAGTTAGTTGGATGGGAATTTTAAAGCAATTTTCAGTGTATATTTTATTAGCTCTTAGTATCTGCTTACTTCCCCGAACTCTCTCAGCTAGAAATCAGATACAGGCCATCAAATGGTTGCAGCTTTCTCACAGGAATTATGGGAAGGAGAGGAGTCGGCACCTCCTAAAACACGAATCGTCTTCTCTGTGTGCAAAACTTCTTTTCTAACACTGAAATATGCGGAAAACTTATACTGACTGATTATTATCGTAGTTAGGGGTATTTTTCGGAGTTTTAACTTATTTAGGATCGAATTAAGTGCCTAAAGCACATTTGGGTGGTGCTAGTTCGAATCTCGAACACGACGCTGTAGATATCTTGACTGAGGTTTCTTGCAGTTTTTTCAAGAGTCTCCAGATAAAAGCCCGAAAATTACATCAACCAGGCCAAGACCCCATCCTTCCAAATCCTTTCCAATTCACTACTCTTCCTAGCCATTCGACGCTATATAATCTAGCTACTGGGGGCATTGCAAAATAACACACTAAACTAAAAATATTAAAACAAAAAATCTCTAAATTTTGTGGCGACAGGACATTAGTGCAAGTAGGGAGTAGCTCTATCGATTGGGCCGAACTCAGTTGGATTTACCTGAAGACGGAGACAGAATCCAGTCTCCGAAACATTGTGTTCTGACAAACAAACTGGGCGGTAACTTGGATAAAGACAGGAAGATGGATAATGTCCAGAAACAGAATGTTTGTACGTAGAAGTCTTGGTTAGAACTCTTACGTCTTCTTCCTCTTTACATTTTTACATAATTCTTCCCAGCAGTTTCTCCCTTTCCTGGTCTGTCCCTCTACTTTGGTCCTGTTAACATGTTCATGGGCCCAATTCTCTAATTCGTGTGGACTGGACAGAGACTGAGCCCTCTCAGTATGTCGGCTCTACTTGACAGATGAGCATGGAACATTTGGTGCAATGAAAATTGGCAGTGGAAACCGAAGTATTCGGAGAAAGCCACCCTCAATGCCACTATGACCAGCACAAATCCCACATAACCTGAACTGGCATCGAACCCACACCGTTTCGGTGGGAAGCCTGCGATTAACCGCCTGAGCCACCCATATTAGTAGAATTATTGACTTTGGACACTAAACACTCTTTTATTTTTTTAAGTATAGAACAACGTTTCGGAGACTGGATTCTGTCTCCATCCTCAGGTAAAAGTCTATTCAGTTGGGCCCAATTGATATAGCTAGTTCCTATCTTCGGACACCAGCACCACCACAAGGAAGAATATGAAATCTTCATTCTAACAAAGTAACAAACAAAATTCTAAATTTGCACAACACAACAAACATACGACACCATAGAGAAAACAATGGATATACTGCACATAAAAAAAAACTTATTAGAAACGTGGGAAAGCTCCCATATACACAGTCTCAGAGCATAAAATTTACATATGAACAGCACGTGTACTGATATACATAATCGCATATTCGATCTAATCATAAAACGTATCCCACATAATAATAAATCACTCACCAACTCATCTTCCCCCACCATCACCTATGGAGAGCCTACCCCACTCCTCCGTCCTATAATACTCCCACCATTAGCGAACGAGAACTTGCACACAACGGAGTACAACACCACTTCAGTTGAAGCAACAAGACTGCACCTCGACAAAAACCAGGAAACAGCGCCACAAACAAAACTTCGATGCGTAAGAGCGTACTAATGTAGAAGAGCAAACAAGAACACGGCCAGCGAGCCCAGCACAGGACAGCGCAAGGCGATTGGTATTAGCAACGCATACTAGTTCTGAGATCTCGGTAGGAGACAGCCACGGGAAAGTTGTAGAAGACAAGAAGACTTCATACTGATTTGATATGATACTTTCTGTGTTGAGATCCTTTGCTAAGAGACGACTAATGGAAACAAATGATCCTAGTGCGTGTGCAACCGTGAATTGGAATGTGTGAAAATGAACAATAGCGCTGTGTTTAAACGTGATTAAGACAACTTGTAACCAAGGTGCTAATAATTTCCTATCATCCGAAATAGAACCCGTTAATTTCGTCACGCGTAGCATCCGACACGTGACAATACTTAAATATTGTAATCATATGTAAAAACTTGTACATGACAAGACTAACAGCTACGGATTCACTGTGACACGCAGTCCAGTAACTAACATAGATGCCATTTTGTTGTTTATAAACACCTGATGATGGTCGTAAATGATCGCAACATGAAGTAAAATTTAATAAACTGCCTGATTTGATCGGCACTACAGCCTATCAGTTATTTATTGGAAAATTAGAGGGAGAAAAGACAGACATTACAAGACTCCACATAACGAGGCCTTGCACCTATAGCCATGCGTGCAAATGAGTAAACTTTTACCTGAGGACAGAGACAGGATCCTGTCTCCGAAACGTTTTTGTAAGTAAAAGAGCAGGATGATGCATAATGTCTAGGTCAGCAACTATATTAAATTTCATGGTCACAAACGCTTATATCTTACATAAACAAAGTGTTGCAACCCCCTCCCCCACCCCCCAACTGGCAGACTCTAAGCCTGACTGTAATGCCTGCTGGAATTTCTCACTTACTTTTATCTACTTGTCAAAATTAGACATAATCACTTATACAAGCTCTTACGTTCCTTTACACTGCGCCGCGATGTGAACCCGACTCCCGTGGGACAGAGTTACTGTTTCCCATCAGCATACATCAGACTCTGTAACATGATTAAACCATCACTCTCCCTCGATAGTCGATATCGTTATCGATTTCTTCCTCTCTTAATCATCCCTAAGTTTAACCAGATTGCTTTTTTTCCTCTCGCCTTAAATTCCTTTTCATGCATCGCGTTTAATAGCGGGCAATATATTCACAACGGTGAACTATCTTATGCTACATTGGCGCTCTACAACGGCCGAATCTGTAATTATCCTGCGATCAAAGCCGTAACGAGAAGGTATGAACACACGATCTTCATCCATCAACATCCGCGTGATTCAATTATGTTTCGAATTTAGACCGCTTCACAGCGAGAGCGCTGGATGTACAAGCTCCTGTATGCGTCCAAATTATCTCTGAAACTGAACCACGAGTCTTCAATATACCGAGCTAAAATTGGCGTGCCTATGTGTATATTCGTATTGCTTACTTATTCAGGGCTCAATTAACAGCGCTGTTATTAACTCACTATTTGGCGTCACACACTAAAAAAGTAAAGCTATCCTTCTAACAGACTGTGGAGGCCCATAGGGTTGTGGGACGTCGAGGCTCCCACATTTTCTAGACAGTTGGCTCATAGATGGCGGTGAGGTCAGCCTCAAGCGCTGGCCGACCGCCCTTTACCCCCAGGAAGATTCCTGGTACTCATTTCTGTTACAGGCTGAGTCGACCCCAGGGCCACAGTGCGGCTGGAAGGATTACAGCAATCGGGAATCGAACCCGCGACGTCCCGTCTTGTACTAGGATGACGAATAATGAATAATGTTATCTTCTGGGGTGCAACACCGAATAGCGCAGTAGAAGTACCCAGATATTTCGGAGGAACTACCTTAATCTTCAAGGTCCAAGAGTAATCCAAAACCTAATTACCAAGAAGCAAGCAGCCTTCTACCCTAATGACGGAGGCAGAACGCTCCCCCAAAATCTGATGGTCTTCTACCTGGGCACACTGCATTATATCCAAGAATACAGCACTCTTCATAGCCACCTCTGTGGGAACCTCAAATCAAGGGATGAATTGGTAAGTATATAGAAGTAAATGTTCTTTTCTAATTTCATTATTTGTCTGGACTGAGGAAAACCACAAAACCTTTAGTAATCAAAGCTGGTCTTATAGCTAAGATTCAAACTAGGATTTTCCGAATATGAAGCAAGAAAGGTGTACGGCTCTATTCACATAGGTATTAAATTAGTCATGCTGTTGTGTATATTTGAATCACATGTCTCCAGCAGTCTCACTCCTACGTATGATAATTATTTTGTCTTGCAGGTGAACTACGGAATTACTTTACAGTTTTAACAACAAAGGTCATGTTCGTTGTACTGCAGTGATGAATTCTGCAGTATAATATACAGATTACATTCTACTGCAGCTGAATAGCCGTCACCGCTCACAGTGAGATAGTTCATCTGAAAATCCAAGTGGAAAGGAGCAACAGAGCAACTTCCGCATAGAAGCATTCTTTAGTAGGAGAAATCCATTTATTGAATAGCCCCTGCTTCGGTCAGTACTGTTGTCGCAACTTCGCAGAAATGTTTACTTCCATTTTGTAACATAACTTCTGCACTGATATATTCTACAGTAAGTACCACCAATTAGTGCTGATTTCCGTTCAGATTTTCTATTCTAAAGTCAGACACGATGCAGGGATATTGACTGGGAAAACTCTCGCATATACATTGAGTGAAAAACGTCGGCATTGAGGAATTCTGAAGTAGGGACCGGTCAACCTGATCATGTACTTATCAATCACCTATTATAGAGGGACATATTGTGTGCTGGAACTTTTGTGTGGGTAACTCAATTACAGTTAAAACTTCTGCATCGAGGTATTCTGCGGTTAAGACTGGTCAGTGCTTACTTCCGTATCAACGAGCTGATGATCCGCCGTTCAGATTGATTGGGTATGGGCTGGAAGCAGATGTGAAGTGCACTTTTCTGTGGGCCAAAACGAGCACCAGTAAACAGATTGGTGTGTTCGATGTGGGCAGGGGAATTGAATTCTTTATACGACTCCGTGACAGGAGGCTTCAAGCATGTAACATTTAAATTGCAAACTGCGTGACTTGACCTCAAGTAGACTGATGCCTGAAGTCAGTCTATATCGCATTTAAAGATTCAGTTCTTACCTCACAGGAAACACTTTGTGTCTGCATCACGCAGATCAGTGAATGCTGTTTAGGGAAATAATCGCTGTCTGTTATGAAATTCACACTACACATATAAATACGTGTTAACACGGGTGGTACATATAGTGACCACTGGGCTTTAAACAGAGCAGGAAGAGAAGTCGCTTAAAGAAGTCATTAAAATTTCATATTGTGTACTATAGGAACTGGAATTTCACTCTCTTAAGCTGAACATAAAACTGAATGGAAGGAATATTTTATTAGAAAATTTCACATAAGGAATCAGAATTAATGATCCTAACAACGAGGCTGACACCATATGCCACAGCAGATGACTGAAACTTCAAAATAAAATTAAGAGGAACATTTACACGACGGATCTGAAATCGGTATAGAAAGCAACAACTCTACAGTATAGAACTATGCAAGAAAACCGAAATCAATTTCCCTTCTGATTTCCCTTCAGTCTTGCTTAGCGCAGCAAAGTAACGCCGTATGCACTCGTCCACTGGAACCTGATGCAGCGCAGTTCCCCAAAATAACGATTCAGACGCGAGGCAGCTGTAGAAGACACTCGTGCCCATAAGTCCTGTCTCCTGAGATGTAGCGCCGTGTAGTCCAGGCTCTCACCACTGCGGGAAGTCCCCATTCTTCTGGAATTTTGTAAACTGGTGAAATTCAAATCAAGTTCAAGGCTTCATAATCCTTCAGTACTAGAAGTCACAACAATGGGGACAATTTGACATACAGAGAGAGTGTGAGAAGGAAAGAAATGTGTGGGACAGAAAGAGAGATAAGAAAGGAGACAAGTAGAAAGGGAATATAAGGAGGAGAGACGAAAGTGAAAGAGAAGAGGAGATGAGAGCAGAGGAGACGAGAGAAGAGGAGAGCAGAGAAGAGGAAATGAGAGAAGAGAAGGGAAGAGAAGAGAAGAGCAGAGGAGAGGAGAGGAGAGAAGAGAAGAGAAGAGGAGAGAAGAGAAGTTTCCCTTGCTACTGCGCATAACCTCTCTCATGTCAGAAGCAAACAATGCGAGCCCCAGACACGGGGAGAAATTATTCACTTTTGCACATTAACATCCACTCTTATTTACTGTTCGGCCGCTCTGTACATATGACAGACTCAATTTCAGCCGGCCGAATCTCCACACAGCATGGTGAAAATATTTCCGCATAATGCATTCTGCAGTTGGAATTCCCTGGTTCGCAGAAAATCCGGCGGTATACATGAGCATCGCGTGGGTGCAGAAATGGCGTCTGTCCGTAACAAATTCAGATACTTTGCATATCTCGAGTATAGGGCACGGCAGTCAGTCTAAAGATAGGTCAAGCATTCAATACAAACAGGAAACAGCACCCACTCTGCGCCCAAACAAGCTTCAACGGCAGGGAATAGGCTTTTGCTGAACCAATTACTAAATACTGAGGACAGTCAGCCTAAAAATACAGTTGACTAGATTGTTGGCAGTCCAGGTCAAGACATATGTACTCAGCCAGTTCGTACGATTAAAAATTAGAAAAAGAGATGTAAATATATTTAATAATGAGACCTGGACGGCCGACAATGGATGGTACTGCAGCTCGGTGACTAGGCGGCAGGATAACATCTCCCCACCATCAGGAATATCAGCGTGCTAGAAGTAGCCCGGAGGCGACCTCTGTGAGCGTGGCAATGAACCTTCCTGAGCAGCTGAGAAAGTGAGCGAGTGGTGTTGTTAGTCAGTTGTTAGTTACTGTAATATAATTACGGTTTATTTAACGACGCCCTCAGTAGCTGAGACTGCATAGGGTCAATTAATGAATCTGAAAGCACATGCAAGGAGGCTGTCAGAGCATAAGGAGGCAATCTCACGGAACTAAGCTGCAATGGACTGAGGATAACAACCTTCAGGCCGAGATTTGAAACTAGGACCTACCGAATATGAAGCAGAAGCCAATGCTCGTTTATTACTTCGTCAATTTCTTCTCTTTAGTATTTCCTTATTTGCTCCGTTTGTTAGTTAGCTAGTTTCTACGTTTGTTAATTGGTTAATTGCTTCCTTCGTTAATTGGTTTGTTTGTTAGTTTTGTTCCTTTTTTCAATGGCACTTCCAGCCCATTCAGGGTCCAGGCCTTTTCTCAGTTCTGTAAGGACTCCTTGGACGAGGGATCAGCCCATCGCAAGGCCTCTACCTAAACACAGGACAACACAAACATAGAATAAACGCATACATACACGAAAAATCCATGCCTTGGGTGGGATTCGAACCCACGATCCCAGCGTCCGAGCCTTAGACCGCGCGGCCACTGTGACCGGCGGTTTGTTACTTATACTTCTGTATGTTTGGTACATTTGTTAATTGATTCTACATATAGTTGCTTCATTTGATAGTTGGCTTAGCTGCTTCGTTGTTAACTGGCTAGTTTGTTCGTTTGTTAGTTGATCATTTACATATTTACATCGATTGTCGGTTGATTAGCTGTTCATTCAGGGGTTCGTGTAAGTTCCAAAGCTGAGCGTCAGACCGCCTCTTCAGAATCTGTTCAACCCTCAGTGCCGACGCACTGCCGCCATGCTGCATTGTGAGTCCGGTCACGAGACATGTATACAAAACGTCTTTACCAGTTTTTAAATGAAATTTCCGTATTTGACTTTGTGTTGCCGACAAATCATGAATCTTAAAACATTTGGTACAGTCAGTTGCGAAACCGTGTTCACCAGCCGCACAGACACAGAATTTGAGGCCCCGTAACCGCAGCTATCCAGTCTTGAGTGTGGGAGATCTGTACCAAAGTTTCAAATGAACTTGCAGCCTATATCATCAGGTTGAAATGGCTCGTCTGTCTTGAATATGGAAGCAGAAGTTTCAGCCCAAGAATCAGTAACCATCTACCAAAACACACGATGTCGTCTCCAGAAAACTTTAGTCTGACGAACCCCATGACTTCATTTTTCAATTGACCTAATCATTCCAGCTGCACTATGGCCCTGGGGCCGATTTAGCCTCTAACCGAAATGAGTACCAGGAATCTTCCTGGGGGTAAAGGGCGGCCGGCGCGTAAGGCTAACAACCTCGCCGCCATCTGTGAACCGAATATCTAGATGTCTCCCGACCCTATGGGCCGTCACGGCCTGTTACAGGGACAGCTTTACCTTTACCTATAAGCATATCTGTCACGACAGCTCAGTTTCCGGATTTTATAGACGCGACTCATCCTAGATAAAACTTCCCACGATATTGAAGCTGTTTCTCTGTGTACTTCTTGCAGGATGTGGCAACGCTGGAACAGATGGAAATGAAGAGAAGCGCACAAAAGTGAGCCTTCGGTTCGAGTCGAACCAGACACCCACAATATAAATTAAGACAGGTTCCTCCTTAAATTGCTGGGCTACTGAGACCACCATAACATAATATTTGTAATTTCCGCGCAATGGGATTCTTCACTGTAGGAAATACAAAGACCTTGAGGAAGTCACGTCTTTGTGTGTGCAGTGGACATTGAATGGGATTCCGAGTAAACTGCAAAGTCGTGATTGTACAGTGTACGGGTGCGCAGGGCAGGGAGAGGGGAAGTGTACAGGTGGGCTACAGAGAAGGACGAAGAGTTGGACAGACACACTCAGGGACTGAGTAACTGGACAGGAAGACACAGACAGGGACGGGTAGCTGGACAGAGAGACATATTCAGGAAATGAGTAGCTGGACAGGAAGACACAGACAGGGACGAGTATTTGGACAGTGAGACATTCAGGAAATGACTAACTGGACAGGCAGACACAGACAGGGACGGGTAGCTGGACAGAGAGACATTCAGGAAATGAGTAACTGGACAGGAAGACACAGACAGGAACGGATAGCTGGACATAGAGACATATTCAGGAAATGAGTAACTGGACAGGCTGACACACAGAGAGGGACGAGTAGCTGGACAGAGAGACGTATTCAGGAAATGAGTAACTGGACAGGCTGACACACAGACATGGACCAGTAGCTGGACAGAGAGACATATTCAGGAAATGAGTAACTGGACAGGCTGACACACAGACATGGACCAGTAGCTGGACAGAGAGACATATTCAGGAAATGAGTAACTGGACAGGCTGACACACAGACAGGGACGGGTTTTTGGACAGAAAGACATATTCAGGAAATGAGTACCTGGACAGGAAGACACAGAGAGGGACGGGTTTTTGGACAGAGAGACATTCAGGAAATGAGTAACTGGACAGGCAGTCACAGACAGGGATGGGTAGCTGGACAGAGAGACATATTCAGGAAATGAGTAACGGGACGGGCTGACACACAGACATGGACCAGTAGCTGGATAGAGAGACATTCAGGAAATGAGTAACTGGACAGGCTGACACACAGAGAGGGACGAGGAGCTGGACAGAGAGACATATTCAGGAAATGAGTAGCTGGACAGGAAGACACAGGCAAGGACGAGTAGCTGGACAGAGAGACATATTCAGGAAATGAGTAACTGCACAGGCTGACACACAGACAGGGACGAGTAGCTGGACAGAGAGACATATTCAGGAAATGAGTAACTGCACAGGCTGACACACAGACAGGGACGAGTAGCTGGACAGAGAGACATATTCAGGAAATGAGTAACTGGACAGGCTGACACACAGATAGGGACGAGTAGCTGGATAGACATATTCAGGAAATGAGTAACTGGACAGGCTGACGCACAGACAGGGACGAGTAACTGGACAGAGACATATTCAGGAAATGAGTGACTGGACAGGAAGACACAGACAGGGACGAGTAGCTGGACAGAGAGACATATTCGGGAAATGAGTAACTGGACAGGATGACGCACAGACAGGGACGAGTAGCTGGACAGAGACATGTTCAGGAAATGAGTGACTGGACAGGAAGACACAGACAGGGACGAGTAGCTGGACAGAGAGACATATTCAGGAAATGAGTAACTGGACAGGCTGACACACAGACAGGGACGAGTAACTGGACAGAGACATACAGGAAATGAGTAACTGGACAGGCTGACAAACAGACAGGGACGAGTAGCTGGACAGAGAGACATATGCGGGAAATGAGTAACTGGACAGGATGAAACACACAGAGAGGGACGAGTATCTGGACAGAGAGACATTCAGGAAATGACTAACTGGACAGGAACACACTGAGAGGGACGGGTAGCTGGACATAGAGACATATTCGGGAAATGAGTAACTGGACAGGATGAAACACACAGAGAGGGACGTGTAGACGGACAGCCAGACATGCAAACAAAGGAATGAGTGGATAGACATCCAGACAGAGAGAGAGAGAGAGAGATGTAGAACCCTCCCCCCCCACACACACACACACACACAAACAGGGGGAAAGTAGTTGCTAAAACATACACAAAAGAGAGCAGCTATATAGACAGACACAAGCAGGGACGAGTAATGGGCCGATAGACAGAGAGACTAATAGGTGGACTGATTGACATGCGGGCACTCGTGCATGGCCATAAGGAGGGACGGCGCTATATACGTACTTGTCATTGCCGGGGTTCAGTTATCAGTGCAAAGGGCCGCTTTACTTCACACACAAATACGAGTACTCACAGGGAGTAGGGACAGCTCTGTCGGCACAGCGACTAGGCCACCAGTTGGATGGACGTGGGTTCGATTTCCTTAGAGTCGAGAGATTTTTCTCTCTTCCATTGCGTCCAGACCGGATCTAGGGCCTCCCCATCCTCCTATAAGTGTAAAGTGGGTATTGGGGGCATGAAGTTGACTGCTTGCATTCACGTAGTGCTCAAGTTTAGAATGCGAGGATATATATCTTCACTTCCCGTTACGTCTTCGTGGCATATTTAGCATGGTGACTACTTCACCTTTTACATGCATAATTACAGCTGTTCGACCCAAACGTCATGAATGAGTTACACTGTACCTCCTCTGAGATGCGGCTTAATGTTATCTTCTTACACCTGCCTGTAAAGAAACTTGGCGAGGAATGCAGAAAACAGAAGCGTTACAGGCGCGGCAGAGTGCATTAGCCGCTACTACCCGAAGAAAAACATTCGCTCCTTTCTCTACAATGACTACAAGCACACCAGTGCCCAATATTCTCTTAATTGACGCTACACTATGCAGGACTAACGACTCTCACACCAGTGCTGATGAAGAGTTTTATCTTATGAGATAGAGAGAGGTGTATTCCGTGGAAACTCAACAGATATTTAGGAAGAACAAGTCACTTCCATCTTAGGGGTCAAAGAATAAGCCAAGGAAGAAACGAGCATGAAGCAGGAAATCAACTGACGTTTCGGAGAAACATATTACCGCCATCTTCTGGGTCGGAAATAAGCCAAGCAAAACCAGAATGAAGCAGGTGTCCCACGCGTTATGTTCAAGAATATAGAACCCTTGATGCTATACAACATAGAACACGGGTCTTTTTCCATCAATTCCCCTTATTTCGTCCCTCCCTCCTTCACCCCAGAAGTCATAAGTGTAGAATCTCTTGCAATATATAGAATGATTTTAAATTACCGTCAGGATTTTCGTGGCTTATAGAGGGAAACCCCGACAATAATTTAGAAATACCCTGTATGGTCCTTTAAAAGCTATGCGATCTCTATAAACGACTACATGTCTCGTTGTGTAACTTCATAAGCGGATCATTCCTTCCCTTTTATGGACCGCTCCATCTTCTGGGATATAACGCCGTGTAGTCCTTTGAAAATCAACCGACGTTTCAGAGAAACACGTCTGAGAGCAGATCTTGCCTCCTGCTTCATGCTGGTTTGTTTCTGGGTTTATTCTTAAATCCTTAAAATGGAAGCGTCATATTCCTCCGAAACGTCCGTTGGCTTCCAACGGACTGCTCGGCGTCACATCCCACAAGACAACTTGTAATAACCACCGGTGTGAGAACGTCAAATCCTACACGTGTACACATTAAGTGGATGTGCAAATAAAGTTGTCCCTGTTCTTAATTAACAGTTACACCATAGTTCCACGCCTTCTGAACCCTACATTAAATATTGTAACGGATTTGATCAACGTGTTGCCTGGCAACAGCACAGTAAATACGAATACAGGCAAAAATACAAGAGAAACTGTGTTTTCTATGTTGTTCACGCCGAGCAAAAGCATGGAACTATAGCAAGTCAACTGCCAGGCAATGAAGCTGTAAACACGCATTCACAACAATGGGAGACGGTGTTTTCCGTGGACTCCGTGCAAAGGAGTTATCTTAAAGACGAACGGCGCTACGAGTCAGTGAGTTCTCGGTAGGAGACAGCCACGGGAAGTTCGTAATTGATGAAGAATTAGAAGTCGGCCTGCGGAGACTTAACGTGTGAATTGAAGACTTTATGTGCAATATTTGGAAAGATTTCAAGCGCTAGTTCCTGTTTAATTTCGTTGCCAGGAGACGACTAGTGAAGACAGAGAATCCTAGTGCGTGTGTACCGGTGTAGATCAGAGATGGCGCTGTACTCACTGCAACCGAAGTGCCAACAAATCCGATCTTCCAATCCAGAACCCGCTATTTTCGTCACGCATATCCCTACACGTGACAATATAATGATCAGCTTCACGCTCTGGGCGCTTTGCCCCATGGATAGAAATCTCACTCGGCAGCCAGTCTCAACTGTGTGGAGAGGAGAGAGATCTCTGTCCCTGCCGGATATCAAACATTGGTTCCTCGATCATCCACGTGTAGTCTAGTCACTAAGTCGATTTCCTTTGCTCGTTTCGACGCACACTGCGTAGTGTATTTTGCACATTTCTGCGGAAGCACACGGCACAGATTTGTGTTCAGCCAGCATTGTAGTTCAGTAACCTGGCCCATTTTCATACGAACCTAATTACTTGTTGCCTCTCTACACTGTAGACTCGACATAATTACTTGAAGTAGCTAATAGATGGCTGTAGTTA
This sequence comes from Cryptotermes secundus, assembly GCF_002891405.2. NCBI lineage: Eukaryota > Metazoa > Arthropoda > Insecta > Blattodea > Kalotermitidae > Cryptotermes > Cryptotermes secundus. The sequence continues at coordinate 355,778 of NW_019743179.1, read as the reverse complement.
TATTCTCCGTTCTTCGTAAAGAACATCTTATTCTTCCGTTGTTAACACTTTCAAAGTGAAAAACGATATATGGCGGTAACAGACAACACAGCGGCCTCCGTAGTCTAGAGGTAACGTTCCCACCTCATGACTCGTAGTACGCGGGTTCAAATACCCGGCGGAGGTCGTCGAATTTTTAAGGGCGGAAGAATTCAGGGAACAAGTACTCCGGGAGGGACTTTAAGCCGTGGGTCCCGTGTCGTAGCTTTACGGCACGTAAAAGAATCTCATATCTCCAAAGGAGGTCACTGAGCAAAATTACGGACGTTTCCCGCCCAACAGCAGTCTCTAATACCTCTGGTAGATGGGGGAAGCATTATAGATACCTCTCAGCTAGTAGAGCCGGTCTCGCTGGCTGGGCGGGGCTGATGGTAAGCACCAGTATCGGTAGGATGTACTGGTAGAAATCATAGAGGGAAGCACAATGGACCAATACAGGTCTCAGGGCATGGGGAAACCCACCCTCTCCAATAACTAACTAACTAACAGACAACACTCTTTCCTACCTTGAATACAGAGCAAATCAAACCTGTATCATTCCATTTTAAATTATAAAATAACACCGAAACCCGACGATGCAAGCATCGACGTAATTGGACTTGAGTTGCCCGTATTCAACTAAACATTACCCTACCTTACTGGAGGATCATGTGACCTTAACAGGTGGTAACACTTACCGGAAACAAAGAAAACGTGCGTATTAACACTAACACAAATCCTGTGTGAGGACAAGACGTGGGAGTGTATTCACTGTTGGCCTTGACGCGAGTCTATGTGGAGGGTTCACGATTCTAATTGGTCTGACATTTGGCTGCCATGGAAACGCGAGGTCCGCAGCATGACTCCACACCATGCTCACACTACACGTATGTACCCATACGGGTTCTAGTCGCCACACTGCACCTTCCACCCCTGACAGAGTAACCTATGTTGTAGTGTAAGATCCAGTCAACCGTCCAGTCAGCAACAAATTTCGCACCGAACATAACACATAAAATTAAACAAAGAGATACTGATATTATAATTAAGTTTCTCTTCTCCACAACGCCCAGACGGTTTCTGTGGTTCACTCAGTCTCCCAAGCCCACCGGAGGTAAAGCGGTTGGAGCGTGAAACTGGCAAATCACCTCCAACTACTACCGAGGTCAAGATAGCGTAGATGTATGCATAATGCGTCTTTATGACGTAGCGCTTAACTACTTAAGCACAGAGAAAATGTTACTATAATTAAATATTTGTATTTAGGTTTCATGTTGATATTAGCATTAAATGCTGATTAGTATTAAATATTGATATTAGCATTAAATATTTATAATAATACTGTGGCGTACAGATCCTTTCCTAAGCAGTAACTCTGTAAACAGCGACCGTTTCTGGACAACGGTTCGGTAAACACGTTACCGTTAATACGCAACAGATTCTTAATAATGCAACAGTTGGGCTACAACAATGGAAACGGAGTGTTTCTACGTGGTCCGTGCGGAGATGTTATAAGCAAGGGGCGAAGTAGGTTGACAGTGAGGTCTGCACGGTGGGCTGGGATGAGAGGACTTGAACGCGTGAAGCCGAAGAATCTCCACTGCTAGAAGCCGTTGCCAGGGAAAGGCTGGTGAAGACATAGCAGACTGGAAAATGCTTAGCGGGTGCTGTGTTGATTTGTGAATTGTGGAGACTGGCGCTGCAACTGCTTGTAGTACCGAATCGCGTGTATAAGTGGTCAATAAATCCATTCGCCTATTCAAACCCCGTCTATAATCACTCAAAATCGTGATAATATTTAATTGTGATAAGGTAGGGTAAGGTAAATTTGCCTCCATGTTTAATTAAACAGCATGCCATAGAGATCTATGGGGAATGGAGGTATAGCTCCGCCATTCTTTGACCTCGACACTAGATAATGGTGAGTGGTTAGAGTCACGCCCAAACAGCTTTACCCCCTTAGAAGGAACCCCGGTATCCATCATATAGGAAGCTGGGTGGGCCCAAAAGCCGGTCTGAACGCTGTGAAGTAGAAATAATCACACTCTCCTTGCCGGGAATCGAACCCCGGTCTACCAGCACGTAGCCTGTGATATTAGCAATAAATAAATAAATAATTAGCAGTAAATGCTGATATAACCACTAAAGCAGGGCCAATGGGAAAATTGCGGTTGAAAATGAACCAATAGGAGGTGACGGGTAGTCATGAAAGACAGAGCAAGAAAACAATGTACCTTCATAGGGCAGGGTAAATGGGAGATAAGACAAAAAGTCAACAATACAATTTAATCTAGTGGGGTGACCAGGAGAGGGGATTGGGTTGCCGTGGTGTTACAAAGGATAAACTAAATAAATTGGGTCACAGAAGGAGGGAAGTTGAAGTAAGCCAAGGAAGGGTGGTGTTCACTTGAAATACTTATGCACCCAACACGCAGCGACCCATATCCCCCAAATGCGTGGTGGTGTACAACTGAATTGCTGGGTTTCCAAGAATGAGTGAGGTTAAAATCCATAAGGGTGGTAATATTGCAAAGAGGGGTGATTCAAATAAGACTGTTTCACTAAGCAGCCTTTACATCCACAGTAGGGTAGTTTTAATATAATAAGTGGTAATTCTCATCCCCACAAGGCATCCTTCGTAATATACAACCCGTCTGTCACTGATACTTGGTGTGAAAAAGAAACGTCACTCTACATGTAAATCCCTCGTCCAAGGATTAAAATTCCAACTGACCACTTGGCAGAACTGCACAGCCGTTGTCAATTTTCTAAAAATGGAAGCGTGGAATATGATATAAGTCTGCTGGGATATGATGATATACAAGTATTATGTGGAATATAACTCTTCTACCCTGATGATGAAGGCATCAAGTTGTTCCGAAACGTTGGTACCTATGCACCGGAGTATAGCACGTCACATCCTGCAGTATCTTAATTTTTCACAGCCGTGACAACTTCCAATCGCACGATTCAGGATGTTCGTAAAATCTATGCTTGTCTTTTTGTCTAAAAAGCACTCTCAACAATGACGACACGCGGTAATAAAATGGGAACTCAGTTTTCCTACAGTCTATAAAAATCTAAGAAATATACTCGTATGTTTCCTTCGGACATGTATTTATTTATTTATTTATTTATTTACTTACTTATTGACAAACGGCCTCCGTAGTCTAGGGGTAACGTTCCCACCTCATGACTCAAGGTACGCGGGTTCAAACCCAGCGGAGGTCGTGGAATTTTTAAGGGCGGAAAAATTCAGGGAACAAGTCCTCCGAGAGGGACTTTAAGCCGTGGGTCCCGTGTCGTAGATTTACGGCACGTAAAAGAACCTCATGTCTCTAGGAGACCTCTGAGCTAAATTAGGCAAATTTCCCGCCCAAGTAGTTTCCAATGCCTCCGGTAGATGGGGAAGCTTAGGTACCACTGCCAGAGGAGGGACGACCTCACTGACAGAAAGGGACTATCAGATACCACTGCCAGTAGAAGGCCGAAACCTCGCTGGCAGAAAGGGAACGATGGAGACAGTAGAAATTCAAAGGGGGACGCACAGTAGATAAAACTGGTCGCGGTGCATGAGGTAACCCACCCCCTCAATACTGAAAAACTGAATATTTATTGGCAGTTAAAAGCGTGTTGAAATTTCAATAGGAAATTTATACAAACAAACTCCTACAAAAATAAGAACTAATATGTGCTCTTATCTAGAGGAAACTTCATCATCAAGGGTGCATATTGCAATAGTAACTGAAGCACAATTTTCACTGGTACCATCTTCCGTTCCTGTAGGTATTGTCACGTGTATTAGTGAAAACAGACGGAGTTTGGATTGGCGAATAGATTTACTGACCACTTACAGAGCGTAACTACAAACAACTATTATTTAAGACTATTTCTGATTTCCACACTACAAATAACTCAACACTAAGTCATCTCAGTCTATTTTCACTAGCCTTTACTTGGTAACAGCTCTTCACTAAGTGTCTTCACTTAGCTTTTCTTGGTAACAAATCTTAAAAATGAAGATTCTTCCGCTTCCGTTTCCGCTGGTTAACGCTCCACAGGTGAACCCTCATCTGCACTGCACTCGCTCTCTGAACTGACCTCGGTCGGTCGAGTCATATAGTCTCGGAGCGGACACACAAAGAACACCGCATGCACTACCTCTTCTATTGTGACATCATCGCGGACGTGCTTACCCAATCGCTCCATAGCGACGGTTGTACGCGTCACGTATCGTGACACCTCCTCTATTGTTGCGTGCGGACATTACTAGCAACGGCTGTTTCTCTGCCTGCACAGTTCTTCCCTTGAGCAAATGCACCACAGTATGTACTTGCCAACATACGTAACGACCCAATAGCACGTGTAATTCTTTTACACATAAAGATTATTTTGTTTGTGGCTTATTTAACGACGCTAGAGCGATTACTGAATAGTAAATAAGCGCTCGTGGCCTAGTATTCTGTAAGATTCATAACTTCCATGGAGATGCTGAGAAAAGCCAGGAAGACCCTCTGTCAGGATAACAGGTCTCTAGACTGAGTACCAGAGACATCCAGAATTCAAAGCAGAATTAATAACCACCTGACACCTACGTCTGGTATATCAGCCGTATTTTACTTCTTTGTCTTCCCATTCCTCTTCTTCCAAGAGTCCTTTTAAATCTTTTCCTCCTTATTATCTTTGTCATACTCTTTTACATTCCTATTTCTCTCTTCCTCTCCTTCTCAGCTCCTGTTCCTTCTACTGCAGAGTCATGTTATCGCTTTCCATCGCCTGTCTGTACCTACAGATAAACAATACGCATGCGCGGAAGTCATGAGGCCGGAAGGAGACATGAAGGCTAATGCAACAGATGCAGTGGCCTCCATCACACGCGATGCGACGAAGCGAGCTTTATATAAGCTGCGCGTTACGTAACGCCATGATACCACCTGCGCATTCCTTGCCATGCAGACTGATTTATATGGAAGTCGGCGTGAAGGTCACACTTCCGGAGGTCAACCGATGTGCGCTAAATTAATCAAAGTGAACAAGATGTTCAAACAAATAGAAGGCTTTAAGAGCTAAGAAACAGGTACAAATTCGAGACACCTGCCTCACTCGCGAACTAAGTAGACCCATAATTAGTTGCGTGAAGCAGAGTTCGTCTTCAGACGCTAACGGGTTCTCAGCTAGTCAGAAAATTGATTGGCTTGTTCACCAGAGCCCGTCACTGGTCCCTGTTCTGACCCAGACAAATCCAGTTCACATCCTCGTACCATACCTCTTCATGACCAATTATAATACCCTGTTCACACAGTCCGCCGCGCACGCACTGAGGAGTACAAATATAACATGACCCAAGGTTCGCTTCAAAAATCAAAATTACCCCAACATGCATACGAGGAAGGCCACAAAATATGTTGGAATGAAGGTCTTGCAGATTGAGCCCAACATCACATACATGAAACACAAGGAACCCACCCACATGTCTCTGCTAAACCCTCCGATCCGTCATCTCTCCCATCTGGTCTCCTGCTATCGCAGCGAGTTGCAAAATGTTGGTAGCATGCAGAGTGGAGCGACTCGGTACGGGCTGCAAGACCGAGAGGTCGGATTTCGAGTCCCGGTATGGTCCAGAATTTTCTCTTTTCCACGTCGTCCAGACCGGCTCTGGGGCCCAACCTCCTATCCAATGGGTACGAGGGGCTTTTTCTGCGGGGATAAAGCGGCCGGGGCGTGAAGCTGACCACTCACCTCCAACTAGTGCCGATGTCGAGAAAATATGGATCGATACATCCACTCCCCCATACGCCTTCATGGCGTAGTGCTTAATTAGTTAAGCACAGGGACAACTTTGCCTCTTACCCATCATATGGCCAACTCAATGACTCACCATGTAAGTAACCAACAAATTCAGTGTATACTAACAAACTGATGAAGTAACCAGCTCGGATCCGTATTATCAAAGTTACCTCATACATAACTGAATAACATAATATCTGATCCAACAGCTCATTAGTTAATGGATTAATTTATTAATTAATAGATTAACAGACTACTTACTACTTGCCTTCATAAATTAACGACCTTAAAATTTGTGGATAGCAGCAATGAACTAGCTTCCTGTATAACAGACGGACTAACAAATCATTCTAACCTAGGTAATTACTGACTGATCAAAAAACGCCCCTGTTAAGGAGATATTAAACTGGTACAGAAGTTAGGGACTGCCCGCTTTACAAAATAAGTGCTGTGCGCTCATTCATTTCTTTGTGCAATTATCTCGACAGCCACAAGACTTACGGGAAAAAGTGCACTGAACATAAATTTGGGTCCTATAAATATGTAATGAGTGAAGCCCGCGTGGAGGCGGCGTCTAATACCTCCACCGTAGCCCTGCGAGTCGTAGGACGCGACAAAAAGGAAACCCAGTGCCTGGAGGTAAAACAGGGCCACCCTGTTCGTGGGGGATATACTATACGGGTACCTGGCCCTCCAGGTTGGGGAACTCTCGAATCTGAGACAGTAAAATATGGTCATGAGTTCCGCGGGACTCGAACCTGAGAATGACTGCGCTGGCTAGAGCCTGCAGCAATTGTATACGACAGATCCATCCTCTCGTCAGAGAGGATATTACATAAGGAGTGTGACTACAAGTGTTCAGTTAAAAAAAAGTTACTGGTCGTGGGTCTCAAGGGGCTTGTCGCCAAGACGAACTGATTGGCGGTAAACCGCCAGTCGTAAAGTAACTGAGACTCTGACGCAGCGAGTAGATTCGCAGGTAGAACTTCACGTAAACGGCCCGCTTTTGTCGTCCAATTTTAACAAAAAAGGAAAACAGGAATCTGTGAAGAGAGCTTAATAAAATTCCACAATGTCATATTTCACGAAAGCTCGCTCATCATTCCCTAGTTGGTACGTGACGAAACAACGGGCACATTTTTCGCAGGTTCTTGCTAGCAACGAGCCTAACAAGCATATGTCCTGGCGAACTAGTAAATATTTTAATGGAAAAACTGAGGTCAACCACCAATAGCGTCAGCCGGTGATCGCTCTTATAGCCTGTCTAAAATGTATTGTGGAGTTACGTCATAGCTTCAGCAAGCAACCTTATGGGGGGAGTCCTTTGCCTTCAACGAGTTACCCGGTATGGCGATTTCCGTTCAAATCGTACGTGTAAAGCATAATCTCCTGACTTTCTAATGATGACGTAATGACATATGTCACTAGCTGATGATGACGCAAACTTAAAGATGTTTTGGACACAGTATATTTTCTATTTCAATAGCTTCTGAATGGAAGTTAAAAGCGTCACGGATGACGTAACAGTACGGATCAGAGATCAGAGACTAATGAAGCATGACCAGAGAGTGAAGACCTTCTCATTCGGTCGGGCACTTCAGTAGCATTGGCAAGAGATCGGTTGATGTGTCGTCGTTTTGAATTCGTTCCACTTGAATATAATGGCCAGAAACCAGACACATAAATGGAGCTACCAAGCTGGCGAAGTGGGGAAACAGCACTCCCGTCCCTCTCTCTAGGCCTGGCCGTGCATAACACAATGCGCAGTGGCTGTGGTCGAGTCCAATAAAGAGACAAAGATTGCAGGCTGTGTATGCCATATAACAGGGCCTTCGTTACATGCGTCATTGATGAATATTTACTGGGTAAGGATCTGGAAGGAGAGACACATAGTCCATTTGGCGACGTGAGATTGTACAGGTTAAGAAACCCATCAAACACCTTGGCCAGGATAAACATTAACTGCCACGATATTCTGACTGCTAAATCGGTGCTGGCCCTCGCCAGCACAGTGATTCCTGTCTGACGGCTCTGGGAACCTTCAGAACACCCTCCTGTCAGCGTTACCTGTACACCAGCTTGCATAGTTCGGGTCCTATAATTTGGTAGAGAGATTCCAACGTTTCGGAAGAACTTGTTGCTTCCATCATCTGGGTAGAATCAGCAGCTTCCTCCAAAGCGTTGAATACTCTCTATCAGGCTACAGGATGTTAAATCCCAGAGGATAGTAATCATTACTTTCCTCTTTCTTTCTTTCTATCTGTCTTTATTTATTTATTTATTGTTATATTCATCGGTCCTTGCACTTCACCATGAATTCTATTCGTCCGCACGTTTCATCTCTGAAACTACCGAAAAGAGATTTCGATGACATTTAACATTCGTGTTCTGTAGCGAAAGGACCGTTTCAGTCCTTATCGGTGCAATCCACGATCCGTGGTAGTTCGGTCAGTATAGTGAATATGCTATAGACTAGACGACCAGGGAGTCTCGGTTCGATTCCCGGCAGGGCCACAGATGTTCGTTTTCACTACAGTGGCCAGACCGGCTCTTGGCCAAACCCAGCCTCTTATCCAACAGGTACAGATGAGCTATTTTCCCGGGATAAGGCGACCAGGGAGTGAATCTGACCACTCATCCTTATCTCACGTCGAGGTTAAGAGTACATCTCCATGCCGTGGTGCTTAATTAAGCAGCGGGGCAACTTTATCTTAAACAATATTAGGCTAAAGCGAAGCAAGCAATCCCCTAGATTTCATCGTGCGCATGTGTGGATTTCTGACTGTTGACAGAACATGTAACGTGGCTCCCTTCTAAATCTGTTGCCCCCTACCGTCAGAGGGATCCACATAACAATTTAACTTCATGACAATAAAAAAATCATTAAGTTGGCTGAAAATTCACCCTCATCTGACATTCATTTGAATTTATGATTACGTGAGTTGGCAGCACTGACAGGGTCTCCCGTGGCGTGACATTTGTAGAGACAAATTCAATTACAAAGAACCGGGGCCACATGCGCGACAGGGGAGGGTGCGAGAGAGACAAAGCTAGCAAGACTACCAATGTCTGCCGTCTATCTCCCTCTGACCCGTCTTCTGCGCATGGAAGGCCAGGGCTCTTAGCATAGCATGTTTCGCGTTCTGAGATGTGGAAGGGATGACGCAGGGAGGGGAATCACCGCATCGTCTCTTGTGAAATTGCGAAGTATCCACATGTACCGTCAAGGTGAGACAAGATACACTCCTGCCATCATGCGGAACGTGTTGTTAGGAAAACATTCACGAGACCACTTGGAGAATTGAAGGCATAGATAGAAAGATGATTTACTAGCACCCGAGCCGTTGTATAGTAATGATAGGGGAAGGGGGGTGTACAGCCAGCCTCCACTCGTATGTTCGAAATGAGGATATTGAACTAAGAATGGGCCTTAGAAATACAGACTGTGAGGATATGAAGCGGAGTTCTTATACAGCCACGTCCTGGGTTATGGTAGTCTAGTCTGGCAGGTTCTAACGAACTTTTCAGGATATCATAGAGACAGTTCTTCCAAATTATTGGCATCCTCTTATAATGCTGCAAGGTGTCACAACCCAGACAACCATGGCCATGAGAAACATATACTCTCGACAAGACAGAGTGTCAGGTGAGATTGAAACGCGAAAAGACAGAAGGAACGATGAAAGGGCAGAGACAGGGAAATTACGGGTTCTCTGTACGTCACTGCGATATAATGATAATGGTGATGTGCAAAAAAACGATAGGAGCGTCACGACCACACAAATAGCCATGACTAAAGCGATGATTTGCTTTGAGTGTCCCCCGAGCAGTTTACCGTCCGCCCAGGTGTTTGGCTGTCGTTACCTGCACTGTAAATGCGAAGCGAAACATTCCTAGCCCTCACAAGACGTACTTCTGCATCTGTTGCTTTGTGATATTTTCTTAGATCTAAGTTTTCAGTCCATAATGCAACAAAACAATGATATGCCTAAAAGCACAGAACAAAGTGTACAGTGCAGTGGTCTCCCGGATAAATTTTGCCTGATGATGGCCCATGTGTGGCCGAAACATGTAGCAACAAAAAATGAATGTATATAGTTAATGGCATTTTACAATATTTAACAAGCACTTTTAATGTAAAGTAAAAAGTAAAGGTATCCTTGTAACAGTCCATGGAGGCCCATAGGGTTGTGAGATGTTGAGGTTCCCACATTTTCGAGAAAATCGGCTCACAGATGGCGGCACGGTTGTCAGCCATAAGCCCGGGCCGCCCTCTACCCACAGGAATATTCCTGGTACTCATTTCTGTTAGAGGCTGAGTCGACCCCATGGTCATAGTGCGGTTGGAAACATTAGGTCAACTGAAAAAACATCCAATGACCCCATCGGGATTTGAACCCTCGACCTTCCGGCTTGTAGCAGTGTCTCAACCAACTACGCTACCGCGTGCCCCGCGCTTTTCGTGCAGTAAACATATGTTAGTGTCTTTTATAACAGGCTGACTAGTTGCGCTATAGACGGAAGACTTGCGATCTAAAAATGATTCTTAGCCCTGTCAAGAATTGAACTCCTGTCATGTTCCTATCAATTCTAGATAAGGGGATGTTACAGACACCAGGGCCCTTTCTTGGCTAATCAAAAGGTAACTTGACTACGAATAAGAGAGCAGGTGTTGTCTTCATTCTAGCCGGGACTGTCAGTACTGGGTCCAACACGAAAAGCCTCCAATATTATATTTCAGCATCCTGTTACACTCACACAATATATATGGATAAATACCGTCTTAAGTGCAACAAATTTTATTGTAGTTTTTACTTCTTTTCCTCCTCCACACTACATGTTTCGGCCCTAAATGGCCATCATCAGGTGTGCATCACTCACGTAGCTGTTACACTGCTTGTTAAAATTTAAAATTACCAGTCTTTCTAATTGTATAAAATCTTTGTTAATCTACACGCGTCGATTTGATTTTTAAATTAGCACTTTTTAAAACTTAATTCAAGTTAAAATGTCTATAAGATCTCTGTTCTTTCTTTTTCAAATTTTTAGTTAAAATTTTTTCAGGGTACATGCCCTATATCTACGGTGCTGCAGCGGCCACTTCTTGTTTTTATCGTTGTTCATGTGTTGTCTGTAATATACAAATATTCCTGTTACTATCTTATGTCTTGTTATGTNATAAGATAGTAACAGGAATATTTGTATATTACAGACAACACATGAACAACGATAAAAACAAGAAGTGGCCGCTGCAGCACCGTAGATATAGGGCATGTACCCTGAAAAAATTTTAACTAAAAATTTGAAAAAGAAAGAACAGAGATCTTATAGACATTTTAACTTGAATTAAGTTTTAAAAAGTGCTAATTTAAAAATCAAATCGACGCGTGTAGATTAACAAAGATTTTATACAATTAGAAAGACTGGTAATTTTAAATTTTAACAAGCAGTGTAACAGCTACGTGGGTGATACACACCTGATGATGGCCATTTAGGGCCGAAACATGTAGTGTGGAGGAGGAAAAGAAGTAAAAACTACAATAAAATTTGTTGCACTTAAGACGGTATTTATCCATATATAACGAAAAGCCTCCCCTGGTTTTTGTCATTCAGAAGAAGGGAAAATTGATTTAGCCTACTTTCCTCATTTTGGGAAAAAAAAGAAGAAAAAAAGGAGGTTTATGAGATCGCCTTGCTGTCAGTGTGACTATCTATTTGTGTTGGGTCGGGTAAATTTATGCTGGTCCTCGCCAGAATCATGGCCGTATTTTACTCTCATGACTCTGTGTGAGTCCTGCAAGCCCCTGATGAATACCGTCGTATCGCCCTCTACTTATTTCGTTTTCTATGTGGTCCGTGTAGCATAATATAAAAGTATGCCATTAGTTCATTCCAGAACTTCTTGATTTAAGTACGAACTACATAAAAATAATTAAAAAATCCAGTTCCTACCTCACAGAAAACACTGAATCTCCATGACAGGAGACCAATAGGAAAATGCTGTTTTGGGGAAACCGTCTTTGTTTATTGCTAGAAGCACGCGGAACTGTGGCTACAGTCTACTGTTTTTATACTAAAGCACACGGTACGCATGGTTTCCGCTGTTCTTTTGGGGGTTTATTTATAGACTGAAAGAAATATAAAAATTCAAATTAATCATTCATTCGAATAGCAAATAGCAAACTGTATCATAGGGGCACAGTCTGACGTCCGGTTTGCTGCCAGGCATAGAGAAAGGGCGCAAACTTACCGGCCGAGTCCACTATAAATGCCTTGTACTTCATATTAATTTCATCGAATGATAAATTGATAAAAACAGTGAGACAATTCATAATTCTGAAATTCATTAAATGGAATGGGGAGGGAGACGCCAGACAGATTACAAAAATGGTTCCAGTTCATTGAGTGGAGGGGGTGCATTTTCAAATACGCGCGTCTCTGGCAGAAGATGAGTATCAATTAAACGAATTCCATCCAACAAAACTCCAATATTTTTATTGCCGTAGGTACACATGCCATCCACCACACTGTAAAAGCCGGAGTAGCTCAGTTGCTATAGTGACTAGGCTACGAGCTACAAGCCCGGGAATCGGGGTTCGTTTCCTGGCAGAAATAGGAGGTCATCTCTGCTCCAAAGCGTCGAGACTGGCTTTGGGTGAGCCTGCTATTCAATGAGTACTGGGGCACACTACCCGGAGGTAAACCGGCTGGAGCGTAAAGCTGGCCATTCATTTCCGTCCTTGGCCGAGGTTAAGAAGGCGTGGAACTATACCTCCACTAACCCGATACGTGTGCATGACGTGGAGGGGAACATCGAGCTTCTCCATGTTACCTACAGCACTGTACAAAAGCGAACATCTCTAAGGAGTTAACATGAAACGAGCCGTAACATGACGGAGTCGAGGTTCTCACAGCGGCGCCACCAAAACGAAAACAACATTCTGTGCTGTAACTGTGTACATCCGTAAAGGCTATCGACGTTTCGGTTTTTCGCCAGCTTATTATTCATTTGTTACATTTGGTTTAGTTTTCGACCCTGAAGTCCGAGGCGATACGTTCCTCCGAAACGTCGGTGGACTTCTACCGAACACGAGTTACAAGCCACAATATCGGATTCTTCAAGCCATAAGATGTCGGGCCGGATATGACGCAAAGGCTCTTCGTCCAATCAGAGCGTAACATAACTCTGCGCCGGGACACCGACTCTCGCGATATTCCTCAGTCCCTTCAGAGAGATAAGTAAAGTTATCCCTGCGTTTAATTAGTTAAGCACCACGCCATGAAGGTGTATGGGGGAGGGGAGGTATAGCTGCATAATTCTTAACCTCGGCACTAGGCAGAGGTGAGTGGTCAGATTCACGCCCTGACCACTGTATCCCAGAGAAACAACCTCCCAGAAGCTTGGTGGGCACAGTTACCGGTCTGGACGCTCTCTTACCAGGCACTCTTACGGAGCAGAAGTCCTCTGTATGTAAGGTAAAGCTGTCCCAGCGCACCTCGCCATGGAGACATGTAGGGGAATGGAGATACACCTCCGCCATTGTTGATTCGGCGCTACATGGAGTTGGGTGATTAGCTCCACGCCCCGACCTGTTTACCCCCGAAGTAAAAGCCCTAGGTACACACTAGACATTTGGGCCCCAGAGCCGGTCTCGACGCTGTGGAGTAGAGAAAAATATATTGTCCCTACCGAGAATCGAACACCGGCCGTCTAGCCCGTAGCCTGTCGCAATACCAACTGAGTTATCCCGGCTCCTTAAATTTATAATTATGACGTAAGGGTTTGCATCATTGACAGCAAAGCACTCTCGTTACTATATTAACTGAGTATACTCGAAAGCAATCAGGGGTAATAGTTTGTGCAGAGAGACGCTTCCCCCAAAAGGAACAGAACAACACATGAAACATTCATGAGTAGCGGATTACTGATAATGTATAGAGATCAATGGAAATATGAACGAATATTGAAAGGGATTAACCCTTCGAGGCATAAAGCTCGTGCCATTAGTATTTAAACATGGAGTTCCTACCTCACAGGAAACAGTACCGTTTAGGGAAATAACCTCCTCGTATTGTGAGAAACATACGTGGGCGGGCAAACTGCATGGTCTCACTGCATGCTGAGAGCAGCAGCTATTGAGATGGATGTGGCCTCCAGGTGCGGCCGCGTAGGTGAAGAAAGGGCCCCACCCAGAGGTGCGGGGGGAGGGCTCTCTGAGAGACGAGCAGGCATTACTGAAAGTTCAGAAGTATGCAGGAATGTGATAACAGGCTCTACCAATCAGTCTTAGGTTAGGGCAAAGGTAAATTTGCACCTGTGCTTATCTAATTAAGCACTACGCCAAGAAGACGTATGGGGGAGTGGATGTATAGACCGCGTGCTGTTGACCTCGGCATTAGTTGGAGATTGGTGATTAGCTTCATGCCCCGGCCGCCTTATCCCCCGTTATCCATTGGATAGGAGGCTGAGTGAGCACCAGAAACGGTCCGGACACGGCGGAGAAAAGAAAAATCTTGCTTTGTAGGGAATGGAATCCGGGAGGTCCAGCCTGTAATCCGTCACTTTACAGACTAAGCTATCCCGGCTCCATACGCTCATAGCGATATCATTACTGTGCAACAGGTTGGCATAGCGGTGACGAGCAGGGGAGAAAATTCTTGCCCCTATCGGGACTCGAACTCATAGGCCCATAGGCAGTTACTCTACCAACTGAGCTATTCCGACTCCCACCAATCAGACCTTCATCTGGTAACTCGCTCCGTATATGTCAGCTATAATCATTCATCGAAGCCATTTTCACTATGTTGTCTACAGGAAATCAACAAATTCTTTCAAGAACATCCAGGCTAGTGAGCACTCCTCAGGACCTGGATAACTCTCATGTTCTGGAACTGACGTAAAAGACTATCGGCTTACTACAACCCCCAAATTTCTCCCTCACTTCGGACTTGAAAGGCTGGAAGACTGAGTTATGCTTCGAGCCATGTCACTTGGCACAACATACATACCTGCATTCAAAGCTCACGCAGCTTCCCACTGGCAGCCACTCACTGCACTGCCCACGCGCAATAATCGAGACATGAAAAGCAAAGCAAATGTTCCGTTTCACCTGATTAATTTAATTACCGACAATGCAACCGACACGCCCCAAAACATGTTATAATTGTAACTGGATGATTTTGAAATATTACGACCAGAATAAACACCCACAAAAGAGTGACCAAGCCAGTCCAGTCCACTAAATTGCTGCTGGTGGTCCTCGCCAGCACAGTCATTCTTGGTTTCGGTGCCCGTAGGAGCCCATGACCATATTTTCGTTCTTTCCAAGACTTTTGTGTTTTGAAATGGGGCCTCCTCTTAAACGAGGGGAGGGTCTGACTACTATTGGTCACTCCCCTTCTACTGGGGAGTCTGGCTATCACTGGTTTGGCTATATCAGTCGGTCGGTCGGTCGGTCGCGGTGAAACTTCTGCTGAGAATTCAACGAAAATTCTCATCTGCTCCACTACTTTCTCCCGTATTCCTTTCCATTGCTTAAGATGAGATGAGACCGACTTCTAACGCTATCTCTCACGAATACCACGCATAAATAGTCAATTGTAAACCACCTTCTTTATGTAGTATACTACTGCACATGCGGCAGGGCATGTAGCACGAATGGGAAGAAGAGGAATACATATAGGACATTGGTGAGAAGGCATGAAGGAAAGAGACCAATAGGAAGACCAAGACGTAGACGGGTGGATAATATTAAAATTGATCTTAGACAGAATTTATCTGGCTCAGGATAGAGACTAATGGAAGGCTCTTGTGAACACGGTAATGAACCTTCGGGTTCCATAAAATGCTGGGAAGTTCTTGAGTAGCTGACCGACTGGCGCCCTCTCGAGTAGGGCTCAGATCCGTGAAGTTAGTTCTACATTGCACCAGAATATTATCAGTACCCAAGAACTGACAAGACATACTGTAACAAAAGACTGCTCTCTCCTCCGTGACCTATTGCCAAATTTGAAACATGTTAGCTCTCGACACTTCGTTGCTATGGTAACCTGAAGATGCCCAATTTCAGAGCTTTCATCTCAATAATAATAATAATAATAATAATAATATGAACGATCCAAACAAAATCTCTCCCTCCTTCAATTTCAATTAGCACTGAGATTCGAACTCGGGGCTCACATAACAACTGAATTCAACTATCAACTTCCCCGACTCAACATTCACGTAACCATATATGTGTATATTGATGTGAAATAGGCCACGACAGCCGTTTACATATCAGCCGCCAAATCTGCTTTTAAATCAAATTTCAATTTAACCTGCAAACACATACAGTCGATTCAGAGCAATTAAATAACCTTATTAACAACACTTCCATCATATTTCCAGTTCATCACTCGTGCTGCCCGTACAGGCAGAGGTAATGCTGTCCCTGTGCCTAAGTACCACGATATGAGGAAGTATGGGGGAGTGGAGGTATGGCTCCAGGCATTATTGACCTCGGCAGAGATGGAACTGAGTGGTCTCCTTCATGATCCAGCAGCTTAAACGCATGGAGACAGCCACCGGTATGTGGCTGCACCTCACAGCCGGGCTGCACACATGAAGAATACAATAATCTCTCGTTCCTGAGTCCGGCTACCGCCTGCTTCTTCTGGTTTACTGAGACGCTTACTGACCAACCCTGAACACGGAGGCGGTGTGTCACCCGAAACGTCGGCATCTCTCTGAACTACACAGCGACAGAACGCAGGATACCATTCACCGCCGTGATAACCTCATAACTAGCACCAGAGTAAGAAATGTCGCTACCAAAAACAGGCCACGACGCGTCCTTCCATGTTATTTCGACTTCTCTGCTTACAGAACCCGATTCCCACTTAAAATAGCCAGTGCTGATTTATTTACTTACTTATGATTTGCTTGACGCTGATAGTCGTTCACACTAAACGGCGTCAAAATAGAGAACGATTAATGAATTATGAATTTAAAGGATGTGGAAGGAAACGGTAGTGTTCTATTTTAAGATATCCCGGCTTTGTCAGCTTTGACTGAGGAAACCCATGAAAACCCTCAGCCATGACAGTCGGTATCCCGGCATAGAGTCCCGAGTACAAGCCATAAGATTTCCTGCCTGAGCCTCCTTGTACGGTTTAACTTGTGCAGCTGATACAGCGTCGTCACAAAACTTAGTAGCCAATCAAGTAGCCTTGCGTCCCACTGGATTTTAAGTAACTCATTCCTGCATCTCGTTTAAAGTGGATCATGAAGGGTTAATATTAAGCAAGGGGGACGAGGAACGCAACCACCCTTCTGCGGCCACCCCGTTTCCAATTACCAGTGGACCAAAATTACGAAGGAAGAAAGTAACAATTACTTCACGGTTCATTGGCGTGAAAGTAACACGAGCCAGCAGCGCACTGAAGCCTATACAGATTGTCACTGTCACGTGACTCAGTTCGGACCTTCAACACTTGGGCCTTGAGACCAGCTATCCTGAGGTTTACCTGAGCACCTTGGGACAAATGCCGAGATAATACCTCAAATCAGTCCACACCATTTCTAGTTCCTTCTTCGCTACTCATCTCTAGTTTGCAGCTGTACTCAATTAAACGTCACGCCCTGAAGACGTATGTGCGAGTGGAGGCAAAATTCCAAGCATTTTTTAACATTAACCTCAATCCTGAAGCTGGAGGCAGTGCGTTCCTCCGAAACGTTCGTACACTTCTATCAAGACTGTGTCACGCCCCAGACGTTAGGGTTCTCAGTATTCACCATAACTTATTATACAGTGCGTACAATCAAGTGCGCGCCGCGGCTGCAATTTGCCGTGAGTCATACCACCGCAGAACGGATGCAGTCGCGGGGAGTGTTGCAACTCCTGTATGTCCGTACAGATCTCGAAAGGGCTCCGCTGTATCGAGTTAATTAGCCACCTAGTCAGTCAGTCGGTCTGTTTGTTTGTTTGTTTGTTTGACGGACGGGCCGGCGGAAAGATTAGATAGGTAGGTGGGTGGGTTGGTCGGTGGATAGACGGACAGACAGACGAACGGACGGACGGGCAGATAGACAGATCTGCCGACTTGTTAGGGCACGTTCATGTTTTCATACTCTACAGATTGCATCCTGTTGTGTGGTGTATGATATCTACTGGCTATGCCCGTCAACACAACCACACGATACGGTGTTTGTATGTTAACACGACGCTAACAGAAGATATATAAGAGGGTCTCCAAAATTGTGATTTCAACGCACATTAAGAGTCAGCTCCATCTAAAAATGTATTCATATCTGTCAAACACGACGTATCCAGCATCAGTCCTCGAGACTGAATTAAAAAGAACAAGAGTTACTCTGAATCCATTTCTTTACATAACCCTCTGAAGCCTGGAAGACAGAGGCAGTTTGTCTGCGTCTAGCTGCAACCGTCAGTACAAGTTTTGTGTAGCATCAATACTGGAACCAACATGAACCCTGGTTTTATGTCAATCAGAAAATGTGAATAGTGTTATTCGGCTCTCTCTGTCATGCTGGTCTCCTCGGAAGCCCCAAAATCAGTTCCTACCTCACAGGAAACATTACTACGAAGACCAACTCGTTAATGGTGTTTGAGTATATACATACGTGCTGCTTATTCTGATAATCGGACGGAACACATAAATACATTGTGTAAGATTTGAGGCTTTCACGGCGGTGACTATGAAGAAAGCAGTCTTCTGGGATTTGTCACCGTGTATATGTGGTGTTAACCGACGTTTCGGAGGAACGTATCGCCTCCATCCTCAGGGTAGAAGGAAAGATATAAGAAATACCCTGAAGATGGAGGCGATACGTTTCTCCGAAACGTCGGTTAACACCACATATACACGGTGCCAAATCCCAGAAGACTGCTTTCTACATAAATACATTGTCTGAACAAAATGCTGATTCTTTTTAATGTTTAAGCAGATAGCGTCTTTACATCATTTGAAGCCTGAACCATTTGCAGCCACTTGGTGATTTGGCTAACACAGTTCACGCGATGTCCTTGTTTTTGCACAGTGGTCAGGACGCAGGTAAATCAACAAAGCGAGAGGATGCCGGTGCGGTCATAATGGTACCATATCTGAACATGATGAGACAGAAAGGAAAGAAATATTTGTGAGAGGGTAAAGCGTTGGGAAAGAAATATACTTTGTTGTGAGCAGAGGGAAAAAGTTTAGATGGCGGTCTTACTGACTGTGATGGGGGTAAATTATGTTAACGTTGGGTGGAAGGGGGGCTGCATGTGAATCATGTAGTGTAACGCCAAATCTTGGGTACCAACTCAGTATTTGTTCTAGGACTGAGGAAAATCACGGCAATCCTTGATAGATTTAACCAGTCGCAGGACATCTCTGATGCAAATTGACTTCTAGCCAGTAGTCCGAGATTTAAATGAGCAGCCCTTAAAATTAGTCCCTGTTTCTATCGCTGTTTTATTTTGAAAACTTTTACATGATTGTCTAACAAACTTTCTTTGGCGTGTAAAGGGGTTTGGAAACATTAACTTCATTCAAGCAATACTCCACTGATGACACACACAAACTCCAACCGGTTAACGCTGTTAACACATGGGTACGCTACGTGTGGAAAACTCATAGCTTTTCAATTACAATGCAGGCTGTGCATGCAGTAAACTCTGGGACAGCGGATTAAAATGAGGCTGCATGGGTCACCTGTACGGGGGTGAGACGTCATAACTATGAGATCAGATTACAGTCAGAACTTCAACAGAAGATGACAGTTGATTACGCGGTCCAGTGACACGGAAACATAACTTGAATGGGTTTGCCTACCTAGATTGTCACAGATGACTACTGGAAGGGCCGCAAATACCAGCAGTAGAAGGTATACCATCCACCAGGAGGGGGGCAGTGTCCCCAGGGGCACTCTCAACTTGGACACACAAACCACGATACACATCACCTTTGTTACGCCACCAAAACATATACAATTGAAACCACATAAAAATTTTAACAACAACATTATCATGCAACAAATAAACTTTTAAAAGATATGTTTTCAATATATTGTGGAAGCAGACATTTCAGCTGCAATAATTGATTAGTTTAGACCCAAAGTAATCCACACAGCGCACACCATGACGGAAGCTGTCACTGACAGGTGAAGCTCGCGACACGGAACGATCACATTCGATTGTTTCAGTGCGGCAATCCGACCGCTACTGATTCCGTGAGCAACGCGCGTCCAGGACAAGCGAGAGCTCGCTCGCAGCTTCCCACCCCTTCCGCCAGGATGCGCTCCAGCAGCTGAACGCCTAGTCCAAACATTTCTGAGTCCGAGGGCCCAAACTGTCACGCCAAGAATATCTTGGCTTACTTATTGAAAACCAGAGATTGGGCTAAATACAGGGCTACGTTTACTATAAAAACATATTTGTCCCTGTGTTCAATAAAGTACCACGCCAATAAGACACTAGAGGAGTGGAGAAATGGCTCCACGAAAATCTTCATAGAAGATGAAATGAGTGGTCAGTTTCAAGCACCTGTCGCCTTGCTTTCATGGAAAGAGCTCCAGATTCCCATCCGACAAAGTCTTCATAGGTCCCAGAGCTGTTCTGGAGGCTGTGGAGAAGAGAAAAATCTATACCCCTACCGGGCATGGAACCACGATTCCCCAGTGGTACAGCCCGGAGCTTAGTCACTATAGTAATTGAGATATCCAGGTTTCAATTTACTATAAGACCATTGAAATGAACGGAAATTGCTCGACGACATCACCGAGCACCAATATCAGAACGGGGGTGTGATGATTGTTTAACGACGCTCTGGAAGTGGCAGAAGTCCATTAGCGTGTTAATAAGTCGGCAAGAAACTTAGGAATGTGGGGAAAATGAAAATACAGGACGTATATAGAGAAAGAGACAAACGAGAGTAAATAAGCGCCTCCGTGGAACAAGACCCATCTTCAGAAGCTAAGAGTCAAGAAATTTCCCGCATTTTATGGACCCCNTCTTCGACGAAAATGTTTATGCATATCTCGTCTGTTCCTTGCGTGCTAAGTGCACCGTTTATCTAAAGGAAGACAGAAGGAGAGCTGGAGGAATCGTGAAGACTGCAACAGACTTCGTTGTATCGGGAGGTTCTGTGGCCGAGCAACTAGCAACTTCCTGTAGCGCATCACACTGAACTGAAGATAAGATTCTAGAACAGGGGTAGGGGCCAGAAGGGAACAGTTAAATTGATAAGAGCGGTGGATGAAGTTAAGGGAGCGGAAATCGCGAATGTGTGTGGCACCAATAAACCCCTTTCCAAGCAGACGATTCGAGGGGTCGTTTCATATTTCAAACCCCGCCTTTGATATCGACTATGTGAACCCGTCGGGTGGGAGATGGTATTTCATTAGCCTAGTGGAGCGAGATCTGAAGTCAACATTTCCGCTTTCTGCTTAGTCAGAGCGGTAGACCGTCAGTCCGGAGTTCGAAACCTCTTAACTCCTTTAATGAACAATGATAGTTACAACATACTTTGTGGCCCTGCCATTGTGTCGAAACTATATAGCTTCGATGGTATGGTGATTAATGAACACAGAGCAGCAAGTGAGATGAGAACTGGTAGGGGAAACCGAAGTACTCGGAGTAAACCTGCCCCGTGCCATTTTGTCCACCACAAATCCCACATGACCTGACCTTAAAGAGGATACAGCCTTACTTTGAGGAACGTCGGGCAGTCTGGTATATATTTAGAAACGTTTCGGAGTAATCCTCTTCAGTGTAGTTTCGGCGTTCCAATTTACACACCCCCAAAAAAATTACCGTTACAGTCACTGCCCTGGGAACCTCAAATGGAACATCCTGTAATTTTTTCGTGCGAAATTTAGAGACAATTTTTGAGTGACGAGACAACAGCATCGGATGATAGAATGACTTATGAATAATGAATTGGAAAGGATTTGAAAGGAAGCAGTCGAGGCACAATTTAGGGTACTATCAGGGAATGTTCATGGAGAAACAGAGGAAAACCATGAGAAAACTCACGGTAGCTAGTGCCCAAGCAGGGATTCGAACTGAGCACCTCCAAGATAAAACCTAGGATGTTACCGCCATCTCAAAAACAGAACATTCTTGAAACGTTGAGTGACACAAGCGAGCGGATGCATGTGCCAAGTTAAACTAGATCAGAGTTATTGGTAGGATTAATCTGGCTCAAGACAGAACCCAATGGCGTGGTTCTTAATCCACCGAGGCACTTCCTATACACTGGGAACTGAATCTTCTGTATACTTAGATACATAATTACTTTGTTTATTGTTCTGTATGCGAGTATGTTGGCCGTGTCATAGCTCAAGCGGTTACGCCCGGCTTCCCGCAGCGGCGGCCCGGGTTCGAGCCCGGGTCGGGTTATGTCGGATTTGTGGCGGGAAATTTGGCATTGGGGCCAGGTTTTCTCCAAGTACTTCTGTTTCCCTTGCCCATTCGCATTTCACTGACTGCTCCACATTCACCATTATCTATCATCCGGGGGGGCGGGTACAATAGGTCGAACAGTGGACTCATGAGAAAAGAAGCAGTAAGTATGTTACCTAGCTTCAGCTCGGCGCTAGCTGCTAGCAGCGTCCTGAAGTAACAAAAAACTTAACAGAATTAGTTCAGTACGATTTGGACGGACTGTACTTGCAACCTCGGTCCCAAAACAACATAAGTGCAGCGAATGAAGTGCAAAGAGGAGAAGGAGACAATAATACAAGTGAACACAAGCCAAAAGAGAAGTTCCGACCGGCCGACGGACCGCCCTAATGCCCTGGTGGAGGAGATTCCGACTTTAAAACTTTTAGAATCTTGTAGGAGGCTTCTAAGGGAGACTGCCGCTTTACAAACCCTACCTCCATAGGGACACTGGGTAATCGATGTCGAAGATGGACTAACAAGAACAAAGTCGATAGGAAGTCGACTGAAATGGGAATAGAAGAACAGGGTGAATAAAACGTAAAGAGAAAAATAGAAAAGTAAGGCGATGAGAATGAGGAAGGAAAAGGATACAAGGAATAGAAATGAGAGGAAAATAAGAGAGAGGCCAGTAGAAGAACAAAGCAAATAAATAAGGAAAAAGATGATAAAAAACTAGGAATAGTAAGTACTAGAAAAATTAAAGGAAATATCCAGTGTATAATAACAAATGTAACTTTCCTGTTCCTTACTGCGGGCCTAACAGAGAACATCCAAATACGAGTATACTGTCACGTGTTCATGGGAGTGACTGTAGGCGGGGTTTGGATTGGTGAATGGATTTATCGACCACTTATACACGTAACTCGGAACTAAAAGCAATTACAGCGTTATCGTTGATCTCCACACTTTATGTTAAGTCCTTTCCCAGCCTGCTCTGTCTCCAACAGCCGTTACGTAGCAACTGCTTCTAAGAGTGGAGATTCTTCAGCTTCTCGTGCTCAGGTCGTTATTGTTTGGCGAATATCCCGCGACTGAACTCACTCAGCCGGCCTGGGGTCCTCGCTATATAGCCTCGGGACAGACCCAAAAGAAAACACCAGCTCCAATAATTTTTCTATTGTCGTTATGGCCGATTGCCTAGCGAAAACATGGATATTGTTAACGCGTTTACCGGACGCTTTCAAGCAACGCATGTTCCTCCACGCGATCACTGCATAGCAACGGCACTAGAGGCTACAAGATTCTTGAAATTTACTCCATATTCTTCCAAATACGCGCGCTAGCCATGGCCTTTAAATTGATGTCGATGTATTGCGGTGCAACTTTCGGGTGTGATACGAAACCTCATTCCAAATTTATTATCATTAATTATACTAGTAAACTTTAATTTCGTAATTTAAGGGTTTACTCCTTCTCTGAAATCTCAGCTGCTGCAGTGCGGTCGTTAAGCCGAGAAAGAGACAAATTTTCAGATGCTTCCATCGCTCTTAGTTTGCTTTTGTTTCCGTGAGAGCACCACACGTTTCTTTCCTGTTCCTTTACTGCGTGTTATAGCTCGATTACTATGTGATGGCACAAACTTACGGGAAGGAGAAGTGAAGAGGAAACTGTACTGCGAAGTGGGTAAGGCCGTTACAAGCCACTCCAAAGCAGAAAGCATCTGTCGGCAGCGAACTCAGTTATCTGCCGCTCATATCTGCTGTAAGAGAATATGCACTCGTCAATTCCTCCGAGAGACGAAAACTGTCTTCTGCGCATGTTCCATCACACTGTAATCGAGCTCTATATCCTCTTGTCAATTGTGCGATTTTATGGTCAATCTGTATATCATGTGTTAACGGCGACGAAAGCCACCATATCCCGGGCGAAACACGAGTTCATCTTCTTGCGAGGAATACATAGGTTTCAGAAGATGGGGACGATTAAGCACTATGCCATAGCTCAGGCGGTTAGTCGCTGGCTTCCCACAGCAGCGGCCTGAGTTCGAGCGCGGGTCTGGCATG
This sequence comes from Cryptotermes secundus, assembly GCF_002891405.2. NCBI lineage: Eukaryota > Metazoa > Arthropoda > Insecta > Blattodea > Kalotermitidae > Cryptotermes > Cryptotermes secundus. The sequence goes on along the minus strand of NW_019743179.1, from coordinate 331,540 downwards.
TGGGATTTGTGGCGGACAAAGTGGCGCTGGGGCACGTTTTTTCCGAGCACTACGGTTTCCCCTGCCAATATTTATTCCGCCGACTGCTCCTCATTCTTCATCATCTACCATCAGAGCCTGCTACAATAGGCCAAACAGTGGCGGATGAACCAAGTGGACTCAAGTCTCACCCCACACTGAAGAAACTAAAAAATTAGGAAAAAGGAAAACAACAGAAAGAGGAATAAGGCGATAGGATTAAGTTAGCAAGAAGGTACTAATGAAACAGTTATTTAGAACTGGCTTTAGAAACGACAGAAGGGTGTGGCAAAATATGCATAAGCATCAGAAATACCCGTCTTTCCCCCGGGGCATGGTTGTTTCCATTGTCAGTGTCACAACGTATAGTAGCTACAACCTTAAAGAAGGAATAACATTCAAATTTAGAAGTTACGATATCCTTGTGTAATAAAATGATAGGTTAGGAACAAGGGTTCGATTCTCATCCCAAAACTTTACCATAATACTTTAACATCGTCTTAAAAGCCGTGTCACCGTACATATTGGCAAGAGTACGGAGTGAATTTCGTAATATCTTTTCATGTTCCCTGTTTCAGCAGCCAGTGGAAACGGGAATCTGACAGGAATGCAAGACAGACCAGCTCTGCGGGAAACTGACGTTGACGTTTCAGATACGAGGACATGCTAGGTTCTTATGTCATTTTTTCACTACGTGAAACGTTATATTTTAATGATATAACGTTCATAAATGGATGCCATTAAATATATTATCTGTAAAATTAATAAAAATCTGCACATCAGTATTAGATTAATTTTATACGTAATTTAAACTATAAAATTTAAACAGTAATTATAAGGAGGAGCATTTGGTACTGCAAGCAATTACCCGTTATGAACTGATACTGACAGTTGATGTGCGTATTGTTTCATGTGAGGCTATAATACAGGGTGTTCATATTATGAAGAACTGATTTCACACAATGGTCAAGTGAAGTACACGATTGTACGTTAGTATCTACCTACCGAAATACAAGACACAAGATCCCAGAAGGTCGTAATTTCTATATTCATCACCCCTGTATGTAAGACGAACTAGTGGGGAAATATCACAATAAAGACACGTATTTATGCAAATATAAATCGAAAACCTATTACGTAAAAAACGTATGACTAACCAAAGAAACACATGACTTTCACATTGAGAAACTGATGTGTACCCATCAGTAGGCTGGCTCAGATTTCACTTTCATGTGTACGATAGGTCCAGTCTTACATAACAGATAATTTTAATGCTGCATAGTGTTTCGTTTTAATGTTTCATCTTACACGTAACAACATACATTCGGCTTGAAAATGTTCAATCAATATAAAATTTACATACTTCTACTCTGTACAGGGCTTTTAAGTTTGTAGAAGAATTCTCTGTATAACTTTCACTTGAAGGAGGTTTCGTAAGGCCGAAATGTGTCATGGAACTGACTGTATATTAATGAATCACAACTTCAAAGAAACATGCTTATTTTCCACAACAATACTGTGACGTGGATGGCCAGAGCGTTGCTATGTAACGGAAAGGCAAACACCTCACTATCGAATACACACAAGGTAACAATAGAAGAATCGCTGTTTCTATGCAACGACTTGCAAACAACCTTCAGCTGGATGCGGCGCAGCAATAGGAGTCAAGAAGGTAAGATGTTTTCTATGTGGTCCGTGTGAAGTTAATACAACGAGTATCTGTTATACATTAGACGAGACTCGCCCGTGTCGAGGAGGGGTCGAGTACTTCCACCGTGACCCTGCGAGTAGTATGAGGCGCCGAAAAGGGACGTCTCAAATCTGAGGCAGTAAAATACGGTCGCGAGTCCCAAGGGACTCGGACCCAAGAAATACTACGCTAGCGAGGGCCGACAGCTTATACAAAAGACAGACCCGTCCTCTAGTCAGAGAGGGCGCCCCACAAAAACAAGACCGTAACTTTGAAACAGCAATAAATATCTGGTCATGAGCCCCAGATGGGGCTCGACAACAAGACTCACTGACTGACTGACTGACCGTCAGTCGTAATGTGACTTCGACTCAGACTTTGTCTTAGACGAGAGTGAGTGACTAGTGCAGAGTGCTTATAAAAGAAGTGAATGAAGTCAGTCAGTTCTGAGTTCTCAGTAGGAGAGTCACGGGAAGTTCGTCGTAGAAGAACAATTAGAAGTCAGCCTGTGAAGACTTGGCGTGTGATCAGAAGATGTAGTCACAGTGAGGGAATTTTAATTCCGTTACCAGGAGACGACCAGTGAAGGCTGAGGATCCCAGTGTGTGTAATGGTGAACTGGAAATTGTAGAAATCAAAAATAGCGCTGTATTTAANACCAGTTATTGGTCTTTGTGCGTCCCCCTTTAATTTCTACTGTCGTCATACCCTACCGGTACTGGTGCGTGCTTTCAGCCCCTTTCAGCCAACAAGGTCGGCTGTCGGTACCTGATATTTCCCCCATCTACCAGAGGCATTGGAAACTACTTGGGAGGGAAATTGTTGCCTAATTTTACTCAGAGGTCTCCTAGAGACATGAGGATCTTTTACGTGCCGTAAATCTACGACACGGGACCCACGGCTTAAAGTCCCTCCCGGAGGACTTGTTCCCTGAATTTTTGCGCCCTTAAAAATTCCACGACCTCCGCCGGGTTTGAACCCGCGTACCTTGAGTCATGAGGGGGGAATAAATGTGATTAAGGGAACTTGTAACAGAAGTGCCAATACATCCCATCATCCGAACTAGAACCCGTCATTTTCGTCGTACAACAGTACACGTGACATTACAAAGTATCTGCAGTGGGCAAAAAGCCGTAAAAATGCAGGATGTGAAGTCACGCTCCCAGGACAGTGTTTGCCCTGGCAAGAGGCGCGTTGACCACGGATAAGCTTGCAAATTCTCGTAAGATATAAATGGACTGTTGAGAAGATCGGAGGTCTCTTATTGGTTCACCCCGATGGGGGTCATCTCATGCGAGGAAAATCACAAACTCCACTCAAGACTACATTAAGCTATATGTTTAGATGGGCCATGTTACTCAGCTGCTCCAGGCATATATTCACATAGTTCAATTTTACGCAACACAAGTGGACGGACACTGAACCTAGAGGTGGCACGGGACTGGCTCAAGACACTGCCGTAACTGACTCTCTGGCAGCAGAACCCGAAGGTTCAACACCGCTAATACCAAAGACCGCCTTTGGACACGATCCTGAGCCAGTTCCATCCACCTCCCATCCTCACAACCCATTTCCCTAAGATCCATCTTACTAATTAACTGACTCTCTGGCAGCAGAACCCGAAGGTTCAACGCCGTTAATACCAAAGACCGCCTCTGGACACGATCCTGAGCCAGTTCCATCCACCTCCCATCCTCACAACCCATTTCCCTAAGATCCATCTTACTAATTAACTGACTCTCTGGCAGCAGAACCCGAAGGTTCAACGCCGTTAATACCAAAGACCGCCTCTGGACACGATCCTGAGCCAGTTCCATCCACCTCCCATCCTCACAACCCATTTCCCTAAGATCCATCTTACTAATTAACTAACTCTCTGGCAGCAGAACCCGAAGGTTCAACACCGCTAATACCAAAGCCCGCCTCTGGGCACAATCCTGAGCCAGTTCAATCAGTTCACAACATACAAAACAAATGCCCGCGACTGTACTCCGGGCCACTGGCAGATTCTGAAGCTGTAACCAGATCTAATCCTTCGGAACCGTAAGACATGACGTACTTCTTGATCTGTCTCATGAAAATCATGTGATAATGCTCAAGAATCCCGTTCCTGCCTCACAGGAAATCCTGTATTTTAGGAGACGCTTCACCTTTGATACGAGCTGTTCAAAGCGGCCGGCGGAACAGCATTACTTACTCTGTTCTCTTACCTCAAGAAGGAAACGAAATCACTTTTCGAAACGTCATGTTTTGAAAAATAAATTGAAACCGCGTGCAATGTCCAGAATATCATTCAAACACACAGTGAAACAGCGCCGCAGGAAGTTCCAGTATTCTACGTGGCAACTCCTGCCGAGAGGTGCATCGCTGGTGTCAGAGCTCTGTAGTCCCCGAATCCAGCGTGGGCAGAGACAGGTATGTGAGAGTGGGAGCAGAGAGACACCTGGTGGCAATTTCAGTACAAATAAACACATGACACGCGCGTGTCGAATAACAACAAACTGATAACGCGAGTGTTATCACAGTGGTCGGGAAGACAATTATAAAGAAATTGTGTCTCTTAGAGCCGGGATAGTGTAGTCGGTATAGCGACTGGCTACGGGCTGGACGACCAGAGGTCGGAGTTCGAGACCCAGTAGGGGCAAAAATTTTCCCTTCTCAATGTCATCCAAACCAGCTCTGGGATCCACGCAGCCGCCTATCCAATGGGTATCGCGACTCTTTCCCCGGGGACAAAAAGGCCGGGGAGTGAAACTGACCGCTCACTTATAACTATTTCCGAGGTCAAGAAAACGTGGATCTATACATCCACTCCTCCATATGCCTTCATAGCGTAGTGCTTAATTAGTTAAGCACAGGGACTACTTTACCTTTTCACCTTTTACTGTGTCTCTTAGTTATCCCTGTAACAGGAGGTGGAGGACCGCAGGGTTCTGAGACGTCGATGTTCCCAAATTTTCTAGAAAATCGGCTCACAGATGGCCGCACTGTGGCCCTGGGGTCTACTCAGCCTCTAACAGAAATGAGTACCAGGAATCTTCCTGGGGGTTAAAGGGCGGCCGGCGCGTTAGTCTGACAACCTCACTNCGGAAAGTGCTACAGTGCGAAGCTTGAAGCTTGAGTGGTGAGGTGCATCACTGGTTCAAGAAAAGGAATACCAGGAAATAAGCCTGTGACAAGAGATGATGATAATAATAATAATAATAATAATATTATTATTATTATTATTATTGTTGTTGTTGTTGTTGTTGTTGCTTCTTGTTCGAAGATCGTGCGATAAAATCTTGGCCCGGAGACATGTAATCCTGACTTTTATAGTGGTTTTGCTCAATCCCTCCAGGCACATTCCGGGATAATTCCTCAAATTAGACCAAGACCACTTCCTTCCACATGCTTTCGAGTACATCATTCACTAATCATCCAACCACTCCACGCCATATGAACTGAGTTACTTGAAAAATCGTTATATAAATCGTAAATAAATAAATAATGTACGCCACTGATTCCCCGAGAGAAGCTCTAGAGCGTGTGCATACATCGCACGTATTATCCGCACGCCACTGAACTCATTATGCAGGTTTCCATTTAAGGCCTCTCGACTAGAAGCGCTCCTAGCGGCCGTGACATTCAGGAGAGATCACGTTTAATGAACTGCTGCTGCATCCCATTCAAAATCACAGGTGTCATAATTAGCGTCAGTGACCCATGAGCAGATCACACTTTGTTATGTTGGTAACCATGGAGCTGCACTCATTGCGTCATAATGACTGCAGCGCTGTATTCATAAAGGTTATTGCCTTGTTCCCAGGATCTGCCAATTCTGAAAGCTGAATTCACAGTGACAGACAAAAAGCCGTAACACAGTAACGGCAGATGATAGTGTACACATTACATAATGAAAACAGTGTTCATTTATCGTAGATACACATGTTCTGTTGGCAGAACTGTTGAGTAGTGCAAATGCTACAATAAACACAAGAAAAATCGCCCAACGTTTTATGGAACCCGAAAGTTCATTACCGTGTTCAAAAGAGCCCTCTACTGGCCCTTCTCCTGATCCAAATCAATCCAGTCCATACCACCCCATCCTATCTCTCTAAGAACCATTTCAATACTATCCACCCATATATGTCTTGGTCTTCCCAGTGGTCTGTTTCCTTCTGGCTTTCCCACCACTGAATACAGAAGAAATATTTTCGTAGTAGCATACTTCATATAGGCGTACACGTACTAACTTCATGAAAGAGAGCCATTTTTCTGAAGCTAGTAGTCGCTCAGCTATTCAAGAAAATCACCCTTTTATGGAGCCCGAAGATTTCTTATCGTTTTCACAATGTCGTCACTGGACTATATCCTGCGTTAGATGAACTCAGTCTGTACACTCGTAAACTTATCCCTTTCGCATCTCAGATCTGAGATTCTCACGTTGGTTACTATACAGAGTACCTTGACTTCGGACGCGATATCATATCCTGCGGCTGATCCTTTTGCACATCATGCAGTGTCACATCCCAGAACATGGTACTCTTTATTCCAATATCAGCCTCCCTTCTACGTCTAGGTCGCCGATCAGTGGCCACGCACTCAAGGGTATGAACTGCCCTCGCCCCTCGAATCCCACTCGAGGCATGGATGTTTGTGTGTGTTTATTCTGTGTTTGTGTTCTCCTATGTGTAGGTAGAGGCCTTGTGATTGGCTGATCCCCCGTCCAAGGAGTCTTACTGACTGTGTATATGATATACTTGTATTTTCAAACTATTTTCTCCCCTTCAGTTACTTCGATCAATGTTCTGTATGCATTTCTATTTTCTTGCATGCGTGCTACATGTTCCACTCATGATTTCATGATTCTGCTTCACTTGATCATTCTACCCGCTGAAGAACACGATTAGTGTGTAGTATACTACAGCAGAATAAACGTTCGATGTGAAGCTAGGAACGGGAACTGTCGATGTAGTTTTCCTTATTTTGCCATTGGAAATTTCTGCTTATTGGAAAACAGAGACTGGTATGAGGACGCACCGCCGGGGGCCATATTTTGCTCGCCTGTGATTCATAAGAAGACCATTATGCAAATAATGTAAAATTTACTGTATTGACAAATCCGTTTTAAAATTATGAGAACCTTCACCCAGTTCCAAGAATTCTCTAACTAGCTGCGACGTAAGTTGGCATCACTGCAGGCAACTCTCGATACTTGCCATATTATCTACCGAGCTTTCCTCTCCCCACATATTCCCATTATTATTTCAATTTGTTCTGTTTCACAAACAGTGCCTTCTACGTGTTTAGCTCCACCTTTATTTCTTCGTGTGCTCTCTCTCTGTTTATGTCCTCCCACTTCTTTCTATGCCCTGCATTTCCTGTTTGATGTCCCTTCCTTCTTTGAGTTCTTCTTCTCTCTACTCATTCCTTTATCCTTCCCTTCCTACTTCCCTTTCACCCGTCATTCCCTATTTGTCCACTTCAGCCTCTGGTATATATCCCACTACTTTGAAGGTTTCCTTACACTTCCCTGTTGGACAGAGTTCATGTGGAACTCCTGGACAAATTGGCACTGGGGCAGGTTTGCCGGGAGTGCTTCGGTTTCCCCTACCAATTCTACCTTCACCATCTGCGCCATATTCACTGGTTATCTTCTGTGCACTGGATTAGGAAACTATTGCATTTCCTTTTGCGTTAATTCATCAACCTAACTACCTGACTCTAAGGAGCCGGCATAGCTCAGTCTGTATAGCGACTGGTTAGGGGATCGACGGCAGAGGGGTCGGAGTTCGAGTCTCGATGCAGGTAAGGTTCTTTCTTCCCATGCCGTCCAGACTGGATCTGGGGCCCACCCAGCTTCATATCCAGTGGATGCCGGGAGTAAAGCGGCTGGGGTGTGAAGCTGAACACTTATCTCCAACTAGTGCCGAGGTCAAGAATACGTGGATCTAGACATCCACTTCCCGACACGCCCGCATGGTGTAGTGCTTAATTTGTTGAGCACAGGGACAGTTTTAACTCTTAAAGCGCAGGGTCCTTCTTCCTGAAGAAGTTCCCCGCCTTTTAGGGAACCCCCCGGGCCAATCACGAAGCTGCAGAACTGCTCCTTATCGGCCGGTGACTGCTTACTCAATATAGCAGCTCCTCGCTCTCCCCTCCGCAACCTGAGGACGCGTGGACTCACTTAGCATGGACCTGAATACAAATGCATTAGTCACAGGATGCCTCAGAACAGCAATTGGCTCATAATGAAGCCTTAAGCCAAGGGTAAAATTCAAACAATTCAGCAAAACATAAACTCTGGAATTTAAAAGAAGTAACGTTGTCCCTGTGCTTAATTAATTAATTAACCACTCTCATTAATATGACTCTACAGCCCTTTGTGGGCCTTGCCCGCTATTTCAGTTTCTTGATCGTATACACAGTCGGTAGGACTCCTTGGACGGGGGATCAGCCCATCGTAAGGCCGCTACCTACACATAGGACAACACGAACACAGAATAAACGCATACAATACAGACATTCATGCCCCGAGTTGGATTCAAACCCACGATCTCAGTGTTGAAGAGGGCGAAGACAGTTCATGCCATAGACCCCGCGGCCACTGTGATCGGCCATTAAGAACTATGCCATGAAGGCGTATGGGGGAGTGGCGGTATAGCTTCACTACTCTTGACCTCGACACTAGATGGAGGTGAATGGTCAGCTTTAAACCTCGGCCGCTTTAACCCTGGGAAAATCGCCCCCGATATCCATTAGATAGAAGGCCGGATGGGTCCCAGAACCCATTGTATCTCTCTAAGATCCACTTTAATATTATTTTCCCACTACGTCTAGGTCGTCCTAGTGATTCTTTCCTTCTGGCTTCCCCACCAAAAGTCTATTAGCCACATGGTGTTTCAAAATATGTATAAAATACCTATTAATCTTTAGAACCTTATGACGGAAAAAAAAATTAAAAACAGTCCGAAAAGGTAAAGAACATGTAAGTGTTCAGTGCTTGAAAGACAGGAGATACGGCAATTCTTTAGCTGGTTATTTAACGACGCTGTCAGTGTTGAGACTACATGGCGCCGAGAGATAAAAAGCAGACAACACTGTTTCAGTTTCCCTGCAGAATCCCGAACACCAATCTGTAAGCTTCCACATGAGAATTTAATTTAATATAATGTGCGCTATTGATACGACATGACTGTGACATGCGGCATTGTGCATCAAACAAAGGATAGAGAATGAATTATTCTCAGCGTTTGATGTCCGCCATTGTTCTAATTTCCGCCAATAAAGTTGACGTCTTCTGCCAAATTCCTGTCCCTAAACCTCGTGCATATTCCACCGTATACATTTACCCTAGCTTCCTGCCTGTACTTCAGAGGAAAACAGACACAACTCACAATAACTCATATCCTCAGTAAAAATGTGAACCTCAGAGTAGGGAGCAGTTGTGGGTTTTGCGAAGGAAATTTCTTGACTGTCTGAAAATCTATCGTCTTCTCAATATTGGCCCTCTTTCATGTAGTATGTTAGTTGGCAAGATAATAAAGTAGTTATAAAAAGGAGAAACATAGGGAGAAGAGAAAACTTGGAAGTCCTAGACGTAGATGACAGGTTAAGATTAAAATGGAGCTGTAAGAAATAAGTGTGATGCTGTGGACTGGATTAACTTTGCTCGCGACAAGGGCCAGAGAGTGTCTTTCATGAACACAGTAATGAATCTATTGGCAATTCCTTGGCTAGCTGAGTGACTGTCAGCTTGCTAAGAAGGATTCTGCTCTATAGAGTTACTCAAATAATATTGGGATAAGAATTGTTCCTTTGAAACCTAGGATAGATGTGATATCGGGTGGGAAGGTGGTAATATTCAGACGGATGGTACAGACACAGGAGTGGAGTGTACGTTCAGCTGAGTACAGCAGCTCGCTCCTCTGAACACGAAATAGAACCATAAAAGACTTGGTAAAATGATTCCACAAAAGGCGGAGAATTTTTTAAATATATGAACAATTTGTAGCGTTTGAAGGGAAATATTTGTCTATGGAGATAGCTCGTTTCTGTCCTCATCGAAATTCTCTTTGAGTTACCTGTGCATTATGCAACCCTCCGACACGTGTAACATATGTAGTCCAAGCACTAGCCGCCAGGAAGCACATGCTAGCCCCTCGCAACAATAACATTTACTTAAGGCGACAAATTTCAGGAAGTCAGTCGGTATAGCGACTGGCTACGGGCTGGACGACCAAGGGGTCGGAGTTCCAGTCCCGGCAGGGTCAAGAATTTTCACTTCTCCAATCGTTCAGACCGGCTCTAGGGCTGACCACTCACCACCAAGTACTGCCGAGGTCCAGAAAATGTGGATGTATACAACCACTCCCCCATACGTTTTCATGGCGTAGTGCTTAATTAGTTAAGCACAGGGCAACTTTATTATTATTATTGGAGGGGGTGGGTTTCCCCATGCACTTAGACCAGTTATTGGTCCTTTGTGCGTCCCCCTTTGATATTCTACCAGTCTCCATACCCTACCGGTACTGGTGCGCGCTATCAGCCCCGTTGAGCCAACGAGGTCGGCCCTTTGATACTTCCCCCATCTACCAGAGGCATTGGAAACTATTTGGGCGGGAAATTGTTGCCTAATTTAGCTCAGAGGTCTCCTAGACACTTGAGGTTCTTTTACGTGCCGTAAATCTAAGACACGGGACACACGGCTTAAAGTCCCTCCCGGAGGACTTGTTCCCTGAATTTTAAAAATTCCACGACCTCCGCTGGGTTTGAACCCGCGTACCTTGTGTCATGAGGTGGGAACGTTACCCCTAGACTACGGAGGCCGCTCAGGGACAACTTTACCTTACCCTATATATATGGAAATAGTTATTAATATAAATTGCATAAGAGATTGCGAGATACATATAAACATTTGAAAATTCAGTCCATTAAATTAATTATTTCACGGACATCTGGAAAGAACAGCCACTACTTGATTTCAGTAGCGCCCCACCGGAACCCGGTTTGGGAACCGCGCAACTTCGCACGAGTGCGAACGTAAGTCGGGCAGACAGCACAACCAGCGCACGTCCAGCGACCCATGTAATGCACAGGCGCTCTTGACCAGCGCATGGCGAGGCACGGAGCTCAGCCTACACACGTAGATCACCTCCAAATGCGTTTTACGCACAATTCAAACATTTGGTGTAAGAGCGACAGAACTACACCTTTATATACTAACCAAGCAAGGTTTCTGACTTCTAATTTGGAGGTGACCGCTTGGAATCCCGGCCGGAGCAACAACTATGTTCACTGAGGTATTAAGTATTTCTTCCGAAACCCCTCCATACACATGTTGGGATAATATTTTAAAATTAAGCCACGACCACATCCTTCCGAATTCATTATTCACCACAATGCAGCCATTTTACATTACTGACAGGGTCGCAAAATGAACTGGAATAAATAACCAAACGTGAGAACTGAAATTCTCATACGGCTGACAACGTATATTATTAAAAAGTTCTATCTTCTAGGTCAGTGGTTCTCAAACTGTGGGGTGCGACCCCAAGGGGGCGTAGCATACTTTCCTACAGATAAAAATTAAAACTGCCCTAAATCAATTATAAAAGTAACAAAAAATAAAAATACGTATAGAAAAACTTTTGATGAGTAGAGGCTTTAATTATCATGAATTTCAAAATAACTAATAATTATTCCCTTTACCGGCAATTATAAAACGTGTATGCCAAAGGCAGCGTTGATAGTTCGGCAGCAGCCCCATCCTCTGAAGTCTAGACTTTTTGAAATGCTGTGTCAGGAAATGGGTGCCGAACACACTGCTCTGTTGTTTTTTAGTGATGCTCGATGGCTTTCAAAAGGCAAGGTATTAAAGAGAATGTTTGAGCTGAGGCATGAGGTGTTCTGTTTTTAAATGGGGAAAATCACTCAGTGGCAGACAGTTTCAGTAACAAGGCTTTTTTTATTGAAAATGGCTTACCTCACAGATATATTTGGGAAACTAAATATCCTCAACACTTCACTTCAAGGGAATGAGGCAACTGTACTTTCTTGGCATGACAAAGTGAAGGCATTCGTGAGAAAATTAGAGCTCTGGAGAAACAGTATGGAAAGTGACACCCTAGACATGCTCCCTACTCTGGTGTCAATGGTACAAGACACTGATAATCCAGTGCTTCCAATGGACATAAAAAGCTGCCTACTTGATCATCTCATAATGTTGAAAGTTCATTTCGAAAAATATTTTTGCAATGATTTTGATGAATTTAATTGGATTAAAAATCCATGCGAAAATGCTCCTGGGCCATCATCTCTGAAGGTAAATGAGCAAGAACAACTCATCGATCTCACTAGTGATACTTCATTAAAAAGTAAATTTAAGAAATTGCCTTTGTTGGAGTTCTGGATACATATTGGCATGGAATTCCCAACTTTGAGCCAAAAGGCATTGAAAATCCTGATTCCTTTCGCAACAACTTACTTATGCGAGACAGGCTTTTCTGCTTTGGCAGCTATAAAGTCAAAGTATCATTCAAGGCCAAATATTGCTAAAGCAGTTAGAGTGGCCATTTCTGATATTATACCACGTTTTGATAAACTTTGTTCTCAAAAGCAGGCCCATCCATAACACTGAACTTTGACATTTAAATGTTTGTTTTTCTTTGCAGAAAAAAACTTAAATACTTGTTAGTTAAATATCGTTTCATTTCAATATATATTTTGGTTAATTGCAAGTGCTAAAACTAATTTATATTGTAGGCCTAATATTGTGATACTTTAATTTTGAGTAAAAAAACTGATAAATAGTGTGTAGAAAAACACAAAATAAAATGAATGAAACGTCAAACATACCATGACTTCTATTTTGATAAGAAGAAAACAGGCTAGAGACCTGAGAGTATTTTCTCTTCTCAGGGGGGGGGCTCAGAGGTAAAAACCTTGAGAACCACTCTTCTAGGTTATAACGCATTGTAGCAGGAAACCGGCGTGAAACTGGGTGATAAGTAGAGTTTTGCTTGCCACCTGCTTGGTCTATTCTTCGATCCTGAAAATGGAAGCGATATGGTCCCCCGAAACGTCGGATAATTTCAACGGACTACATGACTGAGAGCCTCAGTTCTTACAATGAATACTACTGTATTGATGGCATAGACACCGTGCCGTCTAGTACGAGTTGACAGATTCTTCTTGATTGGTTTAGTTTTCGGCTTTGAAGAAGTATGCACTATATTCCTCCGAAACTTTGGTGAACTTTTACCAAAATTACGTGCACATTCCACAAAAGAGTACTGTTCGAATCCTAGTTTTTATTTTTGAGACTTCAGAGGGGGCACTTTGAAGCAGCAAGCCATCTACATGCTGAGTGCGTGGTGGGAACGGCTTCCTCCCTAAGACAACAGAAGATCGATACCAGGGGACCTGGCGTTGAAACTGCTCCCACTTCGGGTGAGACGTCAGAATTAATTGAAAAGTCTCTCTGAGCCGCGTTCTGTAATTTACTGCGGAAAATTATTATACCGAGACCGAAGTTCTCTAGAACATATTAGAGAGGCGCATTTGCATTAGAAGTAAAACCCAAGTAGACCTCAGTGGACCTTTCTCCGTTTTCTTCTTTGGCACTTGTCTTACATTTGAATTCTGAAGATGGAGACAGTATTTTACTCCGAAATGTAGGTAAACTTCTACCAGACTGCTTGACGTTACATCCCAGAGTAGACTATAACCCCGCTGTGATAACTTCAAATTGATGTCCCGTTCTCAGTGTGAGAATGGAGCTAGGATAGCTCAGTCGCTATAGCAACGGGCTACGTGCTAGACAGTAAGGGCTCGATTCCCGGCGGGATTAAGAGAATTTTTCTCCACCCCACAGCGTCCGCACAGCCCCCTGTACAATGGCTACTAGGTATTGTAAAACTGCAGGAGCGTGAAGCTCCATGTAGTGCCGAGGTCAAGAATGGTGGAACTATACCTCCACTCCCCCTTATGTCTTCATATCATAATGAAGCACAGGGAGAGCTTTATCTGTTGTATCTTCTTTTCTCAGAGTGAAAACCCGGATTTTGCACTTGACGTTTCAGAATTAAAATGTATTTCATGGGGACATCAGGGCGGATATATGTATATAGACAGAGAGGTAGGTTCATTTGACTGAGAAACGTAATTACGGGTAATTAAAATTGCAAAGGTAATATCACTTTCATTAGAGAGCGGGCAATGGATTTTGCAAGCAAATCCCACGGGCAGGAATCGCCTTAACAGATAAATGCATGGCCTCATAATTAACAGGCCTGCGCCTGCCTCCGCCTGCCTGCCTCTGCCTGCCTCTGTTTGCGAAGCTGCCCAGTGCACTTCCAGTTACACACAAATTCAATTACGAAACCGACCAACTTTCGCGCGAACTCTCCCGTTAAATGTAATTTCGGCCAATTTCGGAGAATATACACGAGCAGGAGTAGCTCAGTCAGTATAGTGACTGGGCTCTGGGTAAAATGACCAGAGAATTGGAGTTCTATCTCTCTTCTCCACTGTGTCGCAACATTTCCTGGGCAGGGCCATGAAGCTGGCCACTCACCTCAAACTAGTGCTCTATACCTCCAGTCCCCCCACACGTGTACTTACCTTGCACTCGTCATCTCACAGTAAAGCAGGGCGTTATGTCACAATTAGTTACTTTGAAATTCATGCGCCGGTATGAATTTCAATTTTTTTTTTTTTTGTTTCTTGGGGTGGGGCGAGACTGGGTCCACTTGGTACTGCAGCCACTACTGGCCTATTGTACCAGCCCCGGACGATAGATGAGTGTGGAGCAGTCGGTGGAATGAGAATTAGTAGGGGAAAGTGAAGTACTTGGAGAAAACCTGCCCCAGTGCCACTTTGTCCACCACAAATCCCACATGACCTGATCTGGGCTCGAACCCGGGCCGCCGTGGTAAGAAGCCGGCGAATAACCGCTTGAGACTGGCACGGCTCTTCAAACATATCTACACAGGATTCTTACCACCTAAAAATTGCCTACGAGTCAAATGCTGGGATCGTGGGTTCGAATCCCATTCGAAGCATGGATGTCTGTGTGCGTTTATTCTGTGTTTGTGTAGGTAGATGCCTTGCGAAGGGCCGATCTCCCGTCCAAGGAGTCCTACCGACTGGGTGTAGGATCAAGAAACTGAGAAAGAGGCAAAGGCCCAACAAAGGGCTGTAGAGCCAAAACAGTGATAATAACTTTGCCTACAAGAGGAATGAGGCGCCCTCGTACGTTGAGTAGATGGACTCTCTTTACATAGTTAGGTCCGTATAGCTGGATACTTCGTCAGTTACAGCGGCAAGACCCGTCCGGCATCTATCCGGCCCGATACTACGGTACAGTCCAGCAGTCTGGAAACTTTCTAGCACGAGCTCTGAAACTCTGCGTGCACAGAGCTGCTGCTGCTGTCCCCGCCATCTGTCGAACCTACAGCGAACCTCCAAACTGCTTTCTCTCTCGTTTAGCTCTCCTACATCGAATGGTGACCGTACTTTTAGTGATGCCATCTTCACAAAATGATAAGGAAATGCCAGAAAACATCATGGTCGAATGGTCTGTTCTGTGGCAAAAATGTGTTTATCTTTGGACATCTTAGTTCAAGGGTGAGCAAAATTAAGATCTGAACGGGGTCCAGATTATGGAATAGAAGTGCTTTGCCAGGCCTGAACGGAATCAATGAACATTTCAAAAGCATTTTTAATATGCGGAATAAATTGAGTTTCATCCCACAGAAATCACATGAAGTGAACTTGTAAGGTTCCTGTAGAAACACATGTCACTGCATTGATTGAGACAGTTTAGAAATGTGAAACACATTACTACTACTACTACTACTACTACTAATAATAATAATAATAATAATAATAATAATAATAATAATAATAATTGGCAGAAGAGCCCTTTTTGAGCCATAGCATTCCTCAGAAGATTCTGCCAAATTAGTCCATTCCTGGGAATTACTCGGTTCTGTTTTCGTGTCTCTAGTTTTCGCAACAATAATTTTCTTCACAGAGCAAGGCCGTCAACCTTGCGTCCAAACCCAAACCTGGTAGACCAGGTCCCTGTGTTTATGTCCCTCGGTGACAGGGTGGCCCGGTTACACCCCCAGGCACCTGGTTTCCTTTTCTTCACCTTCTACGTCTCGCAGGGCTACGGCGGAGCGGGTACTCTAGCCCGCCTCCACATAGGGAAATAACAATAATAAGGTCGATTTTTCACAATAAGTTCTAGAGACAGATAAAAATAGCTCACTTTCCAGATCCGGGCCGCGGGTCGCACTTTGCGTCCACTTGTCTCAGTTCGATGTCAGGTTGTCTTCTATGTCCTGACACCTTGTAGTAGTCAGGCAGGTTAGCACCCAACGTTTCGGAGTGACACAGTGAAAATGGAGGCAGCGTGTCCCTCCGAAACGTTTGGTGCCCACCTACCAGGGTACACGGTATCATCACGCAGAAGAACACAACCTAAATCGTCACAGACGTGAAACCCCGGAATATTTGGCCTATAACTCTAA
>NW_019743179.1:239896-312961 GCF_002891405.2 Cryptotermes secundus | reverse complement strand
CTACTACTACTACTACTACTACTACTACTACTAATAATAATAATAATAATAATAATAATAATAATAATAATTGGCAGAAGAGCCCTTTTTGAGCCATAGCATTCCTCAGAAGATTCTGCCAAATTAGTCCATTCCTGGGAATTACTCGGTTCTGTTTTCGTGTCTCTAGTTTTCGCAACAATAATTTTCTTCACAGAGCAAGGCCGTCAACCTTGCGTCCAAACCCAAACCTGGTAGACCAGGTCCCTGTGTTTATGTCCCTCGGTGACAGGGTGGCCCGGTTACACCCCCAGGCACCTGGTTTCCTTTTCTTCACCTTCTACGTCTCGCAGGGCTACGGCGGAGCGGGTACTCTAGCCCGCCTCCACATAGGGAAATAACAATAATAAGGTCGATTTTTCACAATAAGTTCTAGAGACAGATAAAAATAGCTCACTTTCCAGATCCGGGCCGCGGGTCGCACTTTGCGTCCACTTGTCTCAGTTCGATGTCAGGTTGTCTTCTATGTCCTGACACCTTGTAGTAGTCAGGCAGGTTAGCACCCAACGTTTCGGAGTGACACAGTGAAAATGGAGGCAGCGTGTCCCTCCGAAACGTTTGGTGCCCACCTACCAGGGTACACGGTATCATCACGCAGAAGAACACAACCTAAATCGTCACAGACGTGAAACCCCGGAATATTTGGCCTATAACTCTTAATCTTTTATCCTGAAGGTTCAAACCCGCTAAAAGAAAAGACCGTGATTTTGCCTCTTTTTGAAATAGTTTAATCTTGTCCACAAATTAAACCTGTTAGATTTTTTTAAAGTTATTCCATTAACTACGCTTTTTTCTAGAAAAGCTCTGAACCAAAATTCTGTATGTATTCCTTGTTTCTCACATATTCCGCCCATTTTTGCATTAAAATAAATTCTTCGCGTTAGAATTCATCTTAACTCGAAAAGTCGTATCTTTAATTCTTAATGGTTATATCTCCAACTTTAATTATTTTCAATTCATAAATGTTTGTAGTCGCTTAAGGCATATGGGATGTACGCCTATAACTAAACTGAGTAAAATCACAATAGAAATTAGAAAACAATCCTTTTGTTCTGCCTTCTGTATTCAACTATCCACGCTACAGCCTTGGATCCTTGTTTTATCTTTTTCACAAAACATCGAAACATATTAAGAACTAAGATGAAAATATCGACCTTTATAAAATCTATTATATGTGACAGCATATGACATCTGTTGGTACTTTATCTCAACTTCATACTCAAGAAAGTTTGGGGAATTCCCCCTTCTGTCTGAAGCTCATAGATGTTTAAATACACGTCTGTGAATTCTTTATCTGTGAAAGAATAGCAGTTCTTAGATCCCAAAATGTCGACTTGTCGTTGCAGGTATTAAACCTGGAACTTCAGGGGTTAAAGACGCTTGCTGTTTCCTTTCCGACATTAGCTGTGGTGTGTGAGCCATATTGTGGTAGGTTATATAAGTCGGGGTTCAGGTAAACAGGTTGTAAGGTAGCGTGTCATATGCAAATAAGGCTGTTATAAATTCTCGAGGAAACATACCATTAAATATTGAACAACGAAACGCTGCGCGACAAAGAGCATAATAATATAACAGCAAGCCCGCTGGTTCGTACCTCAGAAGGAGTCTCAACCGAACATATTACTATATTGCGGCCGCGACTTAGAGGTCCCTGGCTCTGCCTGCGAGTAACGCAGCAAGTACCAGCTCGGGCGGAAGAAAGTATCACTGTTGCCAAGTCTTTACCTGAACTCCAAACATCGAAAAGTACAGTCCCAAGCTCGCAGCGGTTAAAATTCCTACCATCGTCAGGAGATTCACTCGCAACTCATGAGTTTGTCAGTGCGACTGGCAATCACGTTCTTGTTGGCCAATGCTATTTCGAGGCGGACAGCGCTGGTCAATGATACGAGAGGTCATAAAATCGAGGTAGGCGTGTGGATGCCAGCTCGGGAGCAACTTAGCTCAGCGCTATCGGGGTCGAGGCGTGTTCATGAAAGGATGGACCAATGAGAGCAATAAAAGCATCGAGCCATGATTCTGGGTAACTGATGATGCCAAGGCGTTTACCGAGGTTTTCCAGGCCAGCTGCTTACAAGGGGGAAATCAGTTTTTTTCACGCGGGCAGTTAAGAACTGAACAAACAATAGAACCCCGCACTATAAACAACCAGAATTGTGTAAAAATCTCTGGCTTCTCTCATTACAGCGCCAACAGCGGACGAATATTCCATTGTTCGGTAATGCAGACGCTGAAAGCGCGTCAGCATCTGGTTCAGCTTGTTTCATTGCCGTTACCATGACGACTAAACGGACTGAGCAGAATCTGTACTTCCGAGCCTCCATTTCGAAGATTTCATTCTTATTCTTTTAGATCTTCATCCCTTCTTTTCTCCTTCCCTCCTGTCTTCCTTCCTCTCTCTCTTCTGATCTTCCTTGCCCGAGGTCCGCTTAAGTGGTAACGCGTGTCTTACCTTCGGGAAAGTCCCGTTTCGAATTCTTCTCGATCCCTTCAGGAAGACTTCGCAATAGTATCTTAAGACTACAGATGCTTCCTTCCAAATTCCTTCCTATTCATTATTCACTATTCATCCTATAATTCAACGCGCTACAATCTTTGTTACTGACAGCGTCGTTGAAGTGACTTGCTGTTTGCTTGAATTCATCTGTTACCATGAAGATAGAGGCGGTACTTTCCCTCGAAACGTCGCTAAACTGCTACCATATTACACGTCACACATCAAATATTATTAATTTCTCCTTTGTTTCCTGCTAAGGAGCATTTACTCTCGTGTGCAGATGTCGAGGCACATTCACTGTGCTTACCGGTGGTTACAGTAAACTCCATGTGGCCAGGAAAATTCTTTCAGAAACTGCGCTTACAAAACTTGGAACACGTTTACCATCATTTACAACAACAACAAAAAATACTAAATTGAGACAGAAATCGCTTCTCCGCGGACGGTCGAGCTAAATGAAGAGCTGTCTGGATTGTACCGGAAGTCGATGTTGACGGAAGTGTGCAGAGCACATGCGTGGCTCGTAGAACTGAACAGGAGAGAACCTGACGTCATAAGCAGAAAACACATAACCTAGAAAACACTGTTATTCTTCTGTTGCTGACGTTACCTACAACGGTCGCTGTTTACAGAGTCACTGCTTAGCAACAGCAGTACAGTGACAGTACGTCACGTACTGTCTAATGCGCAGACAATTTCTGTTTTAATCCAGCAACACTTCACGGTCGCCTGTGACATTACCAGAATGCTCAGACATATCACAGTCACTTAAGTACGCAAGGCTGGATCATGATGTAGAGACTGAGTGCCCAGAATGTGGTCTTGCTAGAGAAGTTCTGAGTTTGCATCTCTTCTCAATGATTTGTTTCACGTTTTGTATGGAGTATGACTACAGATGGGCTTTGGATTGATAATCGGATTTTTGTGACTCTTTGATACAGGGCATGACTACACTTTGCAGTTCACTATTACATACACACAAACACGCACTACTGTCCACAGTCACGGCTTCACTAGCCGGTGCTCAGCAGCGGCTTACAACAGCGTGAGTCCCCCATCTTCTGGGTTCTCGAACTCTCCCCGGCCTCAGTTACCAGCTTCTCACAGCGACTGAACCTCAGCAGTTCTCCAACTAACTCACCAACCAACCGACCCAACTGAACCCAATTTCGCTGATTCTCACTAACTATCGTGCTTGTAATATTCGGTACGAACCTCACAGAAAACGTATCTCCTCTGTTGCTGTTTACGAGCCGTTGCCTAGCAACGACTTTGTCTGGTGTTAGTTTCGCGGTCGATGACTAGCAACTGGTCCATAAGTCACAATATTAAGTCTCTGGTGCCTGAGGAAAAAGAAATTCGCGGGAAGAATTTACTTAGCCTATAGCCTGGTGCGTCAGTTCCATGCATGGAAATTGTGCAGAGACTGAGCAACGCTCATTAACCTGGGCGTTCAAGAAACAGAAATGTTAATTTGAGTTAGCAAGCGACAGACAGCACGAAATGTCTGCAATCTAGCTGCAGTTGTCAGCACTGCTGCCATGATGCATCAATGCTGGGTCCAGCACGAATTTCTTCTCATGGCGTCATGCCAGTCAGAAGATGCGGTCACTCTAATAAAAAGAGAGGGGGTGGGGGAGTGAGGGTGGTCAGAGACGCTGCCTTTAAGGAGGGAGATAAAAACTTTTTCTTCCTCTGGTTTAAAAGGTTTTCAGGCCGTGCCCGCTAGTCCTTCTCGTACAGGTACATTGGAGAGAGGGTAACACGTTAGGAAGTGAAAAGGGTAAAGTTTCAGGATGTGGAATTTGTTATGAGCAGAGGAGAGAAGTTGGGGGCCGCGACTTTACTGCATATGATAGGAATTCATTTTGATATCAACGTTAGAAGGGCGGCAGTTGAGTGAAATTTTGACATCAATTGCGTCGAAACAATATATATGAATTCAGTTCGTACCTCACAGGAAACATTACGTCTCCGCTACAGAGCCCAACCGGCTAATGCTGTTTAGGGAAACAGCCACTGTTTACTGTGAGAACCGTACGGAACACACAGATACACTCTGTGGGCAGAATGCAGTATATATAAGAATTCAGTCCGTACCTCAGAGGAAACATTACGTCTCCGCTACAGAGCCCAACCGGCTAATGCTGTTTAGGGAAACAGCCACTGTTTACTGTGAGAACCGTACGGAACACACAGATACACTCTGTGGGCAGAATGCAGTATATATAAGAATTCAGTCCGTACCTCAGAGGAAACATTACGTCTCCGCTACAGAGCCAAACCGGTTACTGCTGTTTATGGATAACAGTCGCTGCTTATTGTGAGAATCACACGAAACATATAAATACACTGTGCCTGAAAATTGCATAGTTCCTTAATGTTAAATCAGGTGGTAGATATAGTAACCACTGTGTCTTAAAGCGTTAGGAAATGTAACAGAACAATTCCACGAAGGTAGAATCACGATTTGTCTTATCTAAACCCTCCAGAAGGAGATAAGCCACTGAAATACGCGATTCAGATAATGGAATTGGGTCACGTTCCTGTGTCACTAGCGGCAGGAGAAATGAAGCCGGCGTACGGACGGATTGGACAGAAAGTTGCCTACCGGCTAAGGCGCACAAGAGCCTTTGAGGGCCACGCCGTGTGAAATACATCTTTCTCATTTGCAAGTGCTGATGCCTTCATTGCAATGTTTATAAGTTCACACCTGTAAAAATGTTAACATACTTTCAGGTGAAGAAAGCAGTCTTCTGGGATTTGGCACCGTGTATATGTGGTGTTAACCGACGTTTCGGAGGAACGTATCGCCTCCATCTTTAGGGTAGAAGAAAAAATATAATAAATCCGCAAGCGAAGAGACCGTGAGAACCGGTAAAAGCAGACTGCTTTCCTCCAGACTACGTTCCTCCGAAACGTCGGTTAACACCACATACACACGGTGCCAAATCCCAGAAGACTGCTTTCTTCATAGTCACCGCCGTGAAAGCCTGAAATCTTACATACTTTCAGGTGTTAGTGTAGACACGGGTTTGGATTGATAATTGGATTTATTGAACGCTTATAACTCGTTAATATAAATAATTATAACACTTTCACTAATCTAAATAATCTAAAAATCATTACTGCAAACACTAAGTACTCTGTCTTCACTAGTCGTTGCTCAGTAGCAGAGTCTAACAATGCAACTCAAGACTGTGGACTGATCGCCGACTTCCGACCCGGCATCTTGTGAGCACTGTAATGAACCTCGGAAATCCGTAATTTATTTGACTAGCTGAAAGAGCATCGGCTTCCCAACGGATAGTCTGTCGCATCTTCTTGTTGCTTTTTCTTCATTATATACATTTTAGAATGACAGTACTGCCAATATAAAACTACTGCGCAGAATTTCCTTTTCGTTTATGGGGATGTATCACGTGATGGAGATTTGGTGCTTCTTCTGGCTCACGTGAGGGGCCCATTGCGCCTTTGTTTCATTTCCTTGATTGCAGTTTTCCAACTGCTAATATATTCATCCTCCACCCCACCCCCAGCTCGAGATATGAATGCTCAAACGTCAAAGTTGGCGAACTGCTGGGCTGCAGCTACCCACGTTAACAGCTGCGGAACAACTCGCTTCACTTTTTAAGTACGATGGCATGAAACAACTTTTCTCCCCACTTCGAGCCTTAACCTCGGGGTGCAAGTTCTGTGTATACTTAGAAACACACATCAGAAAGAAAATAGTTCTATATTCTGGGATATAACGCCGTGTAGTCCGTTGAAAAGCAACCGATGTTTCGGAGTAACATTTAGCCTCCATCTTCAGGTTTGAAGAGTAAGCCGAGCAAGAAACCAGCATGAAAACGACAGCATTTATACGGCATTTACACAAAGTGATCATCCGTCCGTATATTTTATCAGCGAAACTACAAGACACTGAAATTCGCGGTTGAGTGGATGGCAGTGCTGCTTCGTGTTGTGGACGTCTCGGGTTCAAATCTCGGCCCAAAGACCAGCTGATAGGTTTCCGTGATTTTACTCGATATTATTTAGTCTTCATTCCACATTCGATAGTCAGTCTCTGTGGTGCGACCTCTCAAACAGACAACAGGATCGCCAGCCTGTACACACAAGTGTTCTTTGTGTATCAAGATCAAGTCTTCTGGGATGTGGCGCCGTGCAGTTTGGTAGATGATGCGGACGCTCCGTTTCTGTGGAACCTACTGCTTCCATCTTCATCCCTGAAGACCATGAAACTACAACATGCATCTTTACCACCATGAAAACAGCAGATCTATAAGAAGAAGTTCTGATAAGAACTACTCTACTATTTTCCTTTGACACGACATGGGCCGCATATAAAACCTCGCTTTCAACAGTTCTTTTTTGCGTGTGCATTCGTTGTCGTAAAGAAAGAGACCACTGGGAAGACCAAGACGTAGGCGAGTGAGCAGTATTAAAATGGATCTTAGAGAGATATGATGGGATGGTATGGACTGGATTGATCTGGCTCAGGATAAGGGACCAGTGGAGCACCCTTGCGAACACGGTAATGAACATTCGGGTTCTATAAAATCCTGGGAAGTTCTTGAATAGCTGCACAACTGGCGGCTTCTCAAGACGGGCTCAGCTCCATGAGTGATGATGATGATGATGATGATGGTGATGAAGGTTAGCGTAGCGGTAACTCCATTGACTCGAATCTCGGCCGGGATACCGGCATCCGAACTGAGGTACATTTCAAAATAATACCTCGAATAGGCCACGACCGCTTCCTTCCAAGTCCTTTCCAATTCATTAATCATCTATCATCCTACCATTTGACCCTACCTAACCCGGCTACTGACGGAATCATGAGATACCCAAGTCGAATGTTTCCTAATTTAACGACGCTTTATTAACGGCATAGGTTACTTGATGTTGAACGACCGCAAAGAACTGGGAAGTGGAAGGATCGACTGAGGATAAAAAGGGAACAGCCGTGATCCACTTTAAGATAATATTCCATCATATCCCTGGTACGACTTCAGGAAGACGAGGGCGCACGCGCGTGTCCCGACCTCAGACAGACCTCAGTATGACCATCCCTTTTATCGCGTGCCGCGTTATCACGCGAGGTCACGGCAGGTCCCTGGGGGCCTGACCACAGTTTATCATCGCATTGTTCAATTCACTGCCCAGGTTCTGACATTTAGGCATACTGAGGTTATTACTAAAAGAATAATTTCATACGTAATTACATGGGATAGTTCAGTCGGTATAGCGACGGGTTACGGGCTGGAAGTCCGGAGTTCGATTTCGGCAGGGGCAAGGTTTCTTTCTTGTCCACAAAGTCCACACGGTCTTTGAGGTCCACCCAGCCTCCCCAATTGGTACCATGAACTATTTTCAAGGGGGTAAAGCAGCGAGCGTGAAGCTGACCACTCACCTCCATTTAATGTCACTCCCCCATACATCTTTCTGGCTTGAAGCTTAATTAACTAAGCACAGGGGCGACTTTGTCTTACGCAGAGATACAGGTTTCTTATATGTAATAAGAACTACCTTCGTCAACTACAAGAAATATTTGTGTATGGCAATCTTTACGCTAGTCTGCTTCAACGAAACAAGAGTTACCGTCGGAATTTCAGGGCATAAATAGTCCCAGGCCCATCAACCAAAAATTCCATTACCAGAGAGAGGCTAATTTTTCCTGTAAGCTTTTGTTATTAAGTCATTTTATATAAAGATTGTAATTTGCAGCTTTTGTACTACATAAATGGCATCCGATGAAATGTGACTGGAGTAAGCCCGCGTGGCGCTGCGAGAGAACCCAGTGCCAGGGGCCATAACCGGACTACCCTTTTCTTGGGGGATATAAATAGGGAGACCTGGCACTCTAGGTTGGGGTGAGTCTAGAATCTGAGACAGCAAAATGTGCTCATGAGTCCCGAGGGACTTGGACCTGAAAATGACTGCGCTGACGAGGACAAGCAGCAATTGTAAACGAGAGACGCATCCTCTTGTCAGAGAGGAAGTTACATAAGACGTATAACCGCAAGGGTTCAGTTGGAAAATAAAATTACTGGTCGTGAGTCTCAAGGTGCTTGTCGCGAAGGCGGTGAACTGAATATGACGTGTTGATACTGTACAGAATTGGGCGGAGTTTCGGGATGTCAGGGAGAGGCGCGATCACGGCGACTCCAGGCGGGAGAACTTTCAGTCCCATTGTTCACGTGTTCAGCAGGATTAACCTCAGAGCGAACAGACTGCAGATTCAGAGTGCACTGAAGTTAACGACGCTGCTAGTGGGAAGCCCCGCCGCGGGATGGCCTTCGTGTCACTCAGCTCGAGGCCTTGCATGAGGTCAGCTGTCACACTTCTGCTGCTACTGGTAGGCTGCACTACTTGGCAGACGTAACGAATTACATGGTATAATTAATTGCTAATAAATTGACCGACAAGTTTATTGATACACCGACTGAATTTATTTGTATTTATTTATGGGTTATTAAACGACACCCACAGTAGCTCAGGCTACCATTGAATGATAGAATAATGGACTGAAAGTATCGTGGAAGGAAGCGGTCGTGGCCTGTATAAAAATGCAGGCTCTCACAGCAGTGGTTATAAAGACTACTCTCTTCTGGGACTACACCGTGTAGCCTTTTGTAAATAAACTGGCCTTTCGGAAGAAAATATCGCCTCCATCTTCAGGGTCGAAGAATAAGCCGAACAGAACTCCGCTTTCCACCCGATTTCACGCTGGTTTCTAGCTCGGCTTATTCTTCGAGCGTGAAGATGGAGGCGAAGTTTTCCTCCGAGATGTCGGTTGACTTTCAACGGACTACACGGCGTTAATTCCAGAACATAGTACTCTTGTCATGACCTCATGTGAGATATCATTCCGGTATCTATCTTTATGGGCACTGAGGAAAATCGCGACGAACCTCAGGATAGTCAGGATCCCGAAAGATTCGAAATTCCCCCCAGCGAATAGAAGTCAGACGGGTTACCAGTTGAACCGGCTTTCTCGACGCTTGGCTTTATAATATTATCACGTGGCTGATTATAGACTGGAGTTGTATTGGTAATCGGATTTGCTGGACAGTTCTACAACTTGTGACTACACTTTACAGATCACTAGAGCTCATATATAAGTTTTCTCAGCCTGCTGTGTCTTCACCTGTTTTCCGATAACGGCTTCCAACGGTGGATGTACCCTTTCCTCTGAGTTCCCGAACTGTCCCCTTGCCTCAGCTACAGCAACTCTCGACTAACTGCTAACTAACTCACCAACCAACTAGTCTTCACTTCATTCAACTGGCTCTCACTAACTCTCCTCCTTATAACATCTTGGCACTGACCGCACAGAAAACACCATTCTTCTCTTGCTTTTTCAGGCAATTACTTAGCAACGGTTGTTGTATATTTGTTTATCTAGCGATCGTTGCGTAGCAACGGGTTTGCATGCAACAATATTTTAGGTTTTCACGGTATTGAAATATCTGACATCGTATAGACTGGTATGTGGATACGACGGAGTAGGAGGAACACAGTTCCTCTTTCAGTGAGGCAGTACGTTCCTCCGAAATTCTGGTACCCACATACCAGATTATACGGTGTCACAGTAGACCACAATCATATTCTTATTTCGAATGTTCTCAGTTTCCTTCATCCATCTTGTTTCAGTTATCACGTTTCTTATTTCTTGCGTTTCTTCCTTTCTTTTCTTATCCATTTCCAATTCCTCCTTCTTCTAAATCAGCTGAAATTTATTACATTATCACCTTCCCTTGTCGGTCACAATGGGCGCGTGGTCTAAGGCATGAAATGTCTTCACTCGCTCGAGCGCTGGGATCGTGGGTTCGAATCCAACTCAAGATAAGGATGTCTGTGTATGCGTTTATTCTGTGTTTGTGTTCTCCTGTGTTTAAGTAGCGGCCTTGCGACGAGCTGATCACTCGTTAAAGGAGTCCTACCGTTTGTGAAAAATGATTACGAAACTGAAAATCAGAGGCCAGGGCCCAAGAAAGTGCTGTAGAACCACTGATGAATGAATGAATGAAATCACTTTCCTTTTTAACTTACACTCTGTTCCTTCACCTCCTCTTTAAGTTTCCCTTCTCCCATCAACATCATCATCATTAAACTTCAAAAAGTAACATAATACGTTACACTTGACAGTAAAATATCTCATGTAAAATTAATAGTTTAAGAAAATTTATGCTGTGTCCATAAACTGGCACATTCATTGTCAAATGCTGAAGTTACTGTAGTAGTGTACACCCCTCATTCGGGCTCGGAACATGCGGTTATAATCATAACCCACCGTAACTGACGTGATACACAGCCTCTGAGCGCAACGCAAGAGACTAAGATAACGCCTTGAGTGCAGGCAACACATTCAGCAGTACCGCAGCATGTGTCACGGAACTACCAGGTGCAGTATCTCTCCACAGCACCGTGGGTGATGAGGTTGTCTCCGTAAAATCGCAGGTGCCGGGATTCACACTTGGATTAAAAGCTTCAGCGCGTCATTCACAGGAAACAAAGCATGTCTGGCAGTCGTGTAACCATAAGAAGCTGTGGGCATACTTCTATATATATGCGGTTAATTCGTGTCACAACTCCACAGTGTATCTCGAAACCTCATAATATCGAAGTTAAAACCAAATGTGAAAAATTGTAACTCATCCTTGATGTCTTGAAACATTCGTCTGTAGACTTGATTTTGGCCTTCAAAATGCTTTTAACTATGTACATAGATAGGAATGTAAAGAATAATAGAAATCAAGTAAGCAAAAAAAGTTGTCCCCGTGCTTAACTAATTAAGCAAACTAACCAGTGCTACTCTGAGAAACTTCATAGAGAATTATACACAGTGCAAAGTGCCAGATGAATCTACTGTACGCAAAAATTACGTGAAGCAGTATTACGATCTTACAATTGAAATCATTAGAGATAAGATTCAAGGTAATTTTGTGTGGGTATCAATCGACGAAATGCAAGATTGAGAGGGACGATTTATTGCAAATTGTATAGTTGGATCCTTAATAAGAATGAGCAATCTACCCCATATCTTCTTGCCGTAGAGCAATTTGAAACCACAAATAGCTCCGCAGTTTCAGAATTTTTTTATCAAATCCATGAATTTACTATGGCCGAATGGCATTTAGTATGAGCGCGTGTTGCTCTTTGTGACTGATGCCGCAAGTTATATGATGAAAGCCGGTACCGCTCTTAAAGTTATATTTCCAAATATGAGACATTTGACTTGCCTTGCCCATGGATTGCAGAAACAATTCGTGCAAATTTTCCGCTTGTTGACAAGTTGGTGTCTTCTGTGAAGAAGGTATTTGTTAAAGCGCCATACAGAAAAGAAGCCTTGAAATCAGTAGCACCGAGCGTTCCACTTCAGCCAGAACCAATTTTAACGCGCTGGGGCACGTGGCTGTGTGCAGCGAGTTATTACACCGAACATTTAGAAGCAGTTAGGAATGTCGTGAATACATTTGATCCCAAAAGTGTAGCATCAATTCAAATCGCCCAAGATGTACTAAAAAACGCAGAACTAGAAACTAATCTTTCCTATATATCTGCTCACTTCTCTCATTCATCTTCCATCCGCCATTTCCTCATTGGAGGCAAACAATAGCAATACTACTTTGTACCAGCCGTTAAGTGTTTTCAAAACCACTGTTTCCAAATTGAATTCGGTTCCTGGAAGAGTTGGTGTAGTAAAGGAAAAAGTACACAGCATTATTCTTTAAAAAAAATCCAGGATATGAACAAATTTATGAAACTGAAGAAATTTTAGCCGGTAAACGTACTGAACTGCCAAGTAAAATCTCACTAACAGTGGAGCAAATAGCGGCTTTTGTACATGCGCCCCTAAGTTCCTGTGAGGTGGAAAGAAGTTATTACCGCTATAAGGACACACTACGAGGCAGCAGGAGGCGACTAACTGTGGAAAACCTAAAACATTTAGTAATTGTGAACTGTAATTGAAGAGAAGTTGAAAGTTCGGAGAGCTAAATGTGAGTACGATTGGTTTCTTTAAATTTGTAATGAACTATGTTGGCTTTGTTGCATGATTGGTATTTAAGTATAGCTTTTATTGCAAGTGATTCATTCAGTGATTACATAAAATGAAGTTAAATATTGATTTGTTGGTCTTAAAATAATGTAAAATCAATTTTAATATTTGGTATAATTTTTATGTGCATATTTTAGTGCATATTTCGAAAGTTCATGCATAAATGCATACATATTTAAGGGATTATTAGGGCATAAGTATCCGGTCCCTAAACAGATGACTAAGATCAAAGATAAAAAATGTCACTGCTTACCTAAGTGCCATCTACATACGGGTAGTAGAAATAAGAAGATATGCTTTCTTCACACTCGTGCCATCTGTTTTCTTAATGTGGAACTACTTCTCAAAGTTTTTATAGTTGAGAAATCCAGATATCGCTAGGCTGTAGTGACGGGACCAACAACAATGTTGCCAATTATATGGTTTCAATAACAAAGAAAAAAACCCCAGGATAGTTTTAATTACCGCATAAAGCTTTAAAGGTTAGCCTTTCAATAATCTTCTAATGTTGGATGTTTTTTCACAGTAATGAGACATAAAATACTGACGTCAGTCAGTTAATACTGTTCATTACATTGTTCGCGTCTCAAGAGTGTTATTGTCGAAATAAATAACACACTTTAACCAGCGTATAAGAAACAAATGTTACACTGTGTATTAAAAGCAGCTTCCACAGAGAATGTAATTTCTTAGATTACTGACGACGCTTTATGCATTAATGATGTCATTTACAACAATCTGTAACTTATATTTTAAACCGATATTAACATATAATGCTGAAGCATGGGCCCTTACAAACAAAAGCGAAGTCTAAGCAAATATTTAAGAAGTGCTGAAGAAAACACAAGCAAGGAATGAAATATTTTAGAGAAAATTTTGCAGTTCAAAAGTTTTAACAGAATTAGACGAAAATCGACTATAACGGGTTGATCACGTAGAAGGAATGGATGGAACAAGGGCATGAAATTTAAATTTAAAGGAAAGAGACATATGGGACGATTCAGAGCAAGATGGTTCAGCCGGGCGCTAAGGAAAGAGCTTGCAAGAAATTTGAAGAGGAAAAATTCTGGGGAACTTCTAGTTCATCAACCCGCATAAAACGGAAACGAGAGCAGAAGAAGGGAAGATGAGGTTACAGAACTCGGGTCATAACACAACAGTCTTCAGGGATGTGACACCGTTCAATCTGGTAGATCACTGAATAACGGTCCTGGCCCGGAGGTCGTGCGCTTCTCGAATTTTTCAGACACTTGAATAGTTCAGTAAAGTAGGCCACCACTATTTTCACATCGTTTCTAATTTGCCACTGAAATCAACTAATGAAACGTTAAATCGTTCATTCGTTCAGGTGCCTACAGACGAATGGACGTAGCAAATTTTCGCCTCTAGCGGGGCAGTGGTTGTCGTTTGTCGTTGTGCATCTTCGGATCAACCCAAATATTCATTCCGTTACAACAGGACCAGGAGAGAACACCAATAAGTGGCAGTGTTTCAGTCGGTATTACAGCGACGAACTTCAAGGAGAGAAATGTCTTCTAGAACAGCGATTCTCAATTGTTTGCAGCTTGGGTTCCGCTGTTCGTTTTGCCAGAGAGCCGTAGTAGCACAGAGTAAAGCTGTATCTCTCTGTAACAGACTATGGTTGTGAGGCGTCGAGGCTCCCACATTTTCTAGACAATTGGCTCACACAAGGCGGTGAGGTTGTTAGCCTTACACTCAGCCCACCCTTTACGCCCCAGGAAGATTCCTGGTACTCATTTCTGTTAGAGGCTGAGTCGAACCCAGGGTCATAGTGCGGCAGGAAGGATTAGGTAAATTGAGAAAATCCAGTGACCCCATTGGGAATCGAACCCGAGATCTTCCGGCTTGCAGCATAGTACCACAACCAACTACGCTACCGCGTGACCGTCATGTAGGATGCGTCCCACTGATTGAGAAAAACTGTTCTAGACAGTTCTCAACATGTTTAAATCTCTCGAGCTGCACTTCCGGAGCGTTTCAAAGTCCACTGCCTACACATCCAGAGTGCACCTCAAGGGCTGTAGTATCTGTGGACCGCAGCCAGAAATGGGAATTGTCATACACACCCGTTGTTTTCTCTGTGCCAATTCCACTAGTAGCTATTAAATTACTGAACGCTGTCTTGAACGCTACGTCCTCTGCCCCTCTCACACAGAGATACGCTTATCAGCTTACTGCTCCAGTTCCCCCGAACATAGTTTCCCGTTTGCTGGCCACCAACTGGCGCGATTCCTAACCTACCACACTGCACCGCGTAGTGGCCAACCCTGTGAACGTGCTTCACTAACTTAGTGCGAAAACATGAAGACGTATGGGGGGAGTTGAGGTCTACTTCCACGATTCCTAACCTCAGCGGTCAGCTTCACGCCCTCTGCGAAAATACCCGGTACCCATTGTATAGGAGGCTGGGTCCGGTCTGGACGTTATGCACTAGAGATAACCCCCTTGCTGGATGACGGAAGGATCGAACTGCGATTCCTCGGTCATCCAACCCGTAGCCTAGACGCTAATTAATTAAGCACGGAGTCCCGATAGCTGTCAGTACAGCGACAGGCTATGGGCTGGACGGCCGGGCTTCATTCCCGGCAGGGACAAGAATTTTCTCTTTTCCAGAACTTTTGGACCGGCTCTGGCGCCCACCCAGTGGGTCCCAGGGGTAAAACAGCGGGGGACGTGAAGCTCACCATTCACCTCCATCTTGTGCCGAGATCAAGAATGATGGAGCTATACCTCTATTCCCCCATACGTCTTCGAGGCATGCTGCTTAATTAATTAAGTCCAAGGCCAACTTCATTTTACCTTACCAAGCCATGAATACGTATAGGGAAACGAAGGTATAGCTCCACTCTTCTTAATCTCAGCATTAGATGGTGAGTGGTCAGCTTCACACCCCGGAAACTTTACCGCCAGGGTAACAGCCGCCAGTACTCATTGTACAGGAGGTTAGGTGGGCCCCAGGGCCGGTATGGATGCTGTGGACAAGTGAATCGAACTCCTGTTCCTCGACCGTCCATCCAAGGAGCTGGGATTCGGTTCCAGGAATAGGCAAAATACTGCAACAAAGAGAAGTCGTGACAGACAAGCGGTGGGTGGGACTGATCGGCCCTGAACATTTCACTGTACACTTCAGTGCAGCAACAGCAAACTCTGGGTTTCGTGCCAAGTCACGCAGATGCTCGAAGTTCGTGAAGCAACCCCGGGCGTGCTTTGGGAATTCCCTCTTTTTCTCTTCGTTGAAGAATTACGAGCAATAAAACCCACAGCGCAGAATCCTTCTTGGGATGTCAATATTAGCTCAGCTGATCTAGAAATATCTTGCCTTTCATGGTTCCTGAATGTTCGTTACCGTGTTCTCAATAGCTCGTAAATAAAGCCGTTAATACAGAAATGACCGTCGAGTGACCCTTTGATATTTTGTTTACGAGAGTAATGTGAGTCAGGCCTACGAGAGAGCGAGGAAGTTGCGTATCCACGGAGTCTGCGCAAGAGATGTTCCGCCAGCTGACTCATCCCCCCTCAACAACCAACAGGACGGACGCTTTGACCCACAGTTGCTAATCGTTCCAAAACATGTTAATTTATTGGAGAACACAGCAGAAGCAACAAAGTTAATGCGTGGTCTCAGGCCGCTCAAACTACTGGATTAAGGGGTCGAATCGCATTCAAAACGTGTTTCTGTGAGTTGGGGGCACTGTGAGTGGTTAGCTAAACGCCCCGGCCTCTTTAGACTCGAGGTAAGTGCTCCCGTACCCAATGAATAAGAAGATGGGCTCCATTGCCCGTCTGGACGGTGCTGTGAGGAGAACACTCTCTTGGCCCTGGCGGAAATAGAACCCCATCAAGTGCCGCGGTTAAGACTACGTGGATCCATACCTCCATTCTCCCATACGTCTTTGTGGTGACTACTTAGGAAGACTGAGGAGCCGTGCTGTCTGAATACGCATGTTTGTCCCTGTGGTCTTTAGGTTACGACACCGTCCAGTCTGGTGAATGGCTTAGGAGGAACATAGTGCCTACATCTGAAGTCGAAACGTTAATGTCATCATACCAGACCTAACGGTCTCACAGTCCAGAAGAACAGAATAGAAATCTTCGCAATCCTTGTAACTTCGAATCTTATACAGTACCCACGGTTTTCGCGCGCGCTCTCGAGTAATGGAATCACGTATTCGACTCCTGTTCATGACCGTTAATTTGTCCGACTTTCAAGTTGTGCTGTAACGGTAGAGGCCTTGGGTTCGTGTTATCCCCCACGTATGGAATCTTACTCCTTGTATCAACCCTCTGAAACGCGGAGTTGGTAGATTCGTAAATAATAAGGTTTTTTTTTTAATTCGCTTAGTGGGGGTGGAGTCCAGCTGGGTCCACTCGGCACGGCGGCCACTGATTGGCCTATTGTAGCCTGCCCCGGGTGATTATGATGATGGAGAATTTGGTGGAATGAAGATTGTCAGGGGAAAACGAAGTACTCGGAGAAAACCCGCCCCAGCGCCACTTTGTCCACCACAAATCCCACTTGAACAGAAACGGGATCGAACCCGGGCCAAATAATAAGTTACTTCAAAGCCCAGTTCCTGCCTCACAGAAAACACATTACGTCTCTGTTACAAACAACAACTGGCTAATGCTTCTTAAGGAAATGTCTGTTGCTCCGAGAATCATAAACAGGTAGTGTGTGGGTTTCTAAATGTCGAGATTTTAATGTCCACGCAGATGGTACCTCTAGTTACCACTGTGACTTAAGGATCAGCAAGGATATGGGACAGTCTGTAGCATAAATGAGGCCAGCCTCGACTCCCGCTGTCGAAATAAGATGAATTTCATTTATTTGTTCTTAAATATAATCAGAATTTCCAAGTCAAGGAGGATGAGATGAGCAGGGCATGTAGCACTCCTGGGGGAGAAGAGGAATCTGAACTGTGCCACATTTTGAAAACATCTGTTGCCTATCTTCATGTCATGATTTTGCCCCGCATTTTGCTGACGAGACAGACCAACCTCTGTACTAGAGTCAATTAAAGTTCGCGTGTTTCTCTTCATGGTATCTACATTATCACCCAGTGTATTCACATCAGCAGAGACCAACAGCTGATATACCTAAGAGCGCTGACCCGATGTACATTCAATAACTGAGAGAAGTAGTTCCTCCACTTATTCAAAATGTTGTGAGAATCTGCAAGCAGATCACCATTCTCATCGTTCACTAAGTTACTGCTAGGCTGGTAACCCCTCTTAAAGCGGCCTCCGTAGTCTAGAGGTAACGTTCCCACCTCATGACTCATGGTACGCGGGTTCAAACCCGGCGGAGGTCGTGGAATTTTTAAGGGCGGAAAAATTCAGGGAACAAGTCCTCCGGGAGAGACTTCAAGCTGTGGGTCCCGTGTCTTAGCTTTACGGCACGTAAAAGAACCTCGTGTCTCCAAAGGAGGTTACTGAGCCAAATTCAAGGACGTTTCCCGCCCAACAGTAGTCTCTAACAACTCTGATAGATGGGTGAAGCATTATAGATACCGACAAGCCAATAGAGGCCGAACTCGCTGGCTCGGTCGGGACTGATGGTACGCACCAATATCGGTAGGGTATAGAGACTGGTAGAATATCATGGAGGGAAGCACAATGGACCAATACTGGTCTAAGTGCATGGGGAAACCCACCCTCTCCAATAACTAACTAATCCCTCTTAAAGTCATTTATTCCTCTATAGAGGTCTCTGAATGTTCTTGTTCTTACTGTTCATTGCAAGCTCATCAATTTTGTCTTTCAGATATTCCCTCTTTTTGTTCCTGAAATGCCTGCTGGTTTCGCGTCTTATATTGTTCACATTATCCCCATTTAACTCGCTTGGATCCTGTAACCACTGCAATCTGGCCTGCTTTCTTTGATCTCATAATTTTAAGCATCCTTCTTCGAAGCATGGCTGTCCTCGGTACTCACTGGTTTAAAGGCTTGACGTCCCTAGAGCCGGTCTGAGTGCTGGGGAAAAGAGATAAATTTCTTTCTCTTACCGGGTATCGAACTCCGAGCTCCTAAATTATGCAGCCAGTAGCACAGTCACTATAGTGACTGAGCCATCCTGGTTTTTACAATAACCTTCGGTCACTGTCATTTTAAGTTAAACTGCATAAACAGCAATTAAGAGAGACAGCCTCATTAATATCTACTGAAAATGAGTAATGATCCTTTGAGTTTTACCTCCACGTCCCGTATACGCCTTGAATGGATATAGAATTGTTTAGTCGCTATATTCAGAGCGGCTGACATACTAAACTAACTGGGGTCAAGGCGAGAAGAGCTAATGGTTCACCATTTAATTTCAGAGTCCTGAATGCGTGGAACTCCACTGTCACGCCCCTTATGTGACTTTATGTCGCCGTGTTAGGCAGAAGGTCGGGTTAGGTCAGCTGGCGAATTGCGCTGATGTGGGCCAGAGTACTGGGATTCGATTCCGAACAGGGAGAACACGATATTCAGACCGGAGTACAGAGACCAGGCACGAATGCATGGAGCTTTTCCTCCAGGGCCAGTGTCCCTGCGCCGAGGTTACCTTGCGCGAGAGCAGTGCAGGCCGGTTCTTCCGCCAGCAGAATGCACGGTCGGTCACGTGTCTTCGCGCCCACAATGCAGCAGCCGACTGCAAGCGGCCAGAGGAGTGAGTAATGGAGCGCAGAAGTGTGGCCAAGTTTCACCGTGCTTCCGAGGACTTCAAGTCGGCGTCCTGCCCGGCCCTAATCGCCCTTATCGACCGCCGAGGTAAGCACACTGCTTTCTTATGGACCGAGCATGTGTACCGGCGGAGTCAAGTTCACAAACTGCCCCTTTGCGGGGGTTGAACAGAGGGGGGACGCACAACAATCGCTTGTGGTCGTGGTGCAAGGCCCGGTTAAGGCCCACCACTTATTAATTTATTCATCGGTCATTGTCTTCACTGAGTTATCTCGTGGCTTTCCCCGGAAATTTGAAAGGCATGCAAAAAACAAAAAAGGTCAAGAAATTGTCTGGAACGTTACGTTCCTGAGACGGTGACTATGAATATCACTGCGCTCTATAATATGACCCCGTGTAGTTCGGTACATAAGAACCAGCATTTCGAATTAACTTGCTGTCTCCATTTCCAGGGTAGGAATTAATTTCCTCTCAAAAGCTTATTAGCTATCAGATTACACGGTGTCGCTTTCCAGAAGGCCTTAATACTGATACTCACTGCCATGACAACTCTAGGTTAATGTGTTCTGGGATGTGACTCCACTGGTACCAACGTTTCGGAGAGATCTGCCTACTCCTTCTTAAGTGTAGAAAGCAGATTCTTCCGAAACGTTGGTACGTATCTACCAAACTGTATGGAGTCACATCCCTGAAGACCACAGCCTGAGGATCTCCCAGTGTTATTGTATCAGCGCTTTCCCGTATCAGCCTGTGTGCCGACTACAAGCGTTGTTGCTACGTCACAATAGCCGCCTGTCTTGCTCTGACATATCCCCGAGGTCACGGTTGGCCATAACCTCCCTGTTCCACATCATCGAACCTGTATGACTTACGCAGCTGGAAAAACATCGTTAAATAACCCATGTGTTGAAGAGTACTGTTTACAGGGATGTAACGCCGTTACCGACGTTTCGGGTCGTCGAAGAATAAGCCAAGCGACTTTTATTGCTTAGTTTACCCCTCGACGCGGAAGATGGGTGCAGTACATTCCTCTAGACCTCAGTTAACGTCTGCAGGACTTGCATGACGGCATAGCTCATAAACTGTTCCTCTTCATAATCACCGCTGTAACTGCAAATCCGACAATCCGCGTGATGTTTTGTGTTTTGATATACTGCGCCTGAGAGTGTGTTGTTTCCTGGTTTGTTAAGATCGTAGGTTATGACATCATCTGCCTGAAGGACAGAGCCAGTCAAGGGCTAACAGGAGTTGTCTGTATTCTCTCAGCAATTATATGTTCATCTGCCGTGAGGTATCAATACTGTGTCCGACATAAAAAGCTACACCTGTTTTCTTTTTGCCAGTAGGAAGACGCGATCGTGGAATTCATGTAATAGTATATAGAAATTCAGTTCGTACGTCACTGGGAACACATTACGTGTCATAAGCACCGACTGGTTTATGCTATTCAGCAAAATAAGCGCTATTTACTGTAAAGGCGCGTCCACATTACTCGTACTCGTGCTCGTGTGACTCGCTATGCTCGCGAGTAATGTGGATGATATGACAAGTCACGAGTCAAGCAAATTTAAAATTTTTCATTTAAAAACTATAGCCAATAAATTAAAATACGACTACAGCCTATACACACTACGAGTAAATATACGGACCCTCACGCGCCGAAGCCTGGCGAGCAACTGAAGTAGTCCGGACGAAGATTTAATAGCACAGGTAAAAGCCAGACGAGTCTCCCGACGAGCACAAGCCTGGCGAGCACGAGCACGAGTAATGTGGACGCACCTTAAGAATCATACGAAGCATTGTAGGAAAATTGCAGGAGTTTCTGTATGTTAAAGCAGGAGGTACATTTCCAGACATGCAGGGTACCTGCGGATATGCGAAAAGTCGACAGAGGTGGTCCCGTAGAATGTGGGTTGAGCATAGGGCTAACAAATCCGCCCCCGTATTATTAAAAAATCTATGAACTTGAATTCTTTTGTCCTTGTGTTTAATTAAATACCAGGCCATGAAGAAGTGTGGGAGCAGTGAAGATATCTCACCTAAAATTAAATAATAAAATTATATTAACTGATAATATTCATTTGCTTCCAATGTATAAGCCTGCATTTGATGGAGGTGAGTGATCTATTTGACTCTCCGGCCGCTTTATCTCTTGGGGAAAGAGTCCCGCTGTCCTTTGGATAGGTGTTGGGTGGGCCCCAGGGCCGATCTAGATGCTATCGAAAAGAGAAGGATCACTTTCCCCTGCAGGGAATCGAACAACAATTCCTCGGTTGTTCGGCCAGTACCCTAGTCACCATTGTAACCTGTTCCGACGAAAATGTAATACTTCGAAAATGAAAGTGTGGACTGGATTTATCAGGCTCGGGACAGCGGCAGGTGGTGGACTCTTATGAACAAATTAATGGACCCTAGAGTACCATAAAAGGCAATGAATTTCTTTACCACCTGAACGACTGTCAGCTGAAAAACTGCTCTTTGTTATACTCATGAGGAACGGAGGTCGTGGAATTTTTAAGGGCGGAAAAATTGAGGAACAAGTCCTCCGGGGGGTCCCGTGTCGTAGATTTACGGCACGTAAAAGAGCCTCATGTCTCTAGGAGACCTCAGCAAAATTAGGCAACAATTTCCCGCCCAAGTAGTTTCCAATGCCTCTGGTAGATGGGGGAAATATCAAGTACCGACGGCCGACCTCGTTGGCTGAACGGGGCTGATAGCACGCACCAGTACCGGTAGGGTATGGCGACAGTAGAAATTAAAGGGGGACGCACAATGGACCAATAACTGGTCTAAGTGCATGTGGAAACCCACCCCCTCTAATAATAATAATAAATACTCATGAGGAAAGCCAGGAGTCGTTGAGATGAACATACAGCCTTCATCTTCAGCAAGCTTAGTTTAGCCCCCGAGGCGTCGGGCTCCCTCTCAACTACACGACGTTACAAGCCAGAGAACCGTCCTCGTCACAGTTTGTAAAGCGCGCGTGTGCGCGGAAGCTATGCTAGCGGTGCCCGGCACCTTCAGACCCCCCCCCCTACCAGTGCACCCCTCCGCCCGCTTGACCGTGACATTGCATGTTTCTGTCCCACGGAATCCGATTCGCTTGACCTACAAAACAAGAAGTACAACGGCCGTAAATGCTACCATCGAGTTGTCCTCGTGCAGCTGTTCTAGCAGCGTTTTGCTTTCCTTCATTCCATCTCTCCCTTATCGCTTGCACTTTCTTGCTCTCTTTCTGTTGTAGCTCAGTCAGTGTGGTGACTAAGATGTGGACCGGATGACCGTGGAATCTGCTTCTCTCCTCCGCAGCCCACACAATCTTTACAATGCGTATTGGGGCGCTCTTTCCCCGAGGATAAACCGAACGGGGCATGAACCTGACCAGTCACCTCCAACTAGTGCCGAGGTCAACAAAACGTGCATGTATAGACGTGTTCATGGCGTAGTGCATAATTAGTTAAGTGCAGGCACAGCTTTACCTTTTTGCCATGAAAACACATGGGAAAGTGGAGGTAGAGCATCAAAATTCTTGACCACGTCACTGGATGGAGGTGAGTGTTAAGCTTCACTCTCCGGCCGCTTTAACCCCGGGAAGTCGGTCCCCGTACACATTGCTTAGGTAACGCCGTGTGTTACCAGTTACAATTCTGAGTACTTCGGCTGATGGCTACTACCGTGTTGTATAAATGTAACAGTATTCACTGTAGCCCCAGTGCCAAAGTTATAGCACTGTTCGTTGAATTGTTTTGCCGTTTTTTTTTACTTCGTGGCCCCTAGTCCGCAAGCAAACTATACCGACCGAGCGACCGCCGCTTGTCGGCGAAGTTAGTGCCAACTTTTGCGGATGGAGGGTGTCGCGTGATCAGCGCAACGGATCCCCACGGCCGTTAATCTCGGTTTTCTAGACCGGAGCCGCTACTTCCTTGAAATAGTGTCACAGTTATCCTCAGGAGGCTGCGTACGGTGCCAAATACGCCAATTAAAGTCGATACAATATTTCGGCGTTATTCCTTAAGTATTAGCGTACTGACCAGCAAGGTAGCCATGCCTCGGTCTAGAACGGGTACATCTGCGAGGAACAAGTGAGAGGCGCAAAGGAAGCGTGCAGATGGATACTGGATACAAACGGAACGCCTCCCGCGGAGCACTGGCTGTGTCAGTAACCAAGGACGTCTGCAATCACATTGATCACGTTGCCATGGGAACGCGAACACACACGCCCTCACATGTGGCTGCGTGCCGACGCGTTCCGCAACAATGGAACAATTAAATATAACGTAGAAGCTCGTATTCCGGATTCGGGAGGCCCAAGGTTCGACTCTAGTTCGGGTTACTCTCTGTCGTGACGAAGGATCTTCGTACTTTTCCTGCATCTTTCGAGGCGAGTCGCGGAACAGTGTATCTTCTAACAGAGATCGCATTTCCAATGAATCTGCGTCTTCTACCCTGAAGATGGAGCAGAATATTCCTCCGATACGTCAGTACACAGCGTCACATGCAAGAAAAGCAGTCGTGAGAACTCTGGTGTCCCCGGGCGGGACGAGAGGCCTCTGTTCAGTGGAGTTCAGTGCAACACAGTTCACACTCAATGGGCACTATATGGAGGTGAGTGGTCAGCTTCACGCCCCAGCCGCTTTACCCCCGGTACCCATTGCATAGGAGGCTGGGTGGGCCCCATGATCTGTCTGGACGACGTGGAGAGGAGAAGAATCGTGCTCCTACCAAGGCTCGAACTCCA
This sequence comes from Cryptotermes secundus, assembly GCF_002891405.2. Taxonomy (NCBI): domain Eukaryota; kingdom Metazoa; phylum Arthropoda; class Insecta; order Blattodea; family Kalotermitidae; genus Cryptotermes; species Cryptotermes secundus. The sequence continues at coordinate 288,937 of NW_019743179.1, read as the reverse complement.
CCGTCACCGCGTAGCCTGTCGCTATACCGACTGAGCTATTCCGGCTTCCTTGATCCCTATTTATTCTTTATGTGAATATTATGTTTGGCTGGCACACTGTTGAACTCAATATCTGAATCATGAAGTAGCCGTTATCTCAAGCGCTTACAAAATCATAAGATTAGTTTGCTGTTCTATGGCTATGCATGCCAGAAAGTAGTTACGAATGGGAGCAGAAGATGTCAGCAATAAGCGGAAGTGGTAATTATACTTCAGTCGGTATTACAGTGTCCACCTCTGCCAGGAAGTCATCACAGCCAATCTCCAGATAAAACATACAGTCACCGATTAGTGAGCAGCTGAAGTGTCCCTGTGATTAATTAAACATCGCGCCATGATGACATATGGGGAGTGGAGGTACAGCTCCAGACATTCTTAATCTTGACATTAGGTAGAAGCGAGAGGTCAGCTTCACGTTCCGGCCGCTTGACCACCGGGAAAGAGTCCTCAGTACCCACTGGATAGGAGACCCTCACAGCCTGTATGGACGTTGTGAGGAAGACAGAGTTATCTGTTTCTGTCTTCCATTCACTGTACTAACTGAGCTATCCTGTCTCCCGCCCCTCTTGGTGTCTGCTGTTATTCCATCAGGTTCATAATCACATTATCACGTGTCTGTCTCTCAAGAACTTTCCGGCTTGGCGAGGTTAAGTATTTTTGACGAATTGTACCAGCCCCGGATGATGATGATGATGATGATGATGATGATGGATGATGGATGTTGAGCAGTCGATGGAATGAGAATTGGCAGGGGAAACCGAACTAGTTTAAGAAAACCTGCCTGAGTGCCACTTTGTCCATCACAAATCCCACATGACCTGGCCTGGGATCGAACCAGGGCCACCCCGGTGGGACCCGGCGAATGGCCGTCTAGACTATGCAAGCAGTCACAGCAATTTCAACAGGCTCTGTGTTTGCTCTGCGTTTGTGTCGTGTCAGGGATGGTTTAAGCCCGCAGAGAGCCCTGTCACACCCTGAAGCCATCCTCGCCCATGCTGATTGTCGTATCAAAGCGTGTGACCGTGTCACAGTCCGCATTTCCGACCACAACAGAAACACTTGTCGCCGGAACCAGTAAGAATTGGTTTCTCTCTCGTGCGAACAAGTCCTGATGACGTCAGTCTCTGTTTCCATGCTGGGTTACCAAGGTTACGCGAGCTTCATCCCAGGGCTCTGTTGAGTACCATAAAGCTGTAGTGGATACCCGGTGGCCACGTGGTACACGTCGGACCCCCTAGGGCCGGAGAATTTTCAGAACCACAGGTAGTGAATTTATTTCGGTGCCAAGTAACTAACTGCATGAAGCTGAGCCCTTCTTCAGAACCCGTCAATTCTGCAGCTACTCAAGAAATTCTGAACATTTTATGGAACCTGATGGTTCATTACCGTGTTCACAAGAGTCCTCCACTAGCCCCTATCCTGAGCCAGATCGCTCAAGTCCATACCACCCCAGCCTACCTCTCTAGGATCCATTTTAATATTGCCCACCCACCTACGTCTTGGTCTTCCTACTGGTTCCTTTCCTTCTGGCTTTCCCAATATCCTATATGCGTTCCTCTTCTCCCCATTCCTGCTACATGCCCTGTCCATCTCATCCTCCTTGACTTGACCATTCTAATTATACTCGGCGAAGAGTACAAGCTATGAAGCTATTACGGTACCAGAACACTTAAGGTAAGGCAAAGTTGTTCCCGTGCTTAATTAAATACTACACCATGAAGATGTATGGGGAAGCGGAGGTATAGCTCCACCATTCTTGAACTCTGCACTAGATGGAGGTGGGTGGTCGGCTTCAAGCCCCGGCTGCTTTACCCTCGTGCCCATCGGATAGGAGCTGTGTGGGCCCCAGAGTCGATTTGATTGTTGTGGAGAAGAAAGTAATCTTGCCCCTACCAGAAATCGAACCCCAGCCGTCCATGCCGTAGTCCATTGTGCTTACTGAGCTATCCCGGATATTAGGGGTAAATAACAGTACAAAGAAAGGCAACATGTACGCCTTGGGCCGGTGGGCTAGTGTCGGACTACGGGTGATGCCGGGTTTGAAAGGTGCGACGCCACTGAAGTCGAAATACCAGAGTTTCATGGCGGGTTCGCAACAACTGGAGAGTCGTGGAGTCTGATAGTGGGCTGTTCCACCAAACATCTGTTTCGGAAAAATGAGATAGCAGTGAAGGACGCTTTGCGTGATGATGAACAAATGTTTCTGGGTACATCTCGACAGCAACTTGATCATCAACTCGCTAAGTGCTTATGAGAGCGAAAAATGCTTCAAACAAAAGTTGTAGGGGAAAGTTAGACACGCATCTTATATTTATGTAAGATTTGAGGTGTTCACGGCGTGGGTGTGGCGCCGTGTGCATCTTGTGTGAACCGAAGTTCCTCCGAAACGTCTGTTCACACGGAGCCACATCCCAGAAGACGGCATCCTTCGTCATGTATTAAGTTTACATTGTCCGTATGCCGTACGGATTTCGATATAATTAAACAAAAATGGTTTTCATGGCTTCACCCCACGTGTCGAAATCCGTTAAACTGGTGTTGCCCTCTATTGCCGCGCCCCTCGCGCCCCCGTTTTACCATGTTTAAAAATCATAATTCGTTTAAAAAATTTAGATGCAGTGGACGTTTCGGAGGAAAATAATGCTTCAGAATTAAGCAGTAAGCGAAGTAAACAACCAGAAATACGTACACAGCAAACATAGCTTGCTTGATGTATTGTTTAGCCCTGAAAATGGAGGCAGGACGTTCTACGAAATGTGGATGAATCCATCGGAGTGCATGGTGTCACAATTCCAAGACTCTAATTCTCTTCATGGGCACCAGTGTGAGCACGTGGTCAGCGCAACGAATCCCCACGGCCGTTAATTTCGGTTTTCTAGACCGGAGCCGCTATTTCCTTGAAATAGCTCCTCAATTACCCTCACGAGGCTGAGTGGACCCCGTTCCAGACCCACTACTTCTCGGAAAATCTGGTAGCGCCGGGAATCGAACCCGGGACCTCTAGATCTGTAGCCAGGAACTCTGAACACTAGAACACAGAGGCGGTCACGATGACTGTAGTGAGACTGTAAATCTGTAATTCGAACCCAGTCAACAGTCACACGTACCACGTGACAGGACGTATGGGAGAGTTGAGGTATAGGTCCAAACATTCCTAACTTCGACATTAGACGGATGCGAATGGTTAGCTTCACGGCCCGGCCGCTTTATCCCGTGGAATCCCCTCTACCCCCCGTCTGAGTTGTATTGGAGGCTGGGTGGCGTCAGAGCCAGTCTGGATGCTGTGGAGAATATTACAATTTTTCCCCTTGTCAGGAATAGAACCCTGGATTCAGCGAGAAGCAGCAGTGCCGTAGGTGTGATGAGACTGAGAAACACTATCCAAAACGTTGGTACCAGCCTGCAAATAAACACGGGGTCAGAACCCAGAAGACCACAATTTAGATCCTCGAGTCCTGTACAGGTGTCACTCCAATGAAGTGCTATAGGAGCTTAGTAAGTTCATCTCCGTGCTTAATTAAGCACCTCACCATGAAGACGAATGCGAGAGCACTTCTAACCTCGGCTGTAGATGCAGGTCGTGGTAAACTTCACAACCCGGCCGTTTTACCCTCGGGGAAAGAGCCCTCGGTACAATTGGTTAGGAGGCTGGGTGGGCCCCAGAACCGGTCTGGACGCTGTGGAGCAGAGAAAAATCTCTGCCGGGAATTGAACCCCGAGCGTCCAGCCCGCAACCTAGTCACTATGACGACTGAGCTGTTGTGGTTCACACTTTCGTAAGGAAACCGCGAGACGAGCTGTGAGTGTGCGCCTGACTCATCAGTCTGGCGATACGTGACGCCGGCTGCTTCCGCCCAGCGCGTCTGATAACCGCTTGTTGCCACGTTGCGCAGTGAAACAACCGCACAACGCAAGGCGTACCTAATAATCCGTGCCCTGTAGTCCGCAAGCGAACTATACTGACCGAGCGATCGCAGCTTGTCGGCGAAGTTAGTGCAAATGAACCCCCACGGCCGTTAATTTCGGTTTTCTAGACCGGACACGCTATTTCCTTGAAATAGCTCCTCAGTCATCCCCACGATGCTGATTGGACCCCGTTCCAGGCCCGCTACAGGAATGCCACAATACAGACGCGTTTAACAGCGCACTGTAGAGGAGGTTCTCCGTCGATTTGCCGGATGATGTACATCGACGTACTGAAGTGTTAAATGAGCGCCGTAAGCGGGAAACGTCTGAAATTGGGGACAGCTTATACTAGTCACGAAAAAGTCACAACAAATTAATCGTTTTAGGATCGAATGAATTCTGTGCTTTGCATCCTGGGTCACGAATCCTGTAGGTAACTTGGGATAAGGGCCGCGCCATAGCTCAAGCGGTTAGTCGCAGGCTTCCCACCGCGGCGGCCCGGGTTCGATCCCGGGTCTGGTCAAATGGGATTTGTGGTGGACAAAGTGGCGCTGGGGCGGGTTTTCTCCCAGTACTTCTGTTTTCCCTGCCAATCTTCATTGCACCAAATTCTCCATCATCATAATCACCCGGGGCAGGCTACAACAGGCCAATCAGTGGTCGCCGTGCCGAATGGACCCAGCTGGACTCCACCCCTCACTAAGCGAAAATAACTTGGGAAAGCCGGAGGAAGCGAGGAAGATACTACACTCTGATTCAAAAAGCACGCGCCGTTTCGCCGAATACAATTTTTGACTTACATAATTTTCATTCACTTCGTCCTGCTGATTGCTGTCCCGAGTTGTTTCCTCGGTTTATGTAACAGCTCTGTTTCAACTGCACAGGTTTATAGCTGCTGATATGAACAGAATATTTAAATAGTGAATTCGTGGGATATTTATCCAACTGTTTGAACTTGAAGCAGATGGACAAAGGAACACTAGGACAAACAAATACAGGGGATGAGAATGGAATATGGGCGAAAAGGTAAAGGAGATAAAGGTACGAATCTTCATGTAATAAATGAAGACACACTGCGTTCGATTTTCAACGGACGTCCCAGTCCCACAAAGAATGTGTGCGACGTGTACGGAAACACGTCTAATCAGCACGGCGCATGCTCGAGGCCATTTCCTGACATGGCAGCTTTAATAGAAAACGACTCCATCTTTTGATACCGCTGTCTGCTACACACTGCCATGCACTTACAGGTACACACAGACGTTTTTGTGAGGTTGCTGAATGTTCAGTAGAACCCGTAGGAATCACAGCGCATGTGTCGTTGCACCCAGCGGCCCCTGACAGGTATGCTACCATGTCATTACCCTCGATTGCATTCCACCGACTGTTCTAAAAAATTACAATTCTATACCACAAAACAGGGAAAAAGTGTTGCTGTTATATGAATCGAATTTAATGTAACTCTTTGTGAGTAGGGTATGTTGCTGCTGGCCCTCGCTAGCACAGTCATTCTTGGTTCCGTGTCCCGCAGGACTAGTGTCTAGGCCTATGCACAAATGTGACTTTCCTGTGGGATTCCTAACGCGGACCTGAAAGAGAATACCGGAAGATACTATGGCAGTGTGCAAGTATTGCGAACAAGTTGCACAGTGGTTAACCATACGTTCAGAATTAAAAATATCAAATTTGACTGGGAAAACAGAAAGACAAAAATAAAAGAGGCAAAAGTAAAGCTGCCCCTGTAACAGGCCGTGGAGGACCATAGGGTTGTGAGACGTCAAGGCTCCCACATTTTCTAGACAATCGGCTAACAGATGACGGTGATGTCAACTTTACGCGCCGGCCGCCCTTTACCCTAAGGAAGAATCCTGGTACTCATTTCTGTTAGAGGCTGAGTCGACCCCAGGTCCATAGTGCGGCTGGAAGGGTTAGGTCAACTGAAAAATCCAGTGACCTCATGGGGAATCGGACCCGCGACCTTCCTGCTTGTAGCATAGTGCCTGTGCCAGCTGCGCCGCCGCAAAAAGATATGCTGCAAAGGCGTTCTCAGTATCACGACAGACAGACTCCCAGGGATATTAATAAATTAAATATCCAGAGGAAACTCATTTATCGGACGCTCATTTCCCTTGAAGTCGGAAACAGGCCAATTGCCCCTGATAGTTAAGAAGAGGAAGAAGAAGAAGAAGAAGAAGAAGGTTTGACTTAGGCACTGATCAGTATTTCCCAGCACTGTTAGCATGCATCGTACTTAAAACCTGCAAATGATTGAATAATAGGTACAGCTGACCCAACACAAAAAATACGCCGTAGCCTGTAGTCCGAAAGCGAACTACACCGACCGAGCGACCGCTGCTTGTCGGCGAAATTAGTGCCAACTTTAGCGGACAGAGGGTTTCACATGGTCGGCGCAACGGATCCCCACAGTCGTTAATCTCGGTTTTCTATACCGGAGCCGCTATTTCCTTGAAATAGCTCCTCGGGTATCCTCACGAGGCTGAGTGGACCCCGTTCCAGACCCGCTACTTCTCAGAAAATCTGGTAGTGCCGGGAATCGAACCCGGGACCTCTGGATCTGTAGCCAGGATTATTATTATTATTATTATTGTGCTATAATTAGAGTTTGCCGGTCACAGTGGCCTCGCGGTCTAAGGCATGAACCATCTTCGCCCGCTCGAGCACTGGGGTCGCGGGTGTCATGGATGTCGGCGTTTATTCTGTCTTTGTGTTGTTCTGTGTAGGTAGAGACCANGGTTTCTGTAATGTTAATAATGTACGTAACATCAAACTAACTTGTGAGTGACATGAAGCTATAAAATTGAAGTACAAAATACTCGCTCGCCATATCATAATTATCCTTAGGTTTCCAAGCACTATACATGACACATGACTGGCGAGCGCTGACGTAACATGGCTGACTGCGCATAAACTACATAACTGTATTAAACGTACATTCACGGAAAATCTCTTTTGGAATTTCGTTTCCATTATCTCATGTGGATTATTATGGGACCACGTATGCACATTTCGTAAATTATTTACACCGTCCCGGGTAAAAGACGCCTCATCACTGAATAAAATGACGCTTAACAGTTCGGGATGAGCTTTTATCCAGTGACACAAATCCATACGCATGGTCGCTTGGTTCCAGATGTTGTACCCTTTGATCATCTTCATCATGTAAAGTTCGCCACACCTGCATACGTGATACGCCGATGCGAGAGGCCATTCTACGAGTGGACAGACGCGGACTTCTCTGAACCATCTCAAGAACGTTCTCTCGTGTGTTTATCATTCGTACATCCTCCCTTTCAGACTGTACAGAAACTCGGAAGAGAACCGGTATCACGCAATGTCTGGTGAATTCGCGTAAATACACTTCGAGATGGAATCCTTCGATCGGGAAAACGCGTTTGGTACTCTTCAACAGCAGCACGTGCATTGCCGCCGCAAAATCCATACACAAAATGCATATCACTATATTCCACGTGTGAAAACACAAAAGGCATTTCAGCAACTCCGCACAATTAACCTACCACCCATTCACAACGCAGCCGCAACGTATCCTGTGGGGAGCACATGAGCTTACGGCTAGTGTGAATCACCATACTCAAAGANATATATATATATACTATATATATATAGAGAGAGAGAGAGAGATAATTAGAGTTTCCTTGGGCAGAATGGAATTGTTATTCTTAATCATTTCTTCTAATTATGATTGTAAACTATATTTTCTGAATTTGAGTGTTTTACCTTCTTTAAAAATTTCTAAAATTTGTGACACTGAAAGCAGCCATACCCTTTGCGAAGAGCCATGCGTCCACTTGATGTTTTCTGATTCATCGCCTTGTGTGCTGAATGTTTACCGCCTACGCTTGAGTGGTCATAATACGTACCTTGATGTGCGCTCAGGGCTGCAGTGTGTGTACCAGGAAAAGCGACAGTTCCCAGACACGAGGTGACATGAGGACACAAGGTCACGCAGCCGGCGAGTCTTAAGTCTCAGGCGACGGAATGAGATTACTGAGGCCGACTGGCTCCGCGGTCTACACCTGCAGAAAGTATTCACTCGGCTGCTGAAGAAATTTCCCACCTCTCAGTGAACCCGAACGTTCATTACCGCGTCCACAAGAGAGCACCACTGGTCCCTATCCTGAGCCAGATCGAGCCAGTGCAAGTCCCAGGTCGTGTACAGCTCCAGGCATTCCTAACTTCAGCTTTAGATCGAGATGAGTTGTCAGCTTGAAGCCACGGTCGCCTTACCCCCGAGAGAAGAGCTCCCCGGTAGCCAGTGGGTGAAAAGGCCGCAGAGCCGTTTGCACTCTGTGTATCTTGCTGGGAATCGAACTCCGATTCCTAGGTCTTCCAGCCCATAGCCTAGTCGTTATACCGGCTGAACTATCCGGGTTCATTCCGGCAACGGTAAGGAAGGCGAAACGGAAGAGAACACTGGGAAGATCTAGTCGTAGATGTGAGGACTTCGTTGTGACGTCGTGGGCCCGAATAGAGCAGAATGGCGAATTCTCTTTCTGTAGCAGTGCGGCGCATGTGGTACAGCAGGAAGCCAGTGGTCGCGGCCCGTATCGAGATCTCCTTGGAGGATTTGAAGAAAGACCATTAAAGACACCAGTCAAGACAGCCGGTGTGCCGGCTCAGATTTGAACCAAGTACCTCCCGAATACACGCGGTAGCGCAGTTGGTTGAGGCACTATGCTACAAGCCGGAAGGTCGCGGGATCGAATCCCGATGAGGTCATTGGATGTTTTTCAATTTACCTAATCCTTCCAGCCGCACTATGGCCCTGGGGTCGACTCAACCTCTAACAGAAATGAGTACCAGCAATCTTCCTGGGGGTAAGGGGCGGTCGGCAAGTAAAGCTGAGACACTTACCGCCATCTGTGAGCCGATTATCTAGAGAAAATGTGGGAGCCTCGACTTCTCACAAACCTATGGGCCTCCACGGACTGTTACAGAGATAGTTTTGCTTTTTATTACCTCCCGAATAGAAGTGAACAACGTTGTATACCTAGACCAGCCTCTTCGGCATATTGTGTGTACTGTGACGAACATTCGGGTTTCACGAAAGCATGGAATGCCTGGCCCTCAGAATAAACAGACTCCCTGCACTTCCAAGCTGCACATGGTTGGAATGACCGTGGCCCATTTCAAGAGTCCGTCTAAGAGGAAGTAGTTTTCTTTTCTGTATATTAGTTGCAGGAGTGAGCAGAGACCGGGTCCCTTCGTACTGAGGCCCCATGCCACGGAGGACTGAACCCGGTCCCCGCAGTGATATACCGGCGACACGGCTGTGACAAGGCCGAAGATATGAACACGCGCGGGCAGCAGAGAGTGAGGTCGGGACGAGACGTGGGGTCGGAAACAAGACTTAAAGTTTTGCAACGCAATCAGTACTGTGTTCTGATTGGCTACATGCACCGTACCCTGCCATCACTGCAACCCGGCCTTCTCATGCTGCAGATTTTGGCAGGCCCTCATTAGCACTGCATAGGAAGGCCGTGCCCGTGCAGTCTATTAGCGTCTCAACATAAGGTCACATTTCAAATGGCATATGTAATAGTAAAACGATTCGGGTCAAAAAAAAAAAAGAATATAGCTTTGGAGGGTACTACTATCGTCTTGGACGTGCCCCCGTTTTATTTCTGATTGCCCTGATTGCCTTGTACAAAGCAATTCCTGTGACAGGCCGTGGAGTCCCATAGGGTTGTGAGACATCGAGGCTCCAAAATTTGCCCTGATTGCCTTGTACAAAGCAATTCCTGTGACAGGCCGTGGAGTACCATAGGGTTGTGAGACATCGAGGCTCCAAAATTTGCCCTGATTGCCTTGTACAAAGCAATTCCTGTGACAGGCCGTGGAGTACCATAGGGTTGTGAGACATCGAGGCTCCAAAATTTTCTAGACAATCGGCTCACAGATGGCGGTGAGGTTCACAACCTTACGCGCCGGCCGCCCTTTACCCCCAGGAAGATTCCTGGTACTCATTTCTGTAACCGGCTGAGTCGACCCCAGGGCCACAGTGCAGCTGGAAGGATTAGATCAATTGAAAAATCCAGTGACATCGGGAATCGAACCTGCGATCTCGAGCTTGTAGCATAGTGCCTCAACCAACTGCGGTGCCGCGACCATATGGGTTCCGCAACTCGTCAGCATTTGCTTGAGCGCTTAAGTTGACCCTGGGTGAGGAGACTTATGGGTCAGCTGCTGGAGTTTCGCGGAGCATCTGGCTCAGCTAGACACAGTAACGCGTGACTCACGGTCAGGGCCGCGGAGTGCAGATTTTGCCAGGCAGAATTAACGTGTCTTGGCCATGAGGTGGACCCAACAGGAGTATCACCTGACCCAGCTACATGGAGTCCGAAACACACAATATTCAGGTTACAGCCGACATTAGGAGCAGAAATCCTGTGGACCAACAGCCAGAATTTCGGCAGACGAGAAAACCAAAGTACATAACTGGTACTCGTACATACACTGTCGCGTGTATAGTCTTCCTACTTAGAAAACTTGGTAGAAATGTGAGAAAATTTGCCACGCGTTGGGACATGTCAGCTTTTGAAGCACCCAAACCGAAATCACGAGGTAGAAGCCAGACCACATTTACCGTAAAAGCATGGTGAATTGTCCATAGATCTGTATGGCACCCGCCTGTTGGGTGTGCGTCCGTAAATTACATTTTTGTGAGCCTCGACGTCTTTGCAAGACATGTGAAACTTTATCCAATTCGTGCCGCTACCACTAAGTCTTGGTAGTAGGTTGAGGCACTATGCTACAAGCCGGAAGGTCGCGGGTTTGATTCCAGATGAGGTTAGTGGATTTTTCAATTGATCTAATCCTTCCAGCCGCACTGTGGCCCTGGGGTCGACTCAGTCTCTAACAGAAATGAGTACCACGAATCTTTCTGGGGGGTAAAGGGCGGCCAGCGCGTGAGACTCACAGCCTCAGCGCCATATGTGAGCCGATTGTGTAGAAAAGGTGGGGACCTCGACGTCTCACAACCTTATGGACCTCCACGACAAGTCACAGGGATAGCTTTACCTCTTTTTATTTTTTACCACTAAATCTTGCCTTAACAGGCTCGAAAATCATAACTGGCTACATCTCCCTTGTGCTTATGTTTGGCCAACCTACGCCAGATGTGTTCACGAAAATTTTTAGGAAAGACATCCGATCAGCAGCCTATAGAAGAAAAAGTTGGGGCCAAATTGCTGCGCGCGTGCGCGAAGATGAGACTGAAGGCTGTCGAAAGAAAGTAGAGCGGGAGGACGGCGTCCACCGAGTGGGAACCTAAGCTGGACGATGTCGGCGTGCACCGTGCATGGTCCAGGGGTCACTAGCAAGTTTATTAGACCATTTGAAGGACAGTTTATTATTTTATATTGTTTTAAGATTTGTCATGTTTGAAGTTTCCGATGTGAAATGTAAAGTCAGAGGACTGTTCATTAAACAAAACTTGAAACCATACTTGTCAGAATTTTTCTTTACTCTTAATCATGCACACGTATGTGAGAACAATATTTGTCTATCTATGGCTCTATAGCCCTTTGTTGGGCCTTGGCCACATTTTCAGTTTCTTGATGTTTTGCACAGTCGGTAGGACTCCTTTAGACGGGGGATCGGCCAGTCGCAAGGCCGCTACCTGCATACAGGACAGGACAGACACAGAATAAACGCCTACAGACATCCATTTCTCAAGTGGGATTCGAACCAACGATCACCGTGGTTGAGCGGGCGAAGACAGTTCATGCCTAAGTTCGGGCGGCCACTGGGATCGGCATGCGAGAACAATCATTAAAAGATATTTATCCTCTCCACCGTTACATATATACGAGTACATTGTGACATGACGCCTGAAAGCCGAAATAGTTTATTGCTAGGCAACAGCTCGGCAAACGCTTCTCTGCAGCAGTGAATCAACACGCCGCAATAGAGGAAGTATTTTCTCAGCGAGCGAAAAGTGAGACGCTCGGCTACAGAATTTTATGCTGCTTTGCTTTAAATTCTTCTTTCTTTTCACTTCCGCCTTCTTACATGCGTACATGTTTCCAGCCTGCATCATCAAACAGAGCTGAACAGCTGCAGTCTTGTTCCATCGGTTAATGTTTTCACTTATGCTGAGTCATGAAGTGATGACCACAGCTGCGTCCACTGTGTGAGTTGATGTCTCGTCACCAGAATGCAGGGCAAAGTCAGTACGGACATAAAGTTCTGTACGGGAGTGAAGCTTCGTGGCTCAAATCACGGGAGGAACATAGCCTGAGGAGAACAGTTGGACCTGAGAGGAGGCTGGATTTAACTGCACATTGAGCTGCTTCGTAACTTGCACTCTTCACCAAAAGTTACTTGGATGATCAAATCAAGAGGCTTGGGATGGACAGGACATGTAGCACGCATGGCAGAAAACAGGGGAGCGTACAGAGTTTTCATACGAAAGTCTGGAGGATAGAAACCACTGGGAAGATTTGGACGTAAATAGGAGGATAATACTAAAATTTATCTTGCAGAGGTAGGATGGGGGTCTCAACTGGATTTATCTGGCTCAGGATAGGGACAAATGGCGGGTTCTTGTGAACGCGGTGATGAACCGTTGAGTTCCATAAAATACTGGGCAATTCTTGAGTAAGTGAGCGACAGGTGGCTTCTCAAGAAAAGACTTCGGTTGGATTAACGGCAGCAGGAGCTGCAGATCGTGACCCCTATCCACGCGCCGACGTGCCTCGTGGAATTTTGTTCCAGAACTACCGAACTTACCCGGTTGGTATGCTGCGGGGCGGGAGGGTTTCCATGCCACATTGTTTGATCACCCAGCACATTCTGTGACACAGCAGGTATCTCTCTGTGCGCAGATAGCCCCAAATGTGACGGGGGTCACAGGAGTGCCCAACATTGACAGTGTAGAGTAGTTCAGGGATATGCAAACTGCGTCCTGCGGGATGCATTCAGCAGGTGAAAACTGGTTAACTACCCCCTTGGACCTACTCTCAAAACTTATGTATAATATTACTTGTAATTTATGCCAATATTGTTTCTCAAATTTCTCAAGTGATGTAGTGTTGCATTTTCCCACAGGAGCGTTACATGTTTACTTCATACGATTATTGGAGCGGTAAATATTTATTCTGTAGTTTCCGCCTAACACTTTTCCTGAGGTGTGACCCAATAGAACACTTGCAACCGCTAAACCGGTTCATCCCCACCCCTTGTCTAGAAGTAGCGCTGCGAGCTTGCATTCTGAAGGCGCTCATGTCGAATCTCAGTCAGGGCACCTGCTATAGTGAGTGAAGGTTTTTGTGATTTTCCTCAGATTCTCCAGGCAAAGGAGCCGGGATAGCGCAGTCAGTATAGCGACTGGCTACGGGTTGGACAACCGAGGTGTCGGAGTTCGAATCCCGTTAGGGTCAAGATTTTCCTCTTTTCCACGTCGTCCAGACCGCCTCCGGGGCCCACCCAGCTTCCTGTCCAGTGGGTACCGGGTGGCTCATTCCCCGGGGGTTAAGCGGCCGGGGTGTCAAGCTTACCACTCACCTCAAACTAGTGCCGAGGTCAAGAAAATATGGACCTATACATCCACCACACCCCTCACACGTCTTCATAGCGTAGTGCTTAATTAGTTAAGCACAGGGATAAGTTCTTTTCATTGGCTCTACAGCCCCCTCGGGCCCAGGCCCTGGCTTTCAGTTTCATGGTCATTTTACTGATGGTAGGACTCCTTGGGCGAGTGATCGGCCTGTCGCAAGGCCTCTGCCTAAACACAGGACATCACAAACAGAATAAACACATACCTCGTGTGGGATTCGAACCCACGATCCCGGCTTCAGAGCGAGCGAAGACAGTACATGCCTTAGACCGCTCGGCTACCGTGACCGGCTAGGGATAACTTTACCTCCAGGTAAATAATGGGATAGTACCTCAAATAGGCCACGGTTTCTTGCCACCAAATCCTCTTCAACTCATCATTCATTCTATCATCCGATGTTTATAAGCTACACACTGACAGCGTCGTTAAATAACCAACTAAAGCAAGGTGTCAGGTACGTAATGGAGAGGGGTTCAACGATTTATGACGAAATTTGTTTGAATGCTACGCTTTTCTGTGTCTAAAACATCATAATCAGGTAATGACGTAGATGCTTACGTCATCATTAGAACTTAGCTTTCAGAGCGACACGATGATAGCATTTTCTGGGGCCAGCAGCCTTGTCAGTTGGTCAAATATCAGATGATATGGACAGAGATGGTCCCTGAAACGTCGGTAACTTTTGACCAACTGACACAGTTGTTAGTCTGAAAAATAATCTGTCGTCGTTACAGAGTTGCCAGATTCTCATTTTATTTCGGAGAGTAGAGCACACGAGACTTCTCCGTGAGGTTACCCGCTGAACTGTGGCGCACACTCACAGATGTCAGTGTAGTGATCAGACCAGGACACCGTTCCCCCGCCATGGCAAGGTCACAACCGGCTACCATTCCCGCCCATCTTCCTTCCTAGGATAGAACGCCGTGTAGTCTGTTGAAAGTCAACCGACGTTTCGGCGGAACATATCACCTCCATCCTCAGGATCGAAAAATAAGCCAAGCAACAAGTAGGTGGCAAGCAGAAGACAGAATTCTTCATAACCTCAATTCTTATATCATATTTATTTACCTGTGGCTGAATCCGACAGCAAACATCAGATATTGCCGAGATTAAGAATGCGTGGAGCCATGCCTCCACTTCCCCATGTGTATATTCATGGCATAGTGCTTAATTGTGTAGTAGGGGAAAACTCTTTTTACTGATTATGGTCAGTAATGATGAACATGTAATGACTTCACCGATTTTAAATCGCTTTGAAAGAAGATCTACACTTGTACCTCCGCGTCTCTTGAACCTAACTCGCTAAATATTCACCGCAGCGAAAAATATTCCCAACGAAAGCTGCAGAGAAAACTTAGTCACACGTTTTATGCCCAGTGCACTTTTCCCCCCAAGTCTTAGGGTTTCGAGATAATCAAATAAAAGTTATTTTTACACCTCCCGATCTCATAATTCAACAACCGTGGCACAGATTTTGAGCGCATTTGACATCTAAGTACCCGCCTATTTACAGCATTTACAAGAGACGGAAAACTGTCCCTGCGCTAGTGAAGTGCCACATAATGAAGATATATGCAGGAGGTTACAGCCCTCGGCACTAGAACGAGGTGCCGATCCCAGTGTCCGCGCCATCTAACGCGTGAATCATCTTCCCCCGATGGAACACTGGGATCATGGGTTCGAATCCTGTTCGAGACATGGATGTCTGTATGCGTATATTCTGTGTGTAGGTAGCAGCCTTGCGATGGGCTGATCCCCCGTTCAAGGAGTCCTACCGGTTGTGTATAGGATTAAGGAACTGAAAAAGCGGTCAAGGTCCCCAGGCGCGTAGAGCCATAGGTCAGACAGGACTAGAGCGAGGTGACGTGTGGCCTTCATAGCCCGGCCGCTCTACCTGCAGGAAAATAGCGCCGGCGCCTATTGGACTGAAGACTGGGAGTCCCTCAGCTGTAGGAAAGGGAAAACTGCCTTGTTTCTGCCTGGAACAGAACTGTGATTCCCTGATAGTCCAGGCTGTAGACTAGTCCTGCAGGAGATCACGAAGAGCTGTCCCATAGCTGAGGTGGTTAGTCGCCGGTTTTCCATCGTGGCGGCCCGCGTTCCATCCCAGGTCAGGTAATGTGGGATTTTTGGTGGGCAAAGTGGCACTGTGGCAAGTTCCGGTTTCCCCTGCCAATCCTCATTCCACCGACTGCTCCACACCATCATCTCTCCTCTGAGGTTGGTACAGTAGGCCAGTAGTGGCCGACATACCAAGTGGACTCAGTCTCACCCCACCCCAATGGAGGGGGGCGGACCTTAGTATTCACAAATTGAAAATCTGAAAGTAATAACAAAGCGAACACGACGGAATGTTTACGCTATGCTTACATTTTGCTGTCTGCCGGTTCTCAGCTGTGAGACGTTGAAGCTTATGCGAACACAGGAACCCAACCCCAAACTGGATACTGGCAGAACCGGTTCCTGGCATAGCGGCAAGGCATCTGAACCAGTTTCAGGGTGTGCATGTGGCCAAAAGGATTCGCTGTTCGCATGACACCGACAGTTCGTCCCCCTAAACTGAAGTAACGGCACACATTGCAAGCTCTGAGATACTATGACATGCTGGGATAATGTCTCTAACTAGGCCACGACTTTCCCGACTCAATATTGACTGCCATTCTACCAACACAACGCTACATAGCTGCCGGCGACTTATTTGAGTAAAAGTAAAGTAATTTTGTCCCTGTGCACTAAGCCATGAAGGTGTATGGGGGAGTGGATGTACAGATCCACAATTTCTTGACGTCGGCACTAGTTCGAGGTGAGTTATCAGCTTCAAGCCCCTGTCGATTTACCCCGGTACCCATTGGATAGGAAGTTGGGTGTACCTCAAAGCCAGTCTGGACGACGTGGATGAGAGAAAATTCTTGACCCTACAGGGGCTCGAACTCCGACTCCTCGGTCGTACATCCCGTAGTCAGCTGCTGTACCGACTGCACTATCCAGGTTTCTCGACCTCTTTTGTTAAATTATAAAAATTCAAAGAAAATGTAAGTATCTTAGTACATGTGCACGGTAGCTGAGTTCCCAGAACTTTCCAAGTTCACAGCGAGCGTGATAATCAGTGTCCCTCGAATGGGAGTGAATCATACGAGTCTTACTCTTGCTGACCCTTACACTGCTATCCGTAGGAACTTCTCATCAGCGTTTCAGAAAGGGCGACTCACATATGTAGCCGAGCAAAACTTACAGACAGTGACACCGTGAGGGACTCATTTTGCACCTGGGCGACAGATTTGAGACGACTGCCGCCCGCCATGTTCCAATTCCGGGAGAAATACAGAGTGATTCTAAATTATTGTCGAGGTTTCCGTGGCCTATAATTTTCAAACCGGATACAATAAAATAAAACTGATGACGGAATATCGAAATATAACTTAACAGCTTTAATTTGACAACGCTATAATCGCCTCATTGATTTCTGTGAGAAAATATGACGTCATATCTCAAAATGGTGATTGTTTCGAAAGAAAACCACGTCCGTACTTTCATTTTTCAAAACAAAGTCCGTTATCAAAACGCAACGTCGTTACAGAACTCCATATGGGAAAGCTCCACCTTCGGATAATGCTATCAGACGTTGGTTAAAGTCCTCATGGGAGGGAGGATAGCTCTTTCTAAGGAATACAACAGAGTAAGGTGTCTCTCCCCTTCACCTGAGGACGGAAACAGATTCAGGTTCCGAAACGTTGTGTTCGTAGGTTCTTAGAAAATAGGAGGATGAACAAAGTCCAAAAATCCCGTAACCCCCGGGAGAAGTGCTCCATTACTATGGGGTGGGTCACTGTCAGAACCCCTCTCCCCATCGTGCTGCTTGTAGCCAGTGAGCAGTCAGGACGGTCAGGACTAATAATAAGAGTCATGGAGGGGAGGGGTGGTAACGACAGTGAGTTGCACTGCCGACTGTCCTCCTCACGCAGTTTTGACCACGCTGTTTTATTGATCACGGCGCGGATGAGAACGACTCAGTTTCTTGGTGGCAGAGCCACGCGGCGCCAGGAGGTCGTGTAGCAAGGGGGCCTTAACCGGTAAGAGTATTGCATGCTATTCGATGCCGCCGTCTTGAACAGTTACATAAACTCTCCTTTCTGCTTGTTGTACAAATGCGCTTTATACAGTTTTATGAACCCTCGTTTCTGTTATACAAACGAGTCTTGAACAGTTTAACTCTCTCTCGTTTTTGTTATACAAACGGGTCTTCAACAGTTTAACTCTCTCTCGTTTTTGTTCACAAACGGGTCCTGAACAGTTTATCAGTCTCTCGCTTTTGTTTGTCCCACAAACGTGTGTCTAACAGTTCAATTACCTCCCGTTTGTTATACAAACGTGTCTTGAACAGTTTATCAGTCCCTCGCTTTTGTTTGTTGTACAAACATGTCTCGAAGAGTTCATCAATCTCTCGTTTGTGTTATACAAACGTGTATTGAACAGTTAAACCATCTCTCATTGCTGTTATATAAACGTGTATTGAACAATTTCGCAATCCCTCGTTTGTGTTTATTGTAAAAACGTGTCTTGAACAGTTTCATAATCCCTCGTTCTGTCTGTTGTACAACCGCGTCTAGAACATACAAATCCCCGTTAATGTCTAGTGTACAGATGTGTCTCGAACAGCTCATAAGCCTTCATTTCTGTTATACAAAAATGTTTTAGCAGTTCCATATTCTGTTGTGTTCAAAAGGTCGGCTCTGTCCCCACGCCCTTCTCACATGTACAGCATCTCCTCTACGGAAATCAGTTGGGTAATTTGTAAGAGAATATTGTGACAACAAGGGAATACGCAGGAACACTGGGGCTTTATGACGCGCCGCTAGAGAACACAAAAGCAGGTGGTACTCTGAGCTGGGCGCCGGAGAATGGCTTCTCATTCAGAACCCTCCCACAAACCTCAATTTCATGTGCAAATTTGCAGTCGTCAGATTCACAACAGGGCCTATGTTTCGCTCTAGTCATGGTGTTGATGTGTTTAATTCTAACAGGGAACTTTTTTTCCTTGGCACTACGGCCCTAGTGGGCGTAGGCCTACCTCCATGAACTTCTCCGTTCACTTCGGTTTTTCTAGATCTTACACATTCGGTAGGACTCCTTGGGCGGGTGATCAGCTCGTCGCAAGGCCTCTACCTGTACACAAACACAGACAAACTAAACATCCATGCCCTGAGTGGGATTCAAACCCACGATCCCGGTTTCCAAGCGGGTGAAGACAGTACATGCCTTAGACCGCTCGGCTGCCGTGACCGGCAACAGGGAACGTTACATGCTACGAAATATTTCGCCTACAGCGTGAGTCTGTGGTATTAAAATGAACCATTTGATGTCACATGTCGGTTTCTGTAGTGGATTCCTCTTTATAATTTTATCAGTTTTAACTCCTGTTTCTCTGCGTCTGCGAACCGGTTTCTGGGGCATAATTACCGGATACATAATGCGAAAGGGATTTATCTCTCGTGTTTGGCGTGACGTCAAAACGGTAAATAGTGGGAGTGTGGTCACCAAGAATATATGCTCATAAGGCTCACAGTAAGTAAATAATTAAATTATTTTAGTTCAGTTTATGTTGAGAAAATCATGACAAAAAATGGGAGCCTTGAGTAGTAATATCTTGATGCATGTTAGGGGCGTAATTTGAAAATCTGTGAAGCTGTTTGTACTGTTTTCTATGTACCAGGATTACTATCTTCGGGGATATGAGGTCACGTATTCTGATATATCGTTACAGCCATTTCGGAGGAACTTTTCCTGGCACTTTATGGGTACAAGATTAAGTAGAAAGTCGCAGTGGAAATCACATTACGACGGTCAGTCCGTCTTCGTGTTGAACTCCTGACTCTGACAGCATTACTTCGGTCGGGGCATCATCTCGAACGAGAGGTTCTTTGTTACATAATGGTGTCTCGTCTCTGTATCTGTCAAGTGTACATAGTTACAATTTTATATGCACGAAATATAACATTTACATAGTTTTCAACTTAAAAAGAACTCCGTGGCCTGTAGTCCGCAAGCGAACTATATCGACCGAGCGACCGCCACTTGTCGGCGAAATTAATGCCAACTTTTGCTGATAGAGGGTGTCACGTGGTCAGCGCAACGGATTCCCATGACCGGAGCCGCTATTTCCTTGAAATAGCTCCTCAATTATCCTCACATGGCTGAGTGGACCCTGTTCCAGACCCACTGTTTCTCAGAAAATCTGGTAACGCCGGAAATCTGTAGCCAGGAACTCAGACCACTAGACCACAGAGTCGGTCCACATTGTTCAACAGAAGCCTCTGTCAGTCCAGGCTCTGTAGCAAGCTCAGCTGCCCAGGTTTAATTTAGCTTCTGATGAAGCAAAGCTACAGATGTAAGGAAGAAGGCACTCTGGACTGAAGCCCACAGCGAGCCGTTACGAGCAAGAATAAGTCACCAAAGTTTATGTCACATTTTAAACTGTCACGTGTTTTTTAATGTAGGTCTATATTTAACCATTTAAAGCCCAATGATTACTATACGTACCGCCTGCTTCCACATGCTAAAACTCTGATTCTGCCCAGAGAGTGTATTTGTATGTTCTGTATGGTTCTCACAATAAACAGCGGCTGTTTCCCTAAACGGCACGCGGTAGCGTAGTTGGTTGAGGCACTATGTTATAAGCCAGATGATCGCGGGTTCCAGTCCCCACGAGGTGGATTTTTTCGATTGACCTAATCCTTCCAGTCGCACTGTGGTTGTGGAGTCGACTCAGCCTCTAACAGAAATAAGTACCAGGAATCTTCCTGGGGGTAAAGGGCGGCCGGGGCATAATGCTGACAACCTCACCGCCATCTGTTAACCGACTGTCTAGAAAATGTGGGAGCCTCAACATCTCACAACTCTATGGGCCTCAACGGCCTGTTACAGGTATGGCTTTACCATTTTTTAACTGTTTCCCTAAACGGCATTAACCGGTTGGGCTTTGTAGTGGAGACGTAATGTGTTTCCTGTGAGGTACGTACTGAATTCTTATATATACTGCATTCTGCCCACAGAGTGTATCTGTGTGTTCCGTACGGTTCTCAGAGTAAACAGCGCCTGGTTCCCTACACAGCATTAACCGGTTGGGCTTTGTAGTGGAGACGTAATGTTTCCTGTGAGGTACGAACTGAATTCTTATATATACTGCATTCTGCCACAGAGTGTTTCTGTGTGTTCCATACGGTTCTCACAGTAAACAGCGGCTGTTTCCCTAAACAGCATTAACCGGTCGGGCTCTGTAGCGGAGACGTAATGTGTTTCCTGTGAGGTACGAATTGAATTTATATAATTTAGGACAAATTCAGTTTTGAAAATATGGTCATGAGTACCGTGGGACCAGGAACCAAAAGTAACTGTGCTGACGAGGGCCAGCATCAATTTTGCAGTCAGTCTTTAAATCGTTAAACACTCTTTATCTACCGAATAAGGTACATGCCATGTGTCTGGAGTTGGCATTTTGGTTGCGCGTAAGAAGTATGGTAAGTAGTAGGACAGTGGTTGTAGTTGCAATGTAACTGAGGTCCATACACTAACGCATACAAAATCTAGACTCGCACATGGCCACTGCGCATGGTGTTGAGAGCGGCCAAGTAGGAAGGCACACGGTATATAGCGTTGAATGTTGGACAGATAAACGTGTGGTGAATTGTCAAGGACGTTGAAGCTGTCGCGACAGATGGCAAGGTCCCGCCCGGCCCATTATTTGCCTAAAGGAACATCAGTGTGTGGGCCGCGGTTTGACACCCAAAACACCATGAATACAACGCGGTGTTACACGACCATTTCGAGTAGTGGCGCTTGGTATTAGCAGATTCATTTATGCGACAGTTGGAATGGACTGAGCAGTAGTCAAGCTACAAATGTTAACATCAAAGGCAAACAGTACAGTCCTCCCTGCGCGTGCTTAAGCACAGAACCATGAGAACGTTGGAGGGGGGATTTAAAAATAGTTTCCCGCATACGTAATCTCGGCAGTAGATGAAGGTGAGTGAACAGCCTCATGCTTCAGCCGCTTGACCTTAGGTCCCCACTGGACAGGACACTGGGTGGGAGCTAGAGCCGGTTTGGACACAGGGTGGAATAGCGAAATATTTTCCCCCCTCTCCGCCGGACATCTCATCAATCCGTATCACTTAAAATTTGTTCCAGCAGTTTCTTATTCTCGCTGTTCGCCCCCCCTCCCCCCCACACACACATGGATTTTGAGACGAGCTAAACTCTGTCTAGTATGGACAGATGTGTAGAACTATGAGGCTCTCCTATTGGCCCGAATATAAGGCGAGGATTTTTATTATGTTCCTAATAAAAGAGGAAAAAAGGCAAAGCTGTCCCTGTAACAGGCCGTGGAGGCCCACAGGGTTGCGAGGCGTCGAGGCTCCAAAATCTTCTAGACAATCGGCTCACAGATGGTGGTGAGGTTAGCTTTACGCGCCGGCCGCTCTTTGCCCCCAAATATATTCCTGGTACTCATTTCCGTTAGAGGATGTGTCTACCCCAGGACCATAGTGCGGCTGGAAGGTTTAGGTCAATTGAAAAAGAAATCCAATGACCTCAACGAGAATCGAACCCGCGACCTTACGGGTTGTTGCCTCAACCAAATACTCTGCACCGTGCTAATGAGAGACAGGTCACTTTATTTTCTGGTCATTAAGATTAAATATGAGTTGTAGTTGCTAATCAAAATTGTATTCGGTTTTGTCGTAATGTAACAGCATGTCACTTCGTAGGCAAATACGCAACTCCCTTGTTAACAAGAAATTTGGCTGAAGGGAAAGACTCCTTTTCGTAGAATTCTTGGTCTGTTTCACCCACTATCACAGGGTTTTAAACGAAACGCTATCAATTTACCGTCTTGACCACTGTGTCCCTTTAACCGCCAGGGTCCGAAGACTGTTCTGATGTGTCGCAGACTTTAACCGCTGATTTCTCTGCTACAATTCAAGTCCTGAGATAAAATCGTGTGCGAATGGCCTGTTAATATGTGTGTTTGTTTTTGTAGGATGTTTCATAACATCAGTATCTAGACTTTATAGCGCCGGATGGTGAAATGACTTAAGACAGAAGAACGCCAGTTAACCGAACTCAGCGCAACCAAGGAAGGCGCCTGCTAAACAGACGTCACTGCTGGCCTCTCTAAAATCCAAAGTGTTTCAAAGTGTTAACATAAAACTACATTTACTAATTTTTCATGTTTCACGTGTTCTAAAATTTCGTTGGTTTTAAATATTATAATAGTGCATTAGTAGTGTTATAATAGTGTTTTTCGTGGACAAGAGTTTAATCCAATTATCCGAATTTTCGATTTTCCAAAACACATTTGTCATTTATTATTTCGTATAATCGGCGTTCTGTTGTATTATCAAGTGATTCGCTTGGAGGGACTGAGGTAATCCACGAGAAACTCTAGTTGGAACCGCTGGTGTCCCGTCAGAGGTCCGAAACGAGTATCTCCCGAATACAAGTTCGGCGCCGAGTGTATTTTACGGGCTGTGGGAGGGTAGGTTTGCCGCTATCTTCAGATAGTGTAGTGTTTCGAATATATGGTTACGGCTATTAATAAAAGTTACGCCATAGCTCAAGCGGTTAGTCGTTGGCTTCCCACCGCGGCGGCCCGGGTTCGATCGCGGGTCTGGTCAAGTGGGATTTGTGGTGGACAAAATGGCGCTGGGGCAGGCTTTCTCCGAGTACTTCGGTTTCCCCTGCCAATCTTCATTCCACCAATTGCTCCACAATAACCCTCACCTATCATCTGGGGCTGGTAAAATAGGTCAGAAGTGGTCGCAGTACAAGGGACTTAGTCCCACCCCACTAGCAATAAAAAGAAAGCATTGATATAAGTTCATACGATGGTTAGGTCAGAAAT
Source organism: Cryptotermes secundus (assembly GCF_002891405.2). Lineage (NCBI taxonomy): Eukaryota > Metazoa > Arthropoda > Insecta > Blattodea > Kalotermitidae > Cryptotermes > Cryptotermes secundus. Next base: position 265,496 of record NW_019743179.1, on the reverse strand, counting down.
AGCCCCGGATTCTAAAATGTGGAGCTACGAGAAAGAGTCAGTAAATAAGTCACAAATGGAAGTAAACAGCTGTAATGGATATAATAGGCTTTCTATGTTATCACTAGGTAGCAGCACAGTCCAGTTTCATGACAGTCTAGGTATCAGAGGCGCGTGCGCATATTCAGAGGCTGCTTTCAGTAGTTAAAATGGCTATCGTGCTTGTGGACTCAGTACAAAGGATATTCATAAAGAAATGTTTCCTCTTTACGGTATGAAGTGTTGTTGCTTAAAGCGGTTCACAGCTGGGTCTAGAAATTCTCTCAAGGACTTTCGAAAGTCGCAGATGTTGAAACGGAAGTCCCTGAGACAGCAATCAAAAGACTTCTATGCCGCGGGTTTCGACGCACCGGTAAAGCGATGGGATAAGTGTATCAGTGTTGGTGGAGGATATGTCGAGAAATAAATGTTTCTTCCAGGTCTGAATATCACATGTTTTACGCTTTATATCCACTTGTGACTTATTCACTGACTGTCCCTCATATGTACAGCATTGAGTCAGAGCGCGAATAAGTCGCTGCTCTGTAATGCAAATATAAATTTTAACAGAACATGTCTAAACAAGCAAATAGTGCCAATATTTGCACAAATAAATATAGCAAAGAGGAGCATAGCCGCTTTGAGAACGAAAGAAAAGCCCAACAGTTACATAATAATGAGAACAAAATTTCTGTACCAGACGAAATAACAAATAAAATTCTTATGCTAGAAAAAACTAAATGAAGAACAGTTATAATATACACATACTGGTATAACGCAAATATCTGACAGTCAACATAGACGAACATAGCTGACATTTTAACATACTGAAGTACACACTCACTCAGTCACTCATGCTGTGAAGCTGACGCCTTCTCAGCAAACTAATTCTTACTCAGGCACTCAAATTTCGAGCTTTTTATGGAAGTTGAAGGTTCACTGCCGTGTTTACTGGTCGCTATCCTGAACGAGATGAATCCAGTCCACACCCTCCCGTTCTATTTCTTTTAGACCCATTTTAATATTATCCTCCCATCTATGCCTAGGTCTTCCTAGTGGTATATTTCCTTCAGGTCTACATACCAGAGCTTTCTAGTCGCTACTCTTATGCAAATATGCAAGTTACAAAATGAGAAATAGGACACGCGGTAGGGTGGTTGGTTGAGACACTATGCCACAAGCCGGAAGGTTGTGGATTCGATTCCCGATGAGGTTACTGGATTTTTCAATTGCCCTAATCCTTCCAGCCGCACTACGCCCTTGAGGTCGAAATTAGTACCAGGATTCTTCCTTGGGGTAAAGGGCTGCCGGTAGGTAAGCCTGACAGTCTCACCGCCATCTGTGAGCCAACTCTCTAGAAAATATAGGAACCTCGACGTCTCAACCCTATGCGACTCCACTGCTTGTTACAGGGATAGCTTTACTTTCTTTTTTTTTTTCAAATTAAGAAAACCAATCACTAAACAAAGGGATGAAATGTAAGTTATATTACAGACACTACTCTTGTCAAAGTCAAAGTCAAAGTCACATTGCTACTGACGGTCAGTCAGTCAGTCAGTAAGTCTTGGTGTCGAGTCCCATCTGGAGCTCATGTCCAGATATTAATTATTACCGTTTGACAGTTACGGTCTTGATTCTGTGGTGCGCCCTCTCTGACGAGAGGACGGGTCTGTCTTTTGTATATTTGCCAGCGCAGTCTTTCTCGGGTCCGAGTCCCTTGGGACTCGCGACCATATTTTATTATCTAAGATTTGAGACTTCTCTTTTCATCGCCTCCTGCGACTCGCAGGGTCACGGTGGAGGTATTCACTGCACTACTCTTGGAGCCAGAGTCACTGTTATATAGCCTCGGGTCGGAGCTCGCGGAAAACACGTCCATTGCGTTGCAACGGGCTGTTACCAGGAATGTGTGTCCGCGGGAACGTGTTTATCGAGCCGATGCCTACGTCACAACACTTCCAGTGTGGTGGCCATCACAACTACAAGCAGGAGAGACGAGTCCCAGCACAAACATTCCCACAGCAGCATCAGTTCACTGGATGCTTTCGACATGCTCATTCAATTTTCATCATACACGATAACATAAAAACGAACATGGACAAAACACCAATGGTATTCAATGAACTATAATTGTATTAAAAATTTATAACAGAAGATGAGTCGAAAAACCAAATTAATCCTTAGACCCCCCAATACACCGACGACAAGACGAACTAAAAATATAAAAAAGCTAAAGTTGTCCCTGTGCTTAACTAATTAAGCACTACGCCATGAAGACGTATGGGGGAGTTGATGTATAGATCCACATTTTCTTAACCTCGGCACTAGTTGGAGGTGAGTGGTCAGCGTCACGCCCCGGCCGCTTTACACCCGGAGAAAGAGCCCCCGGTACCCATTGGAGAGGAGGTTGAGTGGATCCCAGAACCGGTCTGGACGACATGGAGAAGAGAAAATTCTTGCCCCCACCTGGACTCGAACTCCGACCCGTCGGTCGTCCAGCCGGTAGGCAGACTACGCTGTCCCGACTCCTCCAAGACAAACTAATGTTCTCAATATTCAAAAAATCCTCTCCAGCAGACGTCATAATTCACCATTATTCATGCTGCCAATGTGAAGCATTGATTGCCTAGTAAATAGACTACACACGTATCCAACGTTCAACAAAGCAACAGTAGCAGAAATAGAACCCCCACCCAACATCACAGCACACACATCACCACAGAACCAAAAAGGGCGAATTCCTCAACAACAATAAAAGAGAAAACACGAGCAAACCAAAATCCAAATAGGCCACATTTACATAAAAAAGGTAAAGCCATGTCACTATGGTAGAACGGGTAAAGGTATCCCAGTAACAGACAGTGGAGGCCCGTAGGGGTGTATTTCTTTTTATTGCTAGTGGGGTGGGACTAAGTCCCTTGTACTGCGGCCACTTCTGGCCTATTGTACCAGCCCCAGATGATAGGTGAGGGTGATTGCGGAGCAATTGGTGGAATGAAGATTGGCAGGGGAAACCGAAGTACTCGGAGAAAACCTGCCCCAGCGCCACTTTGTCCACCACAAGTCCCACTTGACCAGACTCGGGATCGAACCAGGGCTGCCGCGATGGGAAGCCAGCGACTAACCGCTTGAGCTATGGCGCGGCCCCGTAGGGGTGTAAGATGTCGAGGTTCCAACATTTTCTAGACAACTGACTCACAGTTGACGGTGAGGTTGTCAGCCTTAAGCCCCGGCTTCCCTTTACCCCCAGGAATATTCCTGGTACTCATTTCTGTTAGAGGCTGAGTCGATCCCAGGGCCATATTGTGGCCGGAAAGATTAGGTAAACTGAAACAAATCCACCTCATCTGGATTCGATCCCAAGACCTTCCCGCCTTTTAGTATAGTGCCTCAACCAACTACGCTACCGCGTGCCCCAGGTCACATTTACATATTCCAGGAAACAGTGTAATAACGGTTACAAAATTATTCCGTGGTATTTCGCACAAGAAACACAACATAGAACACCCTAAAAGCAAACCAGGTGGGTATAGTGGAGTCTATACATGGGCAGAACGGAACGACACTTGAACACCACAAGGACGGACGCACGCAGATGTAAAGGGCGTCACAAAACTAACGGGCTAAATAATCTTGCAAAGTATCGCATCTGTAGAATTAGTAAGGGACGCTACACCAACTCACTACCACTAGATAGCAGCACACCTGCCCCTGTAAACACACTGTTCCTAACCTTCCGCAGTTGCAATCAACCCTCCCCTCTGTACAGTCACCGCCAAGTACGTGCAGCATGTGAACAGAAAGGTAATGTAACGGTGAGATGAAACCTCATCAACAAATTGTAATGCGTTAATAGTAGCAAGAATGTAAGTTGTGTAGTAGGCCACGAATGAGTGAGCAGTCTTTTGTTTCAGTGTATCGTCTCCATTTTACGGCTGCTAATAATATTTTGATATGCATATGTGAAATGTAGTATACTACATAAATCAGGTGGTTTGCGATTGACTATTTGTGTGTGTTGTTCGTGGGAGATGGCGTTAAACGTCGGCCTCGACGTATCGTTCGGTAAAGTATAGTACAGGAAAAGTTAACAGTACGAAATAAATGAGATTTCCCGTAGAATTCTCAACGGGTGTGGCACTGGCACTTATATATTAGTTGCGAGCAATCCCAAAATAATAAAGAATACAGATTCCAATACAAGACTGGGCCGTGGATAAAACATTGAGCACAACAAGAAAAGTCACCACAAAACTTAGAGAAAAAGGACCCACCAGGAACTTAACAAAATGAAAAGGTAAAGGGGGAAGAGATCCAATCCGAAATGTCAGATTTTAGTCCTGAGTGGGCCATCAGTTTTAATGACAATATTAATTTTGTTTCCAATTTCAAACTAACATTTTCTCTTAATGAAACTGCGATCAAAACTTCATAACGGGGAGCTTCATAATTTGTGCAACTCGCCAGTCGTAATTAGGGCGATAAAGTAAAGGAAGGTGAGATAAGTTGGACCTGAAGCACGCATGGGAGCTGTAAGAAATCCATACAAAATTATGGTCGATAAATGTAAAGGGAAAAGGTCTATTTTTTAATGCTAGTGGGTTGGGACCAAGTCCCTTGTACTGCGGCCACTTCTGGCCTATTGTACCAGCCCCAGATGATAAGTGAGGGTGATTGTGCAGCAGTTGGTGGAATTAGGATTGGCAGGGGAAACCGAAGTACTCGGAGAAAACCTGCCCCAGCGCCACTTTGTCCACCACAAATCCCACTTGACCAGACCCGGGATCGAACCAGGCCTGCCGCGATGGGAAGCCAGCGACTAACCGCTCGATCTGTGGCGCGGCCCTAAAGGAAAAGGTCACTTGCATGACCTACACGGCGAAGGTTGACTGACATTAAACTGGAGCTTAAAGGAATAGGCTCGGACGGTGTGGACCGGGTTCATTTGGTTCAGATACGGCATGTTCGTAGTCTTTTGTGAACATGACAATGAACCTTAAAATTCCATAAAATGCTGGACATTTCTTAAGTAGCTGAGTGACTACCAGCTTCTCCGTAAGTTGGTTTGAGGCTCATAAAATGTTGGCAGCCTCCCGTCCAGAGACCACATCGGGCGGAGACTTGAAGTGCGTTGCACTAAATAAATACAGCGTGAACTGCAGTGACGGCTCGTGTACGCAGATCGATATATTTCCATTTTTGCGACCAGGCAAGTTACGCAAGCGGTAACGCCGCTGACTCGTGTTCCGGAGGTGACTAGTTCGAATTATGCCCGACGCGTCGACTATTGTGACTGAGAAGTTTCGTGATTTTCCTCTGTCACTCCAGGACAGTTTCTGAGGTGTACCTTGAAAAGGGCAGCGACGGCTTCCTTCCACGTTCACTAGTCCCCCGACCATTCGACACTGTGTAGTCTGAGCTAATGACAGTGTCGCGAAATTAACAATAAACGCGCAAGTAAAATTTAAAGCGTGTAAGCAACTTGAATAGAGTTTGCTCTTGACAATATCGGCTCGCACCAATACGCGGAAGACCAGGTGAGCTTAGATTCACGAACCCAGATATGAGCTGAAATTTTGAGAACGTTTCGTTATATAATATAAACCAAGGGCCGATCCCAGTGGCCGCGCGGTCTGAGGCATGAACCGTTTTCGTTCGCTCGAACGCTGGGATCTTGGGTTCGAATTCAACTCAAGGCATGCATGTCCGTGTGCGTTTATTCTGTGTTTGTGTTGTTCTCTGTGTAGGTAGCGGCCTTGCAGCGGGCTGATCCCCCCGTCCAGGGAGTCCTAGCGACTGAAAAAGCGGCCCAGGCCCAGGGGTGTAGGGTTATATGAGAATATCACTCAGACTCAGTCGGGTTTTGAATGGGCGGACGCTGTTTGATTCTTGGTATGGAATTCATGTGTCACGTGGTTTGAGCCCAATATGACATCACGTCCGTCAGATGTCAGAAATCGATACAGTAACGACGCAAATAGGGTCCAACCGTTCTGCAGTGTTAAGAAGTCAGTTCGTGTTACGCGTTAACTCTCAGTGAAAAGTGGTGGGAAAATGTAGGGAATGAATTCATCCATCTGTGTGCCCTCGAACTGAGGTTCCTACCCTACTGGAAAATGAGGGCTGCTCCCTAGACACTGTCTGTAACGCAGACTACCAAATTTTGGGTCAGAAGAAATTAGGAGGCGATTGAACTCGGGTAATGCTTGCTACCGTTCAGTCCAGAGGCTTTTGTATTCTCATCTGCTGTCTGAAAACATAAAAGTCAGAATATACGAAACGATAATTTTGCCTGTGGTTCTGTATGGGTGTGAAACTTGATCTCTGACATTAAGGGAGGGACATAGACTGAGGGAGTCTGACAACAGGGTGTTGAGGAGAATATTTGGACCGAAGAGAAATGAAGTGACAGGAGGTTGGAAAAAACTGCGTAATGAGGAGCTTCATAACTTGTACTGTTCTCCAAGTATAACTATAATGATCAAGTCAAGGAGGATGATGTGGGCAGGGCATGCAGCACGCATGATGGATAAGCCGGATGCATATAGGCTGGGAAAGCCAGATGGAAAGAAATCACTCTGGAGACTCAGACATAGGCGGGAAAATAATATTAAAATAGGCCTCGGAGAAATGGGCTGGATTGATCTGGCTCAGGATACGGACCAGTGGATGGCTCTCGCGAACACGGTAATGAACCTTCGGGTTCCATACTATGTTGCTAGATTCTTGAGTAGGTGAACAACTGACGGTTTCCTAAGAGGCGCCCAGCTCCCTGAGTTAGTTAGCGCCTCAGAATTACAGGGCCGGAAGTTGAGATGATCAGGGAATAATGAATTGGAACGGACGAAGAACATGATGGTCGTGGCCTTATTTTACATACTGTGCAAATGTTTGTCCGAAGTGACTGAAGACAACCACGAAAATCCTACGTTAGAATAGTCAATATCCTGACTGAGGTTTGAACCCAGGTTCTCCTGACTGGGACGTTAAGTGGAGACGCTGGGTCACGCCGTGCTGTCTCCTATCACTCGACACTGGGCTGCGCTGGTGCATGTGCCGTCCTGTGTCCGCAAAGGCCTGGATATAAGGCGGCGCCGTCTGTAAGTCGCATTAATTCTGAATGGGGCACGAAATATCGTCGCCGGCACAAACACTGCGATCGTGGATTCGAATCCCACTCGAGACATGATGTTTCTGTTTTCGTGTTGTCCTGCTTAGGTAACCGCCCTGGGACAGGGCGGATCCACTCATCCAGCCGTCTGTAAGGTAAAGTTGTCCCTGTGCTTAATATAATTCAGCAATACGCCATGAAGACGTATTGGGGAGTGGATGTATAGATCCTCGTATTCTTGACCTCGGCATTAATTGGAGGTGAGTAGTCAGCTTCACGCCGCGGCCGCTTTACTCCCGGGTAAATAGCCTCGGTTACCCATTGGATAGGAGGTTGGCTGGCCCCAGAGACGGTCTGGACGGCGTGGAGAAGAGAAAATTCTTGATCCTACTGGGGCTCGATCACCGATCCCTCTGTCTTCGAGCCCGTAGCCAGCCGCTATACCGACTGCGCTAACTCGGCTCGCCCAAGTATCTCTGAGATTCATAATTTCAAAATTAATTCTGAATGGGAACAGGCCTAATCCGTCAAGGTAGAAGAAGAAGAAGAAGAAGAAGAAGAAGGAGGGGGAGGAGGACAAACGAAGAAAGGAGGGGTAAGAGGAAAGCGTGAGGGTGAGGGAGAGAGACGGAGAAGGAGCCCAGTGGCGTGACGTGGCGCCCATTTGTTCTTGCTGCTGTGAACAGCCGTGAACCGGAGGCCTGCCGGTTGGCTGTTGCGGACATTTGACTGGCCTTGATGGCCAATGCGGAGAGCCGGATGCCCGGTACAAGACGCAGGTTTCTTTCCAGACTGGACCCAAACGTCCTGTCCAGTGGGTAACGAGTTTCAAGCGGCCGGAGCGTGATGCTTATTGCTCGCCTACATATGTGTAAAATAATGTGTGGGCGAAGCCATGTCACTATGGTAAAAAAAGTAAAGCTATCCCTGTAACAGGCCGTGGAGACCCACAGGGTTGTGAGACGTCGAGGCTCCCACATTTTCTAGACAGCAGGCTCACAGATGGCGGTGAGGTTGTTAGCCTTACGCGCCGGCCGCCCTTTACCCCAGGAAGATTCCTGGTACTCATTTCTGTTAGAGCCTGAGTGGACCACGGGGCCATAGTGCTGCTGGAAGGATTAGGTAATTGAAAAATCCAATTACCACATCGGGACTCAAACCCGCGACCTTCCGGTTTGTAGCATAGTGCCTCAACCACCTACGCTACTGCGCGTCCTACCCCTCCCCATGTCGCTCTGCGATTAGGCCTACTAGTGCATGGCCCACCAGTGAGGGGGATACTTCGTCTTTCTTTGTCATTCCTTTTTTCTTTTATATCTTCATCTTCTTTCCTCTCTTCTTCAATTTTCTTTTACCCGTATCCTAGCAACGTCGTGTTGGGTTCTCCCCGAACATGATATAACCGGCTGTTTTAACCGGATTTCCATAAATAAATACAGTAATTTTTCGTAATTATTCTGGCCGCTGGAGCCGAAATATCCCGGTAAAGCGACTGTGCTGCAGGCTTGACAACCAGGGTTCGATTCCCGTTATCAGTAACACAATTATTCTTTTCTCCATGGCTTTCAGGCTCGGTTGTACGTGTATAAAGACTACTGAGCCTCCTATCCAGTGGGTACCGAGGGCTCATTCCCAGGAGATAAAGCGGCCTGGACGTGAAACTGACCACTCATCTCCATCAAGTGCCGAGGTTAAAGGTGGAACTATATCTCCACTCCCACACACACCTTCATGGCATAGTGCTTAATTACATAATTAAGTACAGGGATAACTTTGGCTTCTACTTACACTTTTATTCTGCCTGCTAGTTTAAGTGGATCTTGTATTTATAGACAAAAACTCCGAGGATCTATACTTCCAGTCCCCCATACATATCTATGGCAGGTATTTAATTAACCATTGTACAATTTTTAAATTTTCTGTCTGAGTTGTACGTAAAAGCGAACCGGGGGGGGGCGGGGGGCGGGAGACGACAAGCCAGAAGGAAACTCGCCGAACAAGACTTGGCTGCACGCCACTGATCATAGTGATCCGTCATCCAACACAGATACAGTGTTCCCGTGACGTCACATGAACAGATGCATACAGTGAGAACAACATTGCTGTCATGAAAACCGGTTTCAATCGGATTTAACCGAATTTAACTGCCTCGGTTGTGTTGAACTGTCCGACTTAATTGCGAAAGATTTAGTTAATAGCTATGTGTCTTGGCTACTTCGTTGGTTGGTTTGTTAGTTAGTTACTTAGTTGGGCCATAGCTCTCCGTGAATCTTTTTGCCGATCTTCTATATATACTTGTTCCCCGTCTGTGCAAACATGACACTGCAGCATGTATCACTCGCCCGCCCACTTCCGTCCCTAGCGCAGCACAACCCCCTCACAGCCTCTCTTACTCTCGGAGCTGAGCCCTTCTTGAGGAGCCGCCGCTTGTGCAGCTACTCAAGAACTTCCATGCATTTTATGGAACCCGAAGGTTCATTATCGTATTCACAAGTGTCCTCCACTGGTCCATATACTGAGCCAGATCAATCCAATCCATCCCATCCCATCCTATCTCTCTAAGATCCATTTTAATATTGTCCACCCACCTACGCCTTGGTATTCCTAGTGGTCTCTTTCTCTCTGGCTTACCCACCAATGTCCTATATGTATTACTCATCTCCCCCACTCGTGTTACATTCCCTGCCACCTCATCCTCCTTGACTTGATCATTCTAATTATACTCGGAGAAGAGTACAAGTTATAAAATAAAACTCTGTTTTCTGCCTGTTCCACGCTGGTTTCTTGCCCTCCTTACTCCTCAACCCAAGCGGCCTCGGGGTAACGTTCCCACCCCATGACTCAAGGTACGCGGGTTCAAAAACCCGGCGGAGATCGTAGAATTTTTAAGGGCGGAAAAATTCAGTGAACAAATCCTCCGGGAGGGGCTTTAAGCCGTGGGTCCCGTGTCGTAGATTTACGGCACGTAAAAGAACCTCATGTCTCTAGGAGACCTCTGAGCAAAATTACGCCAAGTTTCCCGCCCAACTAGTTTCAAATTCCTCCGGTAGATGGGAGAAGTATCAGGTACACTGCCAGAGGAGGGGGGACCTCTCTGACAGAAAGGGACTAAAGTATTAGATACCACTGCCAAGTAGAGGGTAGAAACCTTGCTGGCAGAAAGGGACTAGGAACCCCTGCCAGAGGAGGGACGACCTCGCTGACAGAAAGGGACTAACTATTAGATACCACTGCCAGTTGGAACCTCGCTGGCAGAAAGGGGCTGATAGTAAGCACCAGTACCGGTAGGGTATGGAGACAGTAGAAATTAAAGGGGGACGCACAATGGACCAGTAACCGGTCTAAGTGCATGGGGAAACCCACCCCCTCAATACGGAATACTCCTCAACCCTGAAGATGGAGGCGACATATTCCTCCGAAACGTAACTTGACTTTCAAAGAACTACATTACACTAACCCAGAAGACAGAACTCTTCATAACCACTTTTGTGAGAACATCATACCCTACAGTTTTATACGTTTAATTTCATTAACATAATAAAGGAAAACAATGAGTTTATGTATAATTTAAAAATACAAGCACAGTGCAACATTGCGGAGAATCCTGTGCTTAAATTGGAGGAGCGCTTTGTATACTTGACTTGCGCATCTGAATCAGTTGCCATTATCGAACCCCCCACGTTCCACTCAGCTAAACGTCGAGCCCCACTGTTTGAGAAACACTGGTCTATACTTCATATTATAAGGAGTATAATAATGCCCAGTTATACGGCCGTAGTGTGTTATTGCAGTTACTTGTGTTCCAGGTACGATAATGGCTCACGGGGACACGGAAGTGACGCGGGATGACGTCACAGGTGTCTCCATTTCACCACCAGTTCCGATCATTTCTGCCACGGATGGTGACGCGGACACAAAACGGGGTCCAAACTCAGAACGAGGCAAGTCCAGTCTGATGACGTTGTGTTTATAATTTGTCTCACTGAAGTTGTAATGCTACAGGGTGTTGATATTTTATACCTTGTATTAACTTCATTTCACGTCATGAATAATGGTGGAAATGTATGACTTGCGTACAAAATTTGTAATATGTAACACTTTCTGAATAAGTGCTTTATGGTTTTACATACCGCACTGTTGAATAGTTCATTTAATACACATACATATGCTGGTGCGTCGTTTCAGAACAAAGGGACATGTATTATGCTGGAGATACACATAAACGTATAACATACTTTTCTTGCATTTCACTAAATATCAGTCACATCAAAAAAAAAATGCTGTTTGCTGGGATATGAATCCCTGCCAGACTACACGATGTCACATCCCAGATGAGAGTATTCTTCATAGTCATTGAGTTGTCCTGTGCTTATCTAATTAAGCACTACGCCATTAAGACGTATGGGGGAGTGGAGATATACATACAGGCGTTAATCTCACAATCATGTGGAGGTGAGTGGTCAGCGTCACGCCCCGGCCGCTTTGTCCTCCGAGAAAGAGCCACAGCTATGCACTGGATAGGAGCTATGTGATCCCCAAAGCTTATACGGGCTGAGCGGTCTAAGAATCGTGATTCGATTCCCTGACACAAACAAACAGACAAACAAAACAAACTCCGTGGCTTCAGTCCGCATACGAACTATACCAACCGAGCGACCGCCGCTTGTCGGCGAAGTTAGTGCCAACTTTTGCGGACAGAGGGTGTCACGTGGTCAGCGCAAAGGATCCCCACGGCCGTTAGTCTCGGTTTTCTAGACCGGAGCCGCTATTTCCTTGAAATAGCTCCTCAATTATCCTCACAAGGCTGAGTGAACTCCGCTCCAGACCCACTACTTCTCAGAAAATCTGATAGCGCCGGGAATCTAACCCGGGACCTCCGGATCTGTAGCCAGGAACTCTGACCACTAGACCACAGAGGCGGTCTCGATTCCCTGACTCACTTCTAATAAATGTTAGTTAAACTACATTCCATGATAAGCATACATTTTCATAAGATATTCCGGTCTTTATGCATCTGATACTGTTGTGTGCGGTCTGAGCGCCGCAGATTGACGGTCGTGCTGCGTGGCGATATCCGCGGCGTTGCTGAGAGCCGGTCAAACGATAAACTGAACTGGCCTGCGTTATTCGTGTAAAACAGAGGTTACGTTACATTTGACTGGCACGTCGACAGAACACATCTGTTTACAAGCCTGCACCCCCAACTGAACCTCACAGAGGCCCATTGAATAGTTTTGGGATGATAAACAAAGTGAAGGTGACGCGCGGTAAATAAGTGGCTGTTCCTACCCGCTGATGACTCAATCTATTCACAAATTAGGTGCCATTTGCTGGCCAATTCAATAAGTTCTCTTGGCGCTCCCATGAGCGTGAATTCCCAAACACTTGCTGAAGAGTTTATTCTCTTATTCGGTCATTTTAAAATGTGTGTCAACTGAAATTTTGCCCGTCGTTCTGTTTGGGTGCCAAACTTGGTCTCTGACATTAAGGGAGGAACATAGACTGAGGGTGTTTGAGAACAGGGTGTTGAGGAGAATATCTGGACCGAAGAGAGATGAAGTGACAGGAGGTTGGAGAAAACTGCATAATGAGGAGCTACATAACTTGTACTCTTCTCCAAGTATAATTAGAATAATCAAGCCGAGGAGGATCAGATGGGAAGGGCATGTAGCATGAATGGGTCGAAGAGGAATGTATACAGTATATTGGTGGAAAAGCCAGAAGGAAAGAGACCACTAGGAAGACCAAGACATTAAAATGGATCTCAGATAAGGTGGGATGGTATGGACTGCATCCATCTGGCTCAGGATAGGGAGCAGTGGAGGGCTCTTGTAAACACGGTAATGAACCTTCTGGTTCCATAAATTGCTGGGAAGTTCTTGAGTACTACACAGTTGGCTTCTTCTCAAGAAGGGCTCAGCTCCATGAGTGAGTGAGTGGTGTCAATTGAAAGGAGTCGGAATAGCGACGGGCTACGGGCTGGTCGGCCAGTGTTTCTATTCCCAGAGCCCAGATCGACTCTGGGGGCCCGCCTAGCCTCCAGTCCAGTGGGTACCGGCAGCTTTTTCTCCAGTGTTAGAGCGGCAGGGCCGTGAAGCTAATCATTCACCTCCATCTAGTGCCAAGGTCAAGAAAGGTTGAACCATACCTCAACTCCCCCCATATGTCTTCATGACATCATGCATAACTAATTAAGCACAGGGACAACTTTACCTGTACCTTATCAACTGATAAGTTTATACAGGGTGATCCACGAGGAGTCAACCAAAACATAATGCGTTATCAAACTGAATCCCATGATTCTGAGCAGAAAATCTTACAATCTCAAAGGCAGTTAAAAAAGTTTAAGGAGTGCATGTAATTTAACGATGCCGTCAGTAGCTCAGAGCCGATCACAGTGGCTGCGTGGTCTGAGGCATGAATTGTCTTCGCTCGCTCGAACTCTGGGATCGTGGGTTCGAATCCCACTCAAGGCATGTATGTCTGTGCGCGTTCATTTTGTGTTTGTGTTGTTCTGTGTGTAGGTAGATGCCTTGCGACGGGCTGATCCCCCTGTCTAAGGAGTTCTACCGACTGTGTGTAGGATAAGAAACTGAAAAAGAGGCCAAGGTCCAACAGAGGGCTGTAGAGCCCGAGATATATAGATGGATGGATAGTAGCTCAGGCAATATGATCCTATTTCGGAGTTTGCCTGGAACGCCTGAGGAAAACCACGAAAGGCCTTACTCAAGGTAACCAGTGTCCTGATAAAAGTGTGAACACTGGACCATCCGACAAGGAGTGTGGAACATTACCGCCACGGCAGTCCGCCTGGGAGATGGAAATGAGACAGACACACATCAGAAATAAGATTTCACGCCAAATTTAGTGCAAAAATAAAAGTCAGATGCGATGCAGGAAGATCTAAAAGACGCGCGAATAACTATTTTACGAGTTTGTACCAGCTGCTAAGCTTACGAGGTCTGGTAGATAAACATCAACATGATTACAATGGAGTACGTTGAAAATTCTGTCTGAAATTTATCAGTACCCTACTTGGTCACTCTGTATTTATTTTAGTGTGATCCACGGCACTTCAGGGACATTCTGATGTCACGATATCACTTAATATTCACGCTGTGATCTTCAAAATTTCTGGAAAAAAATGTCACATTTACACTGAGGTACTGAACTTGATATAATAATATTCACTAAGCGGTGCTGCTATCTAGAGGCAAGCTATGATTCTGTTTTCGCTCGGCATACCTTCCACTGCTTTCCATTTTTTTTTAAATCGCCTAGTGGGGGTGGAGTGCAGCTGGGTCCACTCGGCACGTGGGCCACTGATTGGCTTATTGTGCCTGCCCCGGGTGGTGATGATGATGATGGAGCAATTGGTGGAATGAAGATTGGCAGGGGAAACCGAAGTACTCGAAGAAAACCTGCCCCAGCGCCTCTTTGTCCACCACAAATCGCACTTGACCAGAGCTGGGTTCGAACCCAGGCCGCAGCGGTGGGAAGCCAGCAACTAACCGTTTGAGCTATGACGTGGCCTAACTGTCATCTTCAGTTCTTATTCGTAACTTCCTGATGATGCGCATAACAACAGAATAACAAGCGTTGGGGAATTACAGTCTTGTACGGAATACTCGGAAAAGATCTGGTAGGCGTGTCGTCAGGCGTGCTTTGTTTTAAGGCAGTATTCGCAACTTTGCCTGAATGGGGCACATGTCGCGCTGGAGATGACAGTGTATGAACGTTTGGAGCACAACACGGACTACTACAAAGCACTAGAACTTGAGCCTGGGAGGGCACCCGAATGCCATAAGGTTGAACGTAATTATTTGCAGTGACATTATGATGATGATGATGACGTTGATTAAATTAATGATTTGATGGACATGGCATTTAGCATACATGTGGAGCTGAAACAGAACTCCCCGTTTGTGGTTTTCTTGAAGCCAGTGTTATTAGCCTCATGTTCGTCCCTCGCAATAAACAGCTAACGCGATATTTATCACTGGAATCTGACATTTCTCTCTCAGTTTTACCGCTTCTGCTGAGAACGAGCTCCGTGCTGAAAAGCGGTTAGTCGGATGTCGCCAGCTCACACAAGAGAAGGAACAAGCAGTGTCGAGTAGGGAAAGACAACGAAACTGCTGTGCGTCTCACGAACAGAACAGGTCTGACGAGTACAGTTGTCCTGTTTCTGGATATTATCCATTGTCTTGTTTTTATTTAAAACACACAACGTTTCCGAGACTGGATTCTGTCTGTCTTCAGGTGGAACCTACTCAGTGGCCGCGCGGTCTAAAGCGGTCTTCGCTCGCTCAGACGCTGGGATCGTGGGTTCGAATCCCACTAAAGGCATGTTTTTGCTGTCCTGTGTGCAGGTAGCGGTCTTGCGGCGGGCTGATGCCCCGCCCAAGGAGTCCTACCGGATGGTTGGAGTTGGGTACGTGGTTATTTGGTTGTTAACTTGAGTAGTTGATTAGCTGGTTGATTGCTTGGTTATTTTTGTTAATTAGCTGATCGGTTGGTTAGACATAATGACACACTGTACGTCCACCACACGCGTCTGTTTCGAGTTTTCCCAGCCCTTCATCCCTCCTGTATCATCATTGGAGATGAAGTAAATAAACTCGGTGATTAATACAAAGGCGCTAAATAATATTCTGCAGCGCTAAGTTAGTGGAGTGTCCTGTCCGTCGGTCATTCATTAACGACAGCAGTTGAAGGAGTGTCTCGTAAGCAAACAGGTGCAATCAGTTGGTGTAAGTTCGCGCCAAGCGCTCGGTCAACACGTGGCCTCGTGTCATGACGTAACAACCAGCTGGGGAACCGACGCTGAGGTTATTTTGAGATCAGTTGCAGGCGAGGTTTGACCTGCACATGACGTGCAGCTGTAGGTGACACAGTCGTGAAAACAGGTGAGTAACGCTCCCTGCTTGCATGCAGACCGCGCGCGCGGAGGAAATTCCTTCTTCAGGCTCTGACAATTGTCAAGGTTCTCTACATTCTCTGGAACCCCCAAGGCTCAGTGCCCTGTTTATAGAGACCGCACCCAGGCCCCATCCAGCCCAAGCTTTCAGAAAGCTTGGGCTTCCCCCTTGATATGATTGGTCGGTTGGGGGTTAAAACAATTCTCTATACGTAAAATCATATCTGTTCCTGTACTGATTGTTTAGAGAGAGTGCGAGATTTGTAAGGTGTAAGTCTGTCAGTGGTTAATATTTCTGTTGTACTGTGAGCCGGGATAGCGTTATTGACTAGCTACTGGTTGGACTACCGAGGGGTCGGAGTTCGAGGCCCAATGGGGTCAAGAATTTTCACTTCTCTATGTTGTTCAGACCTGCTCTGGGGGTCCATCCAACCTGTCAAATGGGTACCGGGGGCTCTTTCCCGGGGGTAAAGCTGCCGGAGCGTGTAGCTGATCACACATTTCCAACTAGTGCCGAGGTCAAGAAAACGTTCTATACATCTACTCCCCTGTACGCCTTCATGGCGTAGTGCTTAATTAGTTAAGTACAGGCACAAATTTGCCTTTTTACTGTAATTGTTTTATATTCCTGTTCGTGATGATCCTAGTAATATTTGGTGACGAACACCGATGATGCTTTCCTACACGTCCTTATTTACTTTCTTCTTCTCGCATTCTGATATTCCTCCGAACGCGCTGTTCTCAGACACCCTGAGTCGGTGCTTTTGCCTTAGGACGGAAGACACACACACAAAACAAGTAAATTTGCGGTTTGTATTATTTAGTCTATACGTTTTCAGGTGGTACACTAGAAAACAAAAGTTTCTCAACTGAAAAGCAGCGGACACTCTCCGAATTCAGTCTGCTTTAATTTCTTCATCAATGCAATTTTCATGAGGAACTTCATAACTTGTACTCTTCTCCAAGTGTAATTAGAATGATCAAGTCAATGAGGATGAGGTTGGCAGGTCATGTAGCACGAGTGGGGAAGACGCGGAATGCGTATAGGATATTGGTGGGAAAGCCAGAAGGAAAGGGACCACACGGAAGACCAAGGCGTAGGTGGGTGGACAATATTTTAAAATTGATCTTAGAGAGATAGGATGGGATGGTATGGATTGGATAGATCTCGCTTAGGATAGGGACCAGTGGAGGGCTCTTGTGAAGACTGTAATGAACCTTTGGGTTCCATAAAATGCTGGGAATTACCGTCGTCCCACAAACATGTGCACTCCCCGCGAACTGCTGGGGTACTGTACGTTACTGCGGACAGTGCAGTTTGTGTAGTTACCGCACAGCTTTCTTATTGCTAGAGGGGTGGGACTAAGTCCCTTGTACTGCGGCCACTTCTGGCCTATTGTACCAGCCCCAGATGATAGGTGAGGGTGATTGTGGAGCAATTGGTGGAATGAAGATTGGCAGGGATAACCGAAATACTCGGAGAAAACCTGCCCCAGCGTCACTTTGTCCACCACAAATCCCACTTGACCAGACCCGGGATCGAACCCTGGCCGTCGCGGTGGTAGGCCAGCGACTAACCTGCTTGAGCTATGGCGCGGTCTTACCACACAGTTATAAGGAGATAGAATTGACCCATTTGAAGCAAGAAGTTCATACGAATCAGCTGTTACCAGCCTGGAGGGGTGCCCTATCCCTTGGGGGGCGGGCGAATGTGGAGGCTCCAGGGAGTGATGTGAGGACGTGAGAATAATCAATTTCTATTTCATATTTAGCTGAAATACTCCTTTTTGTCTTCCGCAAGCAACTGTCAAGAGTTGCTGATCCAGACATTAAGAAACAATTGTGGACATCGCCAGACAAATGGGCACCGTGCATTTCCATATCACAATTTTGAGTTCTTCTTACTCACAGTTTTGTTATGGCGCTAATTACGAGTTAATTGACCATATGAAATAGTTTGAATATTAGTGAAAATGGTTATGTTTATCTCAATAATAAATGTGGGGGGGGCCTTAGGGGGGCATCTTGAGAAAAAAGTTTGGGAACCGCTGATAAATTATTTAAAATTTTACGTCCTACCTCGCCGTAAACATCCTATCCGCAATACGGAGCCCAGCAGCTTAATTCCGTGTAGGGAAACGATCGCTGTTTAATGTGAGAACCATACGGAACATACACATACACTGTGTGGGCTGAATGCAGAGTTTTAACATGTTAAGTGAAATATGTACCTCATGATCAGTTCTCCTGAATATATAAAGATTCAGTCCGTACCTCACAGGAAACATTTCGTCACCGCTACAATGCCCAACCGGTTTAGTGCGGTTTATTGTGAGATCCATACGGGACACAGGAACACATTCCGTAGACAAAACGCAACACTACGTTAGAGTTACTGTTGGGTGGGCTTTAAATGTAAAGGGTTACATTAAGAAAACGTCTCAGGCCTGCAGAATATTGACTGAAGGTGTCCAGTCCTTGTTGCTTTGCTCTCCTTCCGAATAATCAGCGTTTGTACAGTTTGGCTCTTGTCACGTTCTGAAACAACAAATGATGAAACAAAAGGCAGCGCTCCTTCAGGCATGTGTAACCAAAAGTGTGGCGTGTGCTCTGAATAGCCTTGGCGAACTTCTCAGCATGCATCACACGGAAGCAGCTTACGAACAGCACACACAGATGATTTTTCAGTCCTAACACGTTATTAAGGGCACCGGTGTGGGTTACATAGCGACACTTACTCGAGGTACCATCCCAGGCTTTTCTAGGAAAGGCTGAATAAAACCACGCAGACCTCCAGGATACCTGTCCTTCCCGAATACAAGCATAGAGCTTGTGCTAGCCCGAGAACCAGTCTTATTATTCCGGTATATGATTTTAGGTCACTGCGATAAAGATTCATATTGTCATGTCGGTTATGAGACCGTTCAGTCTGGTAGGTGATTACCAGCACTTCATCTAGGGTACGTGTCAGGTATTGAATGGGGGATATGGCTAGGTGCAAATTATTTCATTTCTGGAAATTGAGGGACGTGTAACATTTATTCATAATGTAGCGTGTAGAGCCGTTACTATGCAACGACCGCGAGATAAACAAATATACTACAGCCGTTACTGTTAGCAAATTCTTAATGCGATGGAAGGGCTTGATGAAGTGATACCAGTTTCCCAGTGTCTGGTTTAAAGTCACTTCAATCGCAAATAACCTTCAGCGTCTCCCCTGCTGCCACCTTGCCCCATAGCGCCCCCCAGGGGGCAGTACAGTCCACACTGGGAACCACTGTTACAGAGGCACGGAACGGACAGAAGTGTGCAGACCTTGGCCTTGATGATGAGTGACAACAATGTAGGAGAGCTACAGGACTCTCAGACAGTAATATAGCATCGTGAGGTCCGCGAGACTCGGAACCATGAGTGACTGTGCTGGCGAAGACCAACAGCAATTTATCCGACTGACCGACAGATGATGTTCAGTCCTTTGGAACCCCATTTCTGCGTGCAGCACTTATTTCAGGAGACACGGAGCGGTGAGAGCTGCACACCGAACACGTGCGTGACGTAATCACGCCTGTCAAGTCCCTCCTTACCGCGAACACAGATCATCAAGAGGAATTATGACCCATTACAAGCCCGCGATAAGCGCTGCAGCGCGTGACACAAAGATCCGCCAGGTGACTACAGGGCAGTTCGTAAGTACCTAGCCCAATCGATAGTAAAACACGGGAACACTGCGCCGCGAATTTGTGAGGTGATGCCTTCGAAATTCGACTTTTGTTTTAAATAGCAGTACTTCCAGACGAATGGCTTAAAGTAGGCCACGTCCCATTCCTTTCATATCCCTTCCTCCTCATTACACATATGGTAACCTCAGCAGCTGATAACAATTCTCGTGCAGTAGAGTCCTGCTTGAGAAGCTAACAGTCGCTCAGTCAGTCAAGAAATTGGGGTCTTTTTACGGCTCCGAAGATCCATCATCATGTTCACAGGAACCCACAACTAGCCTGTATCCTCAGCCAGATGAATCCACTCCACATTATCCATCTTCCAGGCCTCATGCCAATTCAGTGTTTTTTATGTATTTCCAAAGAGATGTCTGTCCGCGTTTCTTCGGTGTTTGTGTTGTCCTGTGTGTAGATAGCAGTCTTTCCACGGGCTGATCCCCTTCCAAGGAGTCCTTCTAAAAGTGTATATGATTAAGAAAGTGAAAAGCGGCCAAGGCCCAACAAACGGCTGTAGAGCCATAGATAGAGAGAGGCCATGGCTTAATAAAGGTACTCACCAATAATTTGCCTGGAGGGGCTGAGGAAAACCACGAATAGCTCAGTCAGGAGAGGCATTCTGATGGCCGAGATTCGAAAGGTACACCTACAGAATTACTGCCACTGTCAGTTAAGGATATTAGACAAGCTTACGTCATTAAGAGCGCGACTTAGTCGTGAGACAGAAAAATTGGGCCCGAAACCAATAATAATTGCGCTGGCGAGGGCCAGTGGCAAATTACCAGACGAGACTGAGAGCTTGAAAGCACTGAAAGTCTGCACTAAGCGCTTGACTTTAATGTCTTAGTGTTACGGCTTCTATCAGACTGAGGAATAATTAATTATGTGTAATGTAAGGTTTGAGGCCGTTATTGCAGTCCTGTTGGATGTGACGCCATGTAGTTTGGTAGTTGGGTACCATGCATGTATCAAGTACCTCATATATCATACCACATATAGTCATATCCCGACAGTCAGCAATCGTATTGCTATAAAATCTTCATTTTTAGACGCGACCAAGTGCTGATTTATATAGCTTGTGTTTGACGTCACTTCTCGTCACTCGTTTGGCGAACCAAATGACAATTAAATCTTATCCCTCGGAACACTTCCTGCATGTAAACCCCGTTTGCATCTACTATCACACCTCTCAACCAACTGACGGAGTTATTATGAAGGTTGATGTAGTGCTAACAGAGTCCATCTTGCATTCGGAGTTGCTGGGTACAGGTCCTAGTAACAGAGGACTTTCCGACTTTTGTCATTAGGCTTTCATGTATGTCCTGAAACAGACCATAATCGTCCCGTCATGCTAAACGCTCGACTCTATTCTGGGCAGTTCCAAGTCAGGTTTATTGTGCAACCCTCCCACGCCCTGAGCACCTTCGCGTTCCCCGCGGTTCCAACATAAATATTTTGCACGCACTTACTGTTTCCCCAAGCTGTCCTCTTATCGTCCTTGTAATGTTCCACTTTTTATCGGTCCTCTTCTGCTTCATGTATTTTTCTAGCTCCATTTCTCTTTGACCTTCTTTTCCTTCTTCCTTTCACCTGTTCCTCCCTTCGCCGCTTTCTCCGTTTTTAACCTACTTTTCCTCCCTCATTTATTAGGTTTCTTCGTCCCTCCCTTCACCCTCCATTCGTCCCTTTCCCTACTCTTCCTCCTTTCTTCCCATTCTTATTGCATTCCACCCCTTTCCTTCCTCGCTCTCCTGTTCTGCTGTTCATGTGGCACTGTCTGTTGTGCACAGGCTCCGCAATGGACGTGGACAAGATGCTGGCCCACGCGGGCGACTTCGGGAGCTATTCCCCTTTCCTTCCTCGCTCTCCTGCTCTGCTGTTCATGTGGCACTGTCTGTTGTGCACAGGCTCCGCAATGGACGTGGACAAGATGCTGGCCCACGCCGGCGACTTCGGGCGCTACCAGTACCTTCTCATGCTGCTCTTCTCCGTCATCAACATTCTGTCCACTTTCGACTATTTCGGTCAGCTCTTCATCTTCGTGAAGCCCGAGTACTGGTGCCACTTGCCCGAGCTGGCCCACCTGCCCCGGGGGGACGTGCGCCGGATATGGAGCCCGCCGCAGGACGCCTCGTGCTCGCGTTACGACACCAACCTCACGACAGTCGGCCTTGTCAATGGAACGCCGGACTGGAGAGGCACGAACTGGACGCTGCGGGCGTGCGACTCCGGCTGGGACTACAACCTCACTGACGGCTACCGCAGCATCATCAGCGAGGTGAGGCTTCGTCTCTGACATTAAGGGAGGAACAGTGCTGAGGAGAATATTTGGATCGAAGAGGGACGAAGTGACAGGAGGCTGGAGAAAACTGCATAATGAGGAGCTTCATAACTTGTAATCTTCTCCAAGTATAATTAGAATGATCAGGCGAAGGAGGATGAAATGGGCAGGGTATGCAGTACGCATAGGAGAGAAGAGGAATGTATACAGGGCCTTGGTTGGAAAGCCACAAGGAAATAGACCACTACAAAGACATAGACCTACGTAGGAAGATAATATTAAAATTAACATTACAAAAATAAGACGGGGGTATGGATTGGATTCATCGGACTAGGAATACAAACGAGTGGTGGGCTCTTATGAACACGATAATAAAACCTGGTTGCACAAAATATTGCGAAAATACTGAGTAGATTAACGGCAGCTGACTTCTCAAGAAAGACCCGACTCGATATAGAGTTAGTGTCTCTGCGTTATGTCAGTTTCTTCCGTTCTGACTACCAGTTCTCCTTAGGCCATGCCCCCTGTTATGTCTTCCGGTTCTTGTCTGCAGTCAGACCATCGCTTGGCCGCAAGCTCCACGCGGCATCTTACGGTAGCAGCGCAGCCTCCATATATGGGGGGAATGGAACCCGCGACCTTCCGGCTTGTAGCATAGTGCCCCCCCCCGCCCCAGTAGCTGTGGGTATATTTCTGGAACTCCGGGCTGGACAGAGGGACTAAGAACCCATCGTCGTAAGAAGTATCAAGTTAAGGTAACGTGACACGGAGCCTCGTACATCGACGGATTTGTTGGAACGTCTCAAACGGAAAAGGGACACTAATTAAATTAAATACTTTATTTATTTAAGTGCTTACTCAGTAGCCCAGATATCATTTACAGAATAAGCATGGGCAAAATAAGGAAACGAACACATACACACAAACTAAAGGAAAAACAGGGCATCTTGTGCACTTTAGACAGTAATAAACAACGAGCGAGTGCAGTTGTGCCAACCATCGCACGATGCAAGTATGTGGATGATAATCCAGTTCAGTTCTTGTCTTTTTACGTGCAAACTTAACAGCCCAGAGGCCAATTACTAAGTTATCACGAGTACGTAGACAGAAACAACAAAAAACTTAACACAAATATAAAATAAGGCGGTTTATATATAATAATAATTCCACGAAAGATAGCAGTTGTCATTAACAGGTGACAAAAGCAAAACAGGTATATTTGCAATGGTTATGCCATTATGTGGCGAGAAAGGATAATATTCATACACACATGCCGGACACGCGGTAGCGTAGTTCGTTGAGGCACAAGCCAGAAGGTCATCGGTTCGATTTCCGATAAGGTCATTGGAATTTTCCCTCAACCTAATTCTTCCGGCCTTATTGTGGCCCTGGGGTCGACACAGCCTCTAACAGAAATGAGTACCAGGAATCTTCCTGGGGTGTAAGGGCGGCCAACCAGCGCGTAAGGCTGACAACCTCACCGCCATCTGTGAGCCGATTGTCTAGAAAATGTGGGACCCTCGACATCTCACAACCCTATGGGCCTCCACGGCCTGTTATAACGATAGCTTTACCTTCTAAACTTACATACATATAATAATAATAATAATAATATGCTTCGTCTTTAGATAGAGTGGCGATATGAGAATTTTGCTCAATAAAATGAGCAACTCTTCCTTGTTGCAATGCTACAACGCACGCAGTTCGGGTGCGATGTAAATACGTGTAGATGTGCAGCAGCGCTGACGCGCCTGTGAAGTGGCAGTGTAGTGAGCAGTGTACGCGGGCCACACGTACACAGAACTGCGTGACGATATTCTCGTGTTTAATCGACCCTTCAAAAACTGGAGAAGGGAGAAAGGTAAGAGGCGTGGTTAAAGTTATCCCTGTGCTTAACTAACTGGGCATTACGCCATGAAGGCGTATAAAAGATTGGGAGGTACAGTCCCACCATTCTTGACCTGGGCACTAGTTGGAGGTGAGCGGTCAGCTTCACGCCCCAGTCGCTTTACCCCCGTACTCATTGGATGGGAGGCTTGGGTGGGCCCCAGAACCGGTGTGGACGCTATGAAGAAGAGAAAAATCGCTTGCCTCTGGTGGGAATGAAATTCAGTTTGCTCAGGTGTGCAGCCCCTAGCCTGTCACTATATTGTCTGAGCTATCCCTTCGCCCAGACCTAGGAGACAGAGTGTATTAAACTCCTGTAGTCACTTTGTTTCGAGGTGAGTGTACTTGGCTGCTGGGGACCCATATTTTCCAGAAATAGCCACTTCGTGCTCTCTGCCTTGTGGAGGCGCAAGGTCAGACGATCCGGTGGGAGGCAGGGACTGGAGTTCGATACCGTTCAAGTCTGTTTTGGTTCCTCTGACACGAGTGTGAGAGAGATCACAAACATCCCCCGCGTCTTAACGTTTCTTAATCAACTTTACGAGGCGTCACAAGAGCGTCAGGACGCACCAAACCAAGTGACGTTTGCTTACATTCATTGTGGCATTCTGACTGGATATCAACGTTTCGGAGGAACATGCTGTCTCCATCTTCAAGGTGTCGAAACGAATGTGGTGAAGCTCGAGACAGCATGTTCCTCCAAAACCTTTGTATCCATCTGCAGGGCTACACGGTGTCACAACCCAAAAGCCCATAATCAGAACACACACCGCCTTTATAAGGGCCTATATCCATATTATTAATTTGCTAGGCTTTTTAGTTAATAACATCTATAATGAGGGATGGGGCACGCGGTAGCGTAGTTGGTTGAGGCACTATGCTACAAGCCGTAAGGTCGCGTGTTCGAGTCCCGATGAGATGGATTATTCGATTGACCTAATCCTTCCAGCCTCACTCTGGCCCTCGGGTCGACTCAGCCTCTAACAGAAATGAGTACCAGGAATTTTCCTGGGGGGAGGGGGGTAAAGGGCGGCCGGCGCGTAAGGCTGACAACCTTACCGCCATCTGTGAGACAACTGTCTAGAAAATGTGTGAGCCTCGACGTCTCATAACCCTATGGGCCTCCACTGCCTGTTATAGGGATAGATTTACCTTTTTAAACATCTATAATGTGTGTTACTGATTGATTGGCCGCGCCATAGCTCAAGCGGTTAGTCGCTGGCTTCCCACCGCGGCGGCCCGGGTTTGATCCCGAGTCTGGCCAAGTGGAATTTGTGGTGGACAAAGTGGCGCTGGGGCGGGTTTTCTCAGAGTACTTCGGTTTCCCCTGCCAATCTTCATTCCACCAAATTCTCCATCATCATAATCACACGGGGCAGGCTACAATAGGCCAATCAGTGGCCGCCGTGCCGAGTGGACCCAGTTGGACTCTACCCCCCACTAAGCGAATTAAAAAAAACAATTTTTTTACTTGAAAGGATTCTGACGATGGTGTATACTGTACTTCTTTTGGCTTATTTTGGACTTCACCCATCGTCCGGTATATAAAAAGACAAAAAACCACAACGTTTCGGAGACTGGATCTGTCTCCGTCTTCAGGTGTATAGGGAAGGTTTAACCTACTCAGTTGGGCCCCTTAGAAAGAGCTAGTCTCAATCACTGGACAA